>NC_092237.1:21203998-21273998 GCF_036320965.1 Panulirus ornatus | reverse complement strand
CCAGGTAGTTACCTCTAGCATCTGGCTGAAGACAGTGGAGAGGCACCTGGAGCACAGGGTTCCGGGTAAATCCCTCCAGCCTGGGAACACCGAGCCCTTGATTCCTCTCACACCTACTTACACTCGCTCCACAACCTGCCATCTAGTCGAGGTATTTCTCTATCCCATACACTTTGAAAACAGATGTTCAGCACTGCATGTTGCTCAACTATAATCGTTTCTCAAATGTCGAGTTTCCATGCTAAAGGTAGGAATATCCAACGGCTACTGTCAGATGCTCTAGCAACAAGTAAAAAAATGTATCTACAACTAATATATATATTCCAAGGGTAGGGGAAAAAGAACTCTATTTCCGTAGTCCATTTCTGTCGTAGCAGGCGATTAAAGAGGTCGGGAACTAAAGCTTGGAAACTCCCCCCTCATCTGTTTCAATTCCTTAAAGACGCAACACAAGAAGGAGCCAAGCAGGGAGTATTAATCCGCCTCGAAGCCTCAGGCTGAGGTGTCTAGGTAGGTGTGGATGTAACCAAAATGAGACTAGAAGAGGTTCTGAGTGAAAGGAGGCTCTGGGGTAAAGGGGAAGAATAGTTTCCAAATGTTTTAGGAGTAAAGTCAGGGGTTGGTGAGAGGACAATGGCTAAGGAAGGAATAGCACTACTCCTGAAGCAGGAGTTGTGGCAGTGTGTGAAAGATTGTAAGGAAGAAAATTCTATATAGATGAAAGCAATAATAAAAGTGGATGGCGAGAGATGTGGATTATTAGTGCTTATGCACCTGGCCATGAGAAGAAAGATCATAATAGACAAGGGTTTTGGGGGCGACTGATTGAGTGTATCAGCAGTTTTGATGATAAGAGAATGGGTATTACTGATGGGTGATATGTATGCGAAGGTGAGTGATGTGGCAGATGAGGGTATAATTGGGAGGCATGGGGTATTCAGTATCATATATGGAAATGGTGAACAGCTTGTTGAGCTGTGTGCCGAAAAAGGACTGGTGATTAGGAATACCTGGTTTAAAAAGGACATACACAAGTATATGTCTGTGAGAGGGAAAGATGGTCAGTGGGGAATACAAGATTACACATCGATTGACAAGCGTGTAAAAAGAGACTTTTGGATGTAAATGTGCTGAGAGGGGCAGCTGGAGGGATGTCTGATCACTATTATTATTTTGGCGAGGGTGAAGATTTGTAGAAGTTATCCTAAAACAGGAACTGATATCGGTGAGAAGAGAGTGGTGAGAGTAACCAGCTTGGGAAAAAGACTTGTGGGAGGAAATAGAGAGAGAGAGAGAGAGAGAGAGAGAGAGAGAGAGAGAGAGAGAGAGAGAGAGAGAGAGAGAGAGAGAGAGAGAGAGAGAGAGAGAATGAAAAAAAGGTTAGCATAAATGAAGCAAGAGGAATGGGTGAGGAATGGGAGCTCTTTAGGGAAGTACTGCTGGCATTCACGAGTGATGCATGCGACATGTGAAATGTGGGAGGTGGGTAGACTATCTCTCTCTCTCTCTCTCTCTCTCTCTCTCTCTCTCTCTCTCTCTCTCTCTCTCTCTCTCTCTCTCTCTCTCTCTCTCTCTCTCTCTCTATCTATCTATCTATCTATCTATCCATCTACCATCTATCTATGTAAGTTGATCTTAAACGTCCGGCCCCACAATCAAAAATTTACCACGAGCTTTGATTCACTGAATGTTGAAACTGCATGTTATGGACTTGCATATACATAACCTTGAACACTTTAAGCTCGGTTACATGTGTGGATGTTCATGAAATGCAATTTGAACCTTTTGGGAAATAAACGTAGATATTGGATTTGTCTGTGAGTCCGAGTTTCTCTTCTGTTCATCTATCTACTTATTCACACTCACACACACACACACACACACACACACACACACACACACACACACACACACAAACACACACACACACACACACACACACACACACACACACACACACACACACGCGCACACACATACACACACACACACACAAACACACACACACACACACACACACACACACACACACACACACACACACACACACACACACACAGATAGAAGGGTGAGTGACGAGATTGCGCATACTGACAGCATACTGAGGATTGAAAATATTACTGTTTAGAAAGAAAGTTCAAGAGATGGAGCCCACGAGTGTAAAACTCTTTCCTCGTATCCTACAATAGTCAATAACAAAGATGTAGAAGAGGAAACTAAATTCCCAACATGGACGAGCAACATATTGTTGTGGCTATTCATATGTCTATGTACGTAACGCTGAGATGAAATAGCTGACATCTCGAAGTGGACACATAGTGGAGACTATGGTCTACGTCTGCCTCCAGACAGTGGTCTGGGTATCTCTTAAGACGTCGGTGTTGTCTTGTGAGGAGGAAACATCTGGTTGTCACAGAGTAATAAGATCTCACCTCCACCTTCCTGGAATATGCTATTTAGTTTCCCACGAATCCGTTCTCATGTGAGCTGAGTTGTAAGGCTACAGACCCGTGAGTGAACCTAACCAGGAGGTTTGCTTTCTATTCTGTAGGAGGTGGAGTCTGGTAGGAGGAGCTGATGTAATCTGTGTCAACAGCGAGGATCTCACATGGACACGGGTTTACGTATAGGAGGAAGGGCACAACACACAGTGTTGACCATCACTGGCTGAAGGACATGTCAGAATGAGAGAGTGGTGGAGTCTACGGTGGTCGCTACTTCTACGACGGCCGTGTCTAGGCATCGAGGTGGCTGCCAGATCGATCTGTACCGCTGAAGATAATGAACGTCTGTGGGAGCGACTATGAAAGTGTGAGGAAAGGCAAAGAGATGTTCAACATATGCTTGGCTGAAGAAGTGCCTTTCATAAGTGCATTTAAAGGCATATATGAGTTGATTTTGTAGAGAAGTTAGTGGCTGGGATGGAGTTTCTAAAAGTAATAAAGGGTGTGACCGCTATGATTACTATTTGGGATAATCATTTGTGTGTTGGGGGGGAGGGGGTGGAGTTTTACATACGTGTTGCCCCGTCTTTTTACCCTGTAGATATGTACTATATCTTTACTTCTATGTATGAATGCACACACACATACACACACACACACACAAAGCATAGGTTAGTGTGTGTGTGTGTGTGTGTGTGTGTGTGTGTGTGTGTGTGAAGGGAAGATGCTCTCGCCTTTGCCTGAGTGTTTACAATATGGCACACTGTTATCGTCACAGTGTCTGGTCACCTGCATCGCTGCAAACTATACGATACTCACACGAGTCTGAACGTTCCATTGTTGTCTGTCTGGCAGTTTATATCGCACGTTATGATACAATGGTCGTTATTGTCATTAATTCTTATACTGATATAAAGGCACAGTTGAAGACTGTATACTGACTTGGATTTTTTGAGAGTTCGTTTTTTCTTTTTAACTTTTTTGAGTCACTATCAAGAATTAAAAAGATTAGAATTTTAATCAATAAACACTCAAAGTCAACTTGTCCGGACAACTAAAGACAACTAAAGAAATAAGATGACATGGTACTATGATCTCTCTAGTTAAAGTATCGTCATAGAACTTTGTTATTTTGAATGTGATTATCAACTTCTCTCGTGAGTTTTAGTGGCAAGTCCGTTAACAAGGTGAGACCAGACTGAAAGAAGTAGAATTTGTGAGACGAATGCAGTCAGGAAATACTCAACACATCTACATTACCTTCATTTACACGAAAGATAGAAATTTATATCAACGACATGAACGAACATGAGAATGCTCCGTCAAGAAGGAACTGTTATTATTTCTTTAATTTTCAATCAATTTTGAAAATAATTTCGTCCCCATAAGCTGAAGAGGCACATCAAGCACGCACTGCGGTCAATGTAAATACTCACCTTCAGAAAAAAAGGTTTGAATATCTATGGACTTCCGAAAATATCAAATCTTAAAGCTGAATCTGTAACGATAAAATCTTCATTGCAAGAGAAATATATCAAGTTATTTCTTATGAGAAACAGAATGCAAGAAATGACAGACGAGTACTGAATCAGAGAGCGCCAATATTCTATTTCAGAAGCTTAATGGATTTACAAAGTTCCCAACTTCAAAAGTCAGCATCCAACATGTTCCCTCTGAGCCCCAAGTCTGTAAATGAATTTTCTGAATCAATTCCATTATTTAGTCGGACTCTTATGGCACGCTATCCATTATTCACTTCTCTGGTCATACAGCTACTGCATTGTGACAGGCTCTCCATTTTCTGTGCATCTGGTCCCCAGTACCATATTCTTCCTCAGATGACACGTCTGTAGTACCAGCTTTCTCCACATAGAAATGATCACCAGCATCGCTTTCCTCCTCGTACAGTTGGTCCTGAGTACTACCTTCCTCCTCATACAGCTGGTCCCTAGTACCACCTTCGATTCTAGCATCACCATCCTCATACAGATGGTCCCTAGCACCACCTTCCTCATAATGCTGGTCCTCAGCACCACCTTCCTCATATAACTGTGCCTTAGTACCACCATCTGCTTCATACAGTTGGTCCGGTTCGAACCTTACCATACTAAACAGCTGGTCAACGGCAATAGCTCCCATCTGATACAGGTTGTCATATCACTACTTATCTACTCCAACTGAGTCTTGCAAGGAAGGAATTGTCCATCCATAGTACTTCTGTCCAGTATCATCTCCCTCCTCAAGCACCCGCTACATTACATCAGTTAAGTAGCCAAGTAGCTGCTTCATTACGCTATTTGGCTCTTAATACATTTGCTACATTACACAATTTAACTGTTTATACAGCTGCTACATTACACCATGTAACTGATCATGCAGCTGGTGCATTACAACATTTAATTAGCCATGCAGCTGTTACATTACATCATTCGACTGCTCATGGATTAGTCCTCCATTATAACCTTCTTGATTATCTAGCCAGTCCCCATCACCGTCTCCATAACCATGCAGTTGGTTTACAGTATCACGTCTGTGTTCATATGGCTGGTCCACAGCATCACCACGTATTGTACAACTGACTCCTTGTGCCACCTCTTGGTTCACTCAGCTGGTCCTCAGTACCTCCTTCCTTCCTACAGGCGACTGACCATCGTCCCTCAGTATGATGCACCGCACAAACCGCCCTACTGACAGGCTGCACCATAAACTGTGGACACTCTGGTCTCTGATTGCTCCATAAATCACGACCAAGTTTGGAGATTATCTAAGTTTGTAAGATTTACTGCTCCACGTGTGAGGAACAAAGTACTCGCTGGATCTGTGAAGTGTGATAAAGGCGTCATAGCAGCTGTGGGCTACGGTACTGGTCAAGTTAAGCCTGGCAGCATCCACCCAGGAACATGATACAGTCCTCACCCCACTGGTGGCGATACCCCGGAGTGAGGTGGTCGTCAGTCCCGGTGTGAAGACCTGCTCACCTTACCCCAGGACTGGTGAACTTGTCGTTACCATGAATTATGGTCCGTCCCATGATCTACACCAAGAAATATTTGTCACATCTTTTATATCACGTAGAAAATGATACTTTCATAAACAAACGTCCTCACTGTTGACGTTTTATGGATAGGATGCAAATATTTTCTTTCCTTGCGTAATCTTTAACATGTCCGTCAATCTGGCGTAATATGTTTGTACACATTCATATATTAAATGTTCTTTGGTTGTCTCTATATCTCTTCTATAGCCTTCAGCTGTAACTGTCAGTTTCATATCAGCCAAAATATACGTAGTCTTCGATCATATACAATTTAGTGCTTCTAACCTGACTTATATGTTTTCACTAATCCTTTTGATACCCTCGCTTACTAGCCTACCATACTGTACCATACGCTTCAGTATCAATAGTCATCAACCCATACAGGCAATTATTGGCTTGAGTAAAACTAATCACTGTGAAAAAGCTTTTCCAAATAAATCCTCTCCAAGCCCAGTTTCATGGCAGTTGCTTAATCCAGGAATATCATGAACAGGTTCATCACTATCTTATGGTAAATCTACCTTGATCAATCTTGTATTTTCAGCACAGGAATTATCTTCATCATCTAGACTATACTTACATGTAGTTGCCACATGTCCTTGAGAGCCATATATGGCTTTATCATCACTTGCAGAGTAAGTATTACTGATAGAGACACATCAGTATTTGTGATAATTTGGGGCACATGAAGTCACAATGCTGATAATAACAAAATTAGGAAAGGAAGACATGTGTTCCTCCTCAAGATTCAGTAACTAGGAAACTAAGAAGACATGAAATCCTCTGAAGGAGATTAATCGTTTGACGACCAGCCTCCCACATCTGATCGAGGTAATTATGGGCTCAGAGGGTATCATGGTTGGCACAGTTGCTAGATATTTGTTTTCTCTCTCTTCTAAATTTGTGTGTGTGTGTGTGTGTGTGTGTGTGTGTGTGTGTGTGTGTGTGTGTGTGTGTGTAGAAAACCATGTTCTAATAATCAACTTAACAATTCATTTCTAATTTGTATCTGTATTTAGTTAAAAGATAGACAGCTCATTCTCAATACGTGTCAGATACAAATACACCTTCCCTGGTGCTTCAGATATTCCTGAAAATGTTAATCCACACTCCAGACTCTGATATCCTATTATATCTAATTGCTTATCACAAGTGTCAAAACGTTTGAGTAATTACAACAGACATATTATTAATTGTTAAGTGTATTACGTCGCAAATGAATATTGTTACAAATTAAATATAATTTGCCTCAGGCAATGGCATAACCTATATTACTGTAAAACGGTTGGTTTATCTTTCAGCTATATTCTGTCATCACGTAGAGAAAAATATATTTATATATCTATTTACTCTTCACTGTTGCTTCGGGACGTGAAAGGTTGCACAGATTCCTGAGGCACAGCTATGGTCAGGCAGATGAGAATAACCCAGGGTTTATTTAGAAGTGTGATTCGATGGAAAGTGTTTTTCTTTCAGGATGAATTAAGAATTTAAGCTTTCGCTGGGCATGAGAGACTTAGAGAATGTGTTTTCTTCCCAGAATGAATATGAACAATTACCGATACATTTCTGATTGTTATTCCCTCAGAGACAGCATCAAGCATTCATACAACTATTTCAAACGTCATTTATGATCTCCAGTTATTTCACTGTTTACTAAATACATAAATAATCATATGACTTGGAATGTACTCCTAACTAAGCTACACCCTGCAATTATTCCACTGTATAACCTCAAGTGAGGAGTTACTAGGAAAGGTTCTACTACTAGACGAGGCAGGAGTTATAGTTTCGTGTTCTGACCCCTTGACCCAGGATTAGGACGGCCTAATTTCATGTGATATGACTCCTGGACGCAAGCTTAAGAGAACCTACAATCACCATGCTACTCCAATACAAAGCTTTCTACAACAGAAAGGTTATTACTTATAACTTCCTGAGGAAGGATTGGTCCTTGCTGTTCTGGTTCGTCCCAATGATCATGGCTGCTGTAGCAAAGTGATTTTAATCTCATATCTCAAAAAGGACCAAGTGATGGTTAATCTTTTTTCACATACAAAGTATAAAGGTTATTTTCAAAACAACACTGCTGTAGTTAGAAGTGTCGAAATTCCAATTATTTCAGAGCATCGTTGATATAACATCTTACCCAGTCTAAAAGACGAATATTTTTTGTTGTTAAAGATTTTGTCAGGCAAAGGTATATTGCCCCACTATTAAACTTATGATTTGATTTCTTTGATATTTTGTTTTATGGGAGAAAATCAATTTTCATATGAGGTGCGGAAATGATAAACAAATGAGCATGATAGTGGCACAAACTTTCCGGAAAACGAAGCTAAAGGTTGACGCTTCCTCCGGTGGGAGCTGGCTGTCCATCAGCTAGGGACCAGCGGTCATGTTAACAGTGTAAAATCCTGGAGGTACGTGGCTGGAGGCCCTTCCCCAGTCCAGGATTACCCTGGTGTCAGCAACACCTGATGCGATGAATTACATGTCAGAAAAAAAAAAAAATGGTCGAACGACCAGAATTAAGGCCAGTGAGAGTTGCACACATGGACACGACGAGGCTACGTGGACATTTTGACAAAAATAATCTTAAAGTGACTTTATCATGTTATACGGTGCAGTCTTCCCCCCTGGACCCAGCAGTCTTGTGTATTACCTCATTACCATCTTATTCCTCAACTTGTGGCTAACTAACTATTCCAACTTGCCAGATTCTCAACTTGCAGCTGCCTACCTGTTCCAACTTGCCAGGCTCTCAAGTTGCTCTGAATCCAAACTATAATGTACGGTACTTGAATATTTGAATATACCAAGTGCCACACCTGCATACATTAAGTTGCATACGCTATACATGGGTACTGTATACTGCGATATGTTGGGATACGCTATACAAGGGCACTGTATGCTGCGGCAAGTTGGGATACACTGTATATTGCTTTATGGTGTGATACGCTATACATGGGCCTGTATGCTGTGGCAAGTTGGTATACACTACATATTGCCATATGGCGGGATACACTATACATGGGCCTGTATGCTTTGGCAAGTTGGTATACACTACATATTGCCATATGGTGGGATACGCTATACATGGGCACTGTATGCTGTGGCAAGTTGGTATACACTACATATTGCCATATGGTGTGATACGCTATACATGGGCACTGTATGCTGTGGCAAGTTGGTATACACTACATATTGCCATATGGTGGGATACGCTATACATGGGCACTGTATGCTGTGGCAAGTTGGTATACACTACATATTGCCATATGGCGGGATACGCTATACATGGGCACTGTATGCTGTGGCAAGTTGGTATACACTACATATTGCCATATGGCGGGATACGCTATACATGGGCACTGTATGCTGTGGCAAGTTGGTATACACTACATATTGCCATATGGCGGGATACGCTATACATGGGCACTGTATGCTGTGGCAAGTTGGTATACACTACATATTGCCATATGGCGGGATACGCCATACATGGGCACTGTATGCTGTGGCAAGTTGGTATACACTACATATTGCCATATGGCGGGATACGCTATACATGGGCACTGTATGCTGTGGCAAGTTGGTATACACTACATATTGCCATATGGCGGGATACGCTATACATGGGCACTGTATGCTGTGGCAAGTTGGTATACACTACATATTGCCATATGGCGGGATACGCCATACATGGGCACTGTATGCTGTGGCAAGTTGGTATACACTACATATTGCCATATGGCGGGATACGCTATACATGGGCACTGTATGCTGTGGCAAGTTGGTATACACTACATATTGCCATATGGTGGGATACGCTATACATGGGCACTGTATGCTGTGGCAAGTTGGTATACACTACATATTGCCATATGGCGGGATACGCTATACATGGGCACTGTATGCTGTGTTAAGTTGGTATACACTACATATTGCCATATGGCGGGATACGCTATACATGGGCACTGTATGCTGTGGCAAGTTGGTATACACTACATATTGCCATATGGTGGGATACGCTATACATGGGCACTGTATGCTGTGGCAAGTTGGTATACACCACATATTGCCATATGGCGGGATACGCTATACTTGGGCACTGTATGCTGCGGCAAATTGGGACACACTGTACATGGATACTGTATGCTGCGGTATGTTGGGATACAGTATGAACTGGTACTGTATGTGGCGGTATGTTGGGATATACTATACATGGGAAATGCATGTGGCGGCATGTTGGGATACACTATGAACTGGTACTGTATGTGGCGGTATGTTGGGATATACTATACATGGTTGATGTATGTGGCAGTATGTTGGGATACACAATGAACTGGTAATGTATGTGGCGGTATGTTGGGATATACTATGCATGGGTAATGTTTGTGGCAGTATGTTGGGAAACACTATGAACTGGTACTGTATGTGGCAGTATGTTGACATGTACTGTACATGGGTTCTGTATGTGGCGGTATGTTGGGATACACTATACATAGATACTGCTTGCGGCGGTATATTGGGATACATTATACACTGGTACTGTATGTTATGGTATGTTGGCATACATACTATTTGTTCTGGGACGTTGGGATAAGCTTTACTGAATGCTGCAAGATGGTCTGTGCTTTTTGTTAAGAAATGCAGCGCGTTAACCATGCTAAATGATGCCTTCATCAGGTATGTTTGTGAGGAATAAGAAATGCTTTGCATGAGTCCTGATACACTTGTGTTGCAGCCATATATATCAAGCAGCAAGACGTTGAGCAGTGACTCCTGAATTCTGAAATTGATGGAAAATGCTTTAGTTCAGACTCTATTTTGAAGATGAGTTCTGTTGCTGTCAGAGACCGAAAAAAAGGCTTAGACTGTACAGGGACCGTAGACTGTACAGGGTCGAAGAATAATGCAACAGCGTGCCTACGTCGCCCATATCCATATCACTTACCCAACCGTAACACAGAACAAAAGCATCATAACTAAAGAGTCGAGAACCTTATAGTTATTCCAGCACTAGTAATAACAAGGCTGACGTAGTGGCAGGTGGTAGTGGAGGTGTGTAAAGTTGACAACGTCCAGCGAGAGAACCAATATAAGGCAGGAATCCCCACGTACACTCCAGTTACCAGCGACCCTCCCTTGGAACATTCCCCAGCCGGAAGTTTACCCAGTACACACGTCCAAGAATTTTACGAAAACCAGATTTCCACAAAAAAGACTCGAAAAGAATATTCAATATTTAGGTGTTTCTCTCCTGGGGCGAGAGGGGAATATCAGGGGAAGATATTTTTACTATAGGAGTGGAGGTGCTGGCCTGGTGTATGTCCACCTAGGTTTTTCTGGTACACCTCTCATAACTTTATACTCTTATTCATAAAAGCCCAGAACCTCTTTTGTGCATTGGATTCTGGCGCTATACAGGGGCTCCAACAGCTTCAAGGCTGCGCTACAATAAGCAGTGAGAACAGATAGCGAAAAACTCTTTAACCAGACCATATTCTTTATCGTCAAAGAAGACTCTTCACTCATAGGTTTACCTCAAGCATGCGGAGTCCAGTAACGTAAGACAAGAGAAAAATGGGAACATCGTTGAAGGGGGCAAATGGGGAGGTAATAAGCAGTAGTAGTGAAGTGAGAGGGAGATGGAGTGAGTATTTTGAAGGTTTGTTGAATGTGTGTGATGGTGGAGTGGCAGATATAGGGTATTTTGGGCGAGGTGGTGTGCGAAGTGAGACCGTCAGGGAGAATGATTTGGTAAACAGAGGAGAAGCAGTGAAAGCTTTGCGGATGATGAAAACAGGCAAGGCGGCGGATTTGGAAGGCATTGCTGTGGAATTTATTAAAAACGGGGGTGACTGTGTTGTTAACTGGTTGGTGAGGATATTCAATGTATGTATGGTGCATGGTGAAGTGCCTGAGGATTGCCGGAATGCATGTATAGTGCAATTGTACAAAGGCAAGGGGGATAAAGTTGAGTGTTCAAATTACAGAGATATAAGTTTTTGAGTATTCCTGGGAAATTATATTGGAGGGTATTCATCGACAGGGTCAAGGCATAAAGAGCACCAGACTGGGGAGGAGCAATGTGGTTTCAGAAGGAGTAGAGGATGCATGGATCAGGTGTTTGCTTTGAAGAACGTATGTGAGAAATCTTAGAAAAGCAGATGGATTTGTATGTAGCATTTATGGATCTGGAGAAGGCATATGATAGAGTTGATAGAGATGCTCTGTTTAAGGTATTAAGAGTATGTGGTGTGGTAGGTAAGTTGCTAGAAGCAGTGAAAAATATCTATCGAAGATATAAGGCACTTGTACGAGTAGGAAGTGAGGAAAGTGAGTGGCTCCCAGTGAATGTCGGTTTGCGGTAGGGGCGTGTGATGTCTCCAAGGTTGTTTAATTTGTTTATGGATGGGGTTGTTAGGGAGGTGAATGCAAGAGTTTTGGAGAGAGGGTCAAGTATGCAGTCTGTTGTGAATGAGAGGGTTTGGGAGGTGAGTCAGTTGTTGTTCGCTGATGATACAGCGCTGGTGGCTGCTTTGGGTGATAAACTGCAGAAGTTGGTGGCTGAGTTTCGTGCAGTGTGTGAAAGAAGAATGCGGAGAGTGCATGTGAATAAAAGCGAGGTTATTAGGTTCAGCAGGGTTGAGGGACAAGCAAATTGGGAGGTAAGTTTGAATGAAGATAAAGTATAGGAAGTGAAATGTTTTAGATATCTGGGATTGGATTTGGCAGCGGATGGAACCATGGAAGCGGAAGTGAGTCACAGGGTGGGGGAGGGGGGCAAAGGTTCTGGGTGCGTTGGAGAATTTATGGGAGGCAAGAACGTTATCTTGGAGAGGAAAAATGGGTATGTTTGAAGGAATAGTGGTTCCAACAATGATATATGTTTGTGAGGCATGGGCGATTGATAGGGTTGTGCGGAGGAGGGTGGATGTGTTGGAAATGAGGTGTTTGAGGACAATATGTGGTTTGAGGTGGTTTGATCGAGTAAGTAATGAAAGGGTATGAGAGATGTGTGGTGATAAAAAGAGTGTGGTTGAGAGAGCAGAAGAGGGTGTATTGAAATGGTTTGGTCACATGGAGAGAATGAGTGAGGAAAGATTGAGAAAGAGGATATATGTAACAGAGGTGGAGGGAACGAGAAGAGGGAGACCAAACTAGGAGTGGAAGGTTGAAGTGAAAACGATTTTGAGCGATCGGGGATTGAACATACAAAAGGGTGAAAGGCATGCAAGGAATAGAGTGAACTGGAACGATGTGGTATACTAGGGTCGACGTGCTATCAGTGGATTGAACCAGGGCATGTGAAGCGTTTGGGGTAAACCATCGAAAGTTTTGTATGGCCCGGATGTGGAAAGAGAGCTGCGGTTTTGGTGCATTACACATGACAGGTAGAGACTGAGTGTGAACGAATGTGGCCTTAGTCGTTTCCTGGCGGTACCACGCGCGAACACGTGGGGAGGGGAGTATTATTTCATGTGTGGCTGGGTGGCGGCAGGAATGGACGAAGGCAGCATGTATGAATATGTACATGTGTATATATGTATATGTCTGTGTATGCATATGTATGTATACGTTGAAATGTACAGGTATGTATATGTGCGTGTGAGGGCGTTTATGTATATACATGTGTATGTATTCGTTCACACTCAGTCTCTAGCTGCCATGTGTAATGCACCGAAACCACAGCTTCCTTTCCACATCCACACCTCATAAAACTTTCCATGATTAACCCCAGACATTTCACATGCCCTGGTTCAGTCCATTGACAGCACGTTGACCCACATCATTCCAATTCACTCTATCCTTTGCACGCCTTTTACCCTCCTGTATATTCAGGCCCCGATCGCTCAAAATATTATCCACTCCATCCTTCCACCTCCAATTTAATCTCCCACTTCTCCTCGTTCCCTCCACCTCTGACACATGTATCCTCTTTGTCAATCTTTCCTCACTCATTCTCTCCATATGTCCAAACCATGTCAACATACCCTCTTCTGATCTCTCAACCACATTCTTTCTGTTTCCCTTACCCTTTCATTACTTACTCGATCTAACCATCGCACACCACATACTGTCCTTAAACATTTCATTTCTAATACATCCACCCTCCTCCTTACATCTCTCTCTACAGCCCATGCCTTGCAACCGTATAATATCGTTGGAACCACTATTCCTTCAAACATGCCCATTTTTGCTCTCCGAGATAACGTTCTTTCCTTCCACATATTCTTCATCGTTCCCTCTAAGAGCAATGCTTTGAACCGATACCATTTGTATGTTAGCAGGATGTGTTATCTACTGCCTAACTACTAACTACTAGCGTACCCAGCTCATAAAAATGGTAAAGGTTCGAATCTAGTTGTTGATTTGCATTATCAGTTCTATGAAAGTGCGCGTTCATGGCAATATATTCGTGTATATTCACATCTATCTATCTATCTATCTATATATATCTATCTGTCTATCTATCTATCTATCATCTATCTTTCTACCTATCTATCTCTATACATATACCTATGCAAGATTTATTGGGTACTTAATATTCTTCAAACAAAGTCATCAACCCAGAGAGTATTAGAGAGTAGGATTTAATAGGTTACCAAGTCATCGACATTTCATTTGCTAACATAAATAAACTTGAGGGAAATGATACAAGCATGACAAGATTTGTGAGAATGTTCCTGTACCACAAGTTTCCTTTTAACACTTCGTATGTCATGGGAAAGCATATGTTCGGCCAATGGTCTTCTAATGTACCGTTGGCATGTGCCTATATCGCTCTTGGCACCGTTACGTACTTTGTGCATGTAGCTGTTCCACTCTTGGTATTGTTACGTACTGTGGAAATGTATGTTCTACATCTGGTATCGTTACGTACTATGGGCAGGTGTTTGTTCCACTGTTGGTATCGTTACGTATTATGGACGTGTGTCTATTCCAGTGTTGGTACCGTTGCATACTACAGTCATGTTTCTGTTCCACTGTTGGTATTGTTATGTGCTATGGACGTTTGACGTGTCTGTTCCACTGTTCCACCGTTTATGACCTTAAGTTTTGTGAGAACGTTCCTGTACCACAAGTTGTCACCTAACCTGCCGTACACAGGTAATACTTACACCACTGCTGGTCACCTGACCTACCATAGATAGGTACTACCTGTACCGCTGCTGGTCACCTGACCTACAATAGACAGGTACTGCCTGTACCACTGCTGGTCACCTGACCTACCGTAGACAGATACTACCTGTACCACCGTTAAACAGGTACTACCTGTACCACTGCTGGTCACCTGACCTACCGTAGACAGATACTACCTGTACCACCGTTAAACAGGTACTACCTGTACCACTGCTGGTCACCTGACCTACCGTAGACAGATACTACCTGTACCACCGTTAATCATAATATGTTCACTTAAGATGTGTCGGTCAACATGTGCCGTATCACAATTACCTGTGTATCTAACAGTATGTACCCTCGTATAACGTACATATAAACCTCCAACACTGCACACTGTAAAAGCCTCCTACATCACGCTTATTCAAGGATGAACAACAGCCGTCATGTTGTCTGCAAAGCATATCATTCACAGGATATGAGAGGACGACTCTAGTGTGGATGTCACAAGGAGCCGTTGAGACTTGCTCTCCATAGACGCGTAAGGAAGGACAAATTTTCGTACCAGAATTTCCTTGGGTACTTTTTATAAAGGTACGAAAACGTTAGCAAAGTAGAAAATGGACAAGAGAACTAATGATGATTACTACACGGCATCTAGTTTTCTTATTAACCCCATAAGCGCCCTTGGGCAAATGATTAGGGGAAAATAAAGAATATGGATTTTATATCAAAGAACAAGAGAGTTGAATTCCATCGTTTCAGTGTCTCTTCCCTTTCCAAGATCCACCTATTTGACTGCTAAATATATTGACATTTCCAACGCAAGTTTAAAATACAATTATTGCAGTCTGACCGATAAACAGAAAATGGTAGAAATATAGGGATCACTATTATAAATCGGTAAACGTACAGGAATTCGAGCATTACCTTAGCATCCTGGTGAAAGTGCTTTGTCCAATACCTCCCAGAGTCTTGAGGTAATGGTGGATATTTCTAGTTTTTGCATCCTTGGGGGTGACAGTCCATTCGTTTCTAAAGCCAGGGGAGAGCGTGCACAATTTTCGCCAGATAAGACTTTAATAAGAAACCTTTTATCTCCGGGCTATTTGTACACCCTAACAATGAATACTGAACACAGGCGCCTGAAGCAAAGCTTTATGTCCGAAATAAGAGGCCGTCCCCCACGTCCTTCAGATGGATGAACTAATAAAAGAACTGAGATTGATAATGACGGTGAGGTACTGTGCTAATAATAAAGTAATGACAATATTAAAGCTGACGATAAATCTAATTTAGACAATAATGATACAAATCCCATCATAATCTAATTCATTTTATTTTGACATTTTCACGTTTCTGTTAATAAAAAGAATCTTTAATGTTTCTCTTCTGAAAAAACAACAGTTGTTAATATTGAAATATTTACTTTTCTATTGTCACACGTGACTTGAACCCAACCACGTGTGTGTGTACACGTGAGCGGCTATCATCATGGAGACCAAAAGATCTGCGTACATGGGAGCCACCCATCACCATCGAGACCACACGACTGGTGTACATGGGAGCCACCCATCACCATGGAGACCAACAACAAGCAAGAAAGGAAATGCTAAACAACTGAACCTAAAGATGACTGTGAACTGATCACAAAGTTAAACTAAAGATAATTTTCCTGAAGAAAAGAGTTTGTCCTTGGAGCAGGTCGGCGGCACATTACGGGAGCGGGACTCGTGAATATCGGGTTTAACGTCTCTTTACCTAAGACTCAGGTCTTCCCTCGAGATGTGCTGTAAATTGTATAACTTAATGGTCTTATGTGTTCAGAGGACTTATATATTCCAGCGTCCCCACCCGAGAATCTCTCTCTCTCTCTCTCTCTCTCTCTCTCTCTCTCTCTCTCTCTCTCTCTCTCTCTCTCTCTCTCTCTCTCTCTCTCTCTCTCTCTCTCTACAGACCATTTCAAATTCTGCAAAATTTCTCTATCTTCCGAATCTAATCTATACTGTTTATCTGCTCAAGCAACTGTAGTCCAATGAATTCATTTACAAAGCTGTAATGCATTCATTGGTCAGAATAAAACCACATCATTTATTTACAAAATGGCGATAATAGTTTTCAACAATGAAACTTTTAATGGTTCAGTCCCGTTATTGATGTTTTATATCTCAATTTACTGTTAATCAGTTCCTCACTAACTACTACAAAATCTACAGTGACAGACTCATGACAGTGTCTGTAAAGGTAATGGAATTCTAACCGCGTAAATTTCACACACATTAATAGTGGCATTTTCTTTTTTCGTATGTTAGGTGAGACGGCACTGAGGCCTTCATGAAGGCTATCTCATTACCATTATATATATATATATATATATATATATATATATATATATATATATATATATATATATATATATATATATATATATATGTATATATATATATATATATATATATATATATATATATATATATATATATATATATGTATATATATATATATATATATATTCACTTTCTCGCTGTCTCCCAAGTTAGCGCGGCGGTGCAAGGAAACAGGCAAAAGAATGGCCCAACCCACCCTCGCCTCGTCTCGTCTCGTCTCTTGTCTCGTCTGGTTTCGTCGCATCTCGTGCATAGTGTTAAACATGTGATTGTCCAAGAATGTTTACCAAATGGCGTCCTAGCTACGTCTCTTCGTTGTATATCAACATATAGTTATATTTCTCTCTTGTACCTCCCCTGATGATGTGATCATTACACGAAAGTGCACTTGGGAACTTATCGTGTTTCATTTTCCCCGTGGGCCCATAGGAATATACTTGATCACGCTAAAAAAAAATTGTGATCCTTTCCAATACATATATATATATATATATATATATATATATATATATATATATATATATATATATATATATATATATATATATCATTTTTTTTTTTTTTTGCTTTGTCGCTGTCTCCCGCAGTTTGCGAGGTAGCCGCAAGGAAACAGACGAAAGAAATGGCCCAACCCACCCCAATACACATGTATATACATACGTCCACACACGCAAATATACATACCTACACAGCTTTCCATGGTTTACCCCAGACGCTCCACATGCCTTGATTCAATCCACTGAACGCACGTCAACCCCGGTATACCACATCGCTCCAATTCACTCTATTCCTTGCCCTCCTTTCACCCTCCTGCATGTTCAGGCCCCGATCACACAAAATCTTTTTCACTCCATCTTTCCACCTCCAATTTGGTCCACCTCTTCTCCTCGTTCCCTCCACCTCCGACACATATATCCTCTTGGTCAATCTTTCCTCACTCATTCTCTCCATGTGCCCAAACCATTTCAAAACACCCTCTTCTGCTCTCTCAACCACGCTCTTTTTATTTCCACACATCTCTCTTACCCTTACGTTACTTACTCGATCAAACCACCTCACACCACACATTGTCCTCAAACATCTCATTTCCAGCACATCCATCCTCCTGCGCACAACTCTATCCAGAGAACACGCCTCGCAACCATACAACATTGTTGGAACCACTATTCCTTCAAACATACCCATTTTTGCTTTCCGAGATAATGTTCTCGACTTCCACACATTCTTCAAGGCTCCCAGAATTTTCGCCCCCTCCCCCATCCTATGATCCACTTCCGCTTCCATGGTTCCATCCGCTGCCAGATCCACTCCCAGATATCTAAAACACTTCACTTCCTCCAGTTTTTCTCCATTCAAACTCACCTCCCAATTGACTTGACCCTCAACCCTACTGTACCTAATAACCTTGCTCTTATTCACATTTACTCTTAACTTTCTTCTTCCACACACTTTACCAAACTCAGTCACCAGCTTCTGCAGTTTCTCACATGAATCAGCCACCAGCGCTGTATCATCAGCGAACAACAACTGACTCACTTCCCAAGCTCTTTCATCCCCAACAGACTGCATACTTGCCCCTCTTTCCAAAACTCTTGAAGTCACCTCCCTAACAACCCCATCCATAAACAAATTAAACAACCATGGAGACATCACACACCCCTGCCGCAAACCTACATTCACTGAGAACCAATCACTTTCCTCTCTTCCTACACGTACACATGCCTTACATCCTCGATAAAAACTTTTCACTGCTTCTAACAACTTACCTCCCACACCATATATTCTTAATACCTTCCACAGAGCATCTCTATCAACTCTATCATATGCCTTCTCCTGATCCATAAATGCTACATACAAATCCATTTGCTTTTCTAAGTATTTCTCACATACATTCTTCAAAGCAAACACCTGATCCACACATCCTCTACCACTTCTGAAACCACACTGCTCTTCCCCAATCTGATGCTCTGTACATGCCTTCACCCTCTCAATCAATACCCTCCCATATAATTTACCAGGAATACTCAACAAACTTATACCTCTGTAATCTGAGCACTCACTCTTATCCCCTTTGCCTTTGTACAATGGCACTATGCACGCATTCCGCCAATCCTCAGGCACCTCACCATGAGTCATACATACATTAAATAACCTTACCAACCAGTCAACAATACAGTCACCCCCTTTTTTAATAAATTCCACTGAAATAAAAAGAGCGTGGTTGAGAGAGCTGAAGAGGGTGTTTTGAAATGGTTTGGGCACATGGAGAGAATGAGTGAGGAAAGATTGACCAAGAGGATATATGTGTCGGAGGTGGAGGGAACGAGGAGAAGAGGGAGACCAAATTGGAGGTGTAAAGATGGAGTGAAAAAGATTTTGTGTGATCGTGGCCTGAACATGCAGGAGGGTGAGAGGAGGGCAAGGAATAGAGTGAATTGAAGCGATGTGGTATACCGGGGTTGACGTGCTGTCAGTGGATTGAATCAAGGCATGTGACGCGTCTGGGGTAAACCATGGAAAGCTGTGTAGGTATGTATATCTGCGTGTGTGGACGTATGTATATACATGTGTATGGGGGGGTTGGGCCATTTCTTTCGTCTGTTTCCTTGCGCTACCTCGCAAACGCGGGAGACAGCGACAAAGTAAAAAAAAAAAAAAAAAAAAAAAATATATATATATATATATATATATATATATATATATATATATATATATATATATATATATATATATATATATATATTTTTTTTTTTTTTTTTATACTTTGTCGCTGTCTCCCGCGTTTGCGAGGTAGCGCAAGGAAACAGACGAAAGAAATGGCCCCACCCCCCCCCCCCATACACATGTACATACACTCGTCCACACACGCAGATATACATACCTACACAGCTTTCCATGGTTTACCCCAGACGCTTCACATGCCTTGCTTCAATCCACTGACAGCACGTCAACCCCTGTATACCACATGACTCCAATTCACTCTATTTCTTGCCCTCCTTTCACCCTCCTGCATGTTCAGGCCCCGATCACACAAAATCTTTTTCACTCTATCTTTCCACCTCCAATTTGGTCTCCCTCTTCTCCTCGTTCCCTCCACCTCCGACACATATATCCTCTTGGTCAATCTCTCCTCACTCATTCTCTCCATGTGCCCAAACCATTTCAAAACACCCTCTTCTGCTCTCTCAACCACGCTCTTTTTATTTCCACACATCTCTCTCACCCTTACGCTACTTACTCGATCAAACCACCTCACACCACACATTGTCCTCAAACATCTCATTTCCAGCGCATCCATCCTCCTGCGCACATCTCTATCCATAGCCCACGCCTCGCAACCATACAACATTGTTGGAACCACTATTCCCTCAAACATACCCATTTTTGCTTTCCGAGATAATGTTCTCGACTTCCACACATTTTTCAAGGCTCCCAAAATTTTCGCCCCCTCCCCCACCCTATGATCCACTTCCGCTTCCATGGTTCCATCCGCTGACAGATCCACTCCCAGATATCTAAAACACTTCACTTCCTCCAGTTTTTCTCCATTCAAACTCACCTCCCAATTGACTTGACCCTCACCCCTACTGTACCTAATAACCTTGCTCTTATTCACATTTACTCTCAACTTTCTTCTTCCACACACTTTACCAAACTCAGTCACCAGCTTCTGCAGTTTCTCACATGAATCAGCCACCAGCGCTGTATCATCAGCGAACAACAACTGACTCACTTCCCAAGCTCTCTCATCCCCAACAGACTTCATACTTGCCCCTCTTTCCAGGACTCTTGCATTTACCTCCCTTACAACCCCATCCATAAACAAATTAAACAACCATGGAGACATCACACATCCCTGCCGCAAACCTACATTCACTGAGAACCAATCACTTTCCTCTCTTCCTACACGTACACCAGAGAGCGTTATCGGATTACGTGTTATATGATAGGCGTGCGAAAGAGAGACTTTTGTATGTTAAGCGCTGAGAGGTGCAACTGGAGGGATGTCTGATCATTATCTTGTTGAAACGAAGGTGAAGATTTGTAGAGGTTTTCAGAAAAGAAGAGAGAATGTTGGGGTGAAGAGAGTGGTGAAAGTAAGTGAGCTTGGAAAGGACTCTTGTGTGAGGAAGTACCAGGAGAGACAAATTACAAAATGGAAAAAGGTGAGAACAAAGGACATAAGGGAAGTGGGTGAGGAATGGAATGTATTTAGGAAAGCAGTGATGGCTTGCGTAAAAAGATGCTTCTGGCATGAGAAGCGTGGGATGTGGGCAGATTAGAAAGGGTAGTGAGTGGTGGGATGAAGAAGTAAGATTATTAGTGAAAGAGAAGAGAGAGGTATTTGGACGATTTTTGCAAGGAAATAATGCAAATGCGTCGGAGATGTATAAAAGAAATAGGCAAGAGGCCAAGAGAAAGGTGCTAGAGGTGAAAAAGAGGGCAAGTGAGAGTTGGGGTGAGAGAGTATCATTAAATTTCAGGGAGAATGAAAAGATGTTTTGGAAGGAGGTAAATAAAGTGCATTAAGACAAGGGATCAAATGAGAACATCAGTGAAGGGGGCTAATGGGGAAGTGATAAGAAGTAGAGGTGATGTGAGAATGAGATGGAGTGAGTATTTTCAAGGTCTGTTGAATGTGTTTGATGATAGAGTGAGAGATATAGGGTGTTTTGGTCGAGGATGTGTGCAAAGTGAGAAGGTTAGAGAGAATGATTTGGTAAACAGAGAAGTAGTAAAAGCTTTGCGGAAGACGAAAGCCGGCAAGGCAGCGGGTTTGGATGGTATTGCAGTGGAATTTATTAAAAAAGGAAGTGACTGTGTTGTTGACTGGTTGGTAAGGTTATATAATGTATGTATGACTCATGGTGAGGTGCCTGAGGATTGGCGAAATGCTTGCATAGTGCCATTGTACAAAGGCAAAGGGGATGAAAGTGAGTGCTCAAATTACAGAGGTATAAGTTCATTGAGTATTCCTGGTAAATTATATGGGAGGGTATTGATTGAGAGGGTGAAGGCATGTACAGAGCATCAGATTGGGGAAGAGCAGTGTGGTTTCAGAAGTGGAAGAGGATGTGTGGATAAGGTGTTTGCTTTGAAGAATGTATGTGAGAGATACTTAGAAAAGCAAATGGATTTTTATGTAGCATTTATGGATCTGGAGAAGGCATATGATAAGAGTTGATAGAGATGCTCAGTGGAAGGTATTAAGAATATGTGGTGTGGGAGGCAAGTTGTTAGAAGCAGTAAAAAGTTTTTATCGAGGATGCTAGGCATGTTTACGTGTAGGAAGAGAGGAAATGATTGGTTCTCAGTGAATGTTGGTTTGCGGCAGGGGTGTGTGATGTCTCCATAGTTGTTTAATTTGTTTATGGGTGGGGTTGTTAGAAAGGTCAATGCAAGAGTTTTGGAAAGAGGGGCAAGTATGGAGTCTGTTGTGGATAAGAGAGCTTGGAAAGTGAGTCCGTTGTTGTTCGCTAATGATACGGCGTTAGTGGCTGATTCGGGTGAGAAACTGCAGAAGCTGGTGACTGTGTTTGGTAAAGTGTGTGAAAGAAGAAAGCTGAGAATAAATGTGAATAAGAGCATGGTTATTAGTTACAGTCGGGTTGAGGGACAAATCAACTGAGAGGTAAGTTTGAATGGAGAAAAACTGGAGGAAGTGAAGTGTTTTAGATATGTGGGAGTGGATTTGGCAGCGGATGGAACCATGGAAGCGGAAGTGAATCATAGGGTGGGGGAGGGGGCGAAAGTTCTGGGAGCGTTGAAAAAATGTGTGGAAGTCGAGAACGTTATCTTGAAAAGCAAAAATGGGTATGTTTGAAGAAATAGCAGTTCCAACAATGTCATATTGTTCCGAGGCGTGGGTTATAGATGGAGTTGTGCGGAGGAGGGTGGATGTGCTGGAAAGGAGAAGCTTGAGGACAATATGTGGTGTGAGGTGGTTTGATCGAGTAAGTAATGAAAGGGTAAGAGAGATGTGTGGTAATAAAAAGAGTGTGTTTGAGAGGGCAGAAGAGGGTGTTTTGAAATGTTTTTATCACATGAAGGGAATGATTGAGGAAAGATTGACAAAGAGGATATATGTGTCAGAGGTGGAGGAAACGAGGAGAAGTGGGAGACCAAATTGGAGGTGGAAAGATGGAGTGAAAAAGATTTTGAGTGATCGGGGCCTGAACATGCAGGAGGTTGGAAGACGTGCAAGGAATAGAGTGAATTGGAATGATGTGGTATACCGGGGTCGACGTGCTGTCAGTGGATTGAACAAGGGCATGTGAAGCGGCTTGGGTAAACCATGGAAAGTTCTGTAGGGCCTGGATGTGGAAAGGGAGCTGTACTTTCGGTGCATTATACATGACAGCTAGAGACTGAATGTGAACGAATGTGGCCTTTGTTGTCTTTTCCTAGCGCTACCTCGCGCACATGCGAGGGGAGGGGGTTGTCATTTCATGTGTGGCGGGCTGGCGACGGGAATAATAAGGGCAGACAGTATGAAAATATGTACGTGTTTATATATGTTTATGTCTCTGTGTGTATATATATATATGTATACGTTGAGATGTATAGGTATGTATATGTGCGTGTGCGGACGTGCATGTATATACATGTGTATGTGGGTGGGATGGGCCATTTTTTCGTCTGTCTCCTTGCGCTACCTCGATAACGCGGAAGACAGCGGGAAAGTATGATATATATATATATATATATATATTTTTTTTTTTTTTTTTTTTTATACTTTGTCGCTGTCTCCCGCGTTTGCGAGGTAGCGCAAGGAAACAGACGAAAGAAATGGCCCAAACCCCCCCCCCCCATACACATGTACATACACACGTCCACACACGCAAATATACATACCTACACAGCTTTCCATGGTTTACCCCAGACGCTTCACATGCCTTGCTTCAATCCACTGACAGCACGTCAACCCCTGTATACCACATGACTCCAATTCACTCTATTTCTTGCCCTCCTTTCACCCTCCTGCATGTTCAGGCCCCGATCACACAAAATCTTTTTCACTCCATCTTTCCACCTCCAATTTGGTCTCCCTCTTCTCCTCGTTCCCTCCACCTCCGACACATATATCCTCTTGGTCAATCTCTCCTCACTCATTCTCTCCATGTGCCCAAACCATTTCAAAACACCCTCTTCTGCTCTCTCAACCACGCTCTTTTTATTTCCACACATCTCTCTTACCCTTACGTTACTTACTCGATCAAACCACCTCACACCACACATTGTCCTCAAACATCTCATTTCCAGCACATCCATCCTCCTGCGCACATCTCTATCCATAGCCCACGCCTCGCAACCATACAACATTGTTGGAACCACTATTCCCTCAAACATACCCATTTTTGCTTTCCGAGATAATGTTCTCGACTTCCACACATTTTTCAAGGCTCCCAAAATTTTCGCCCCCTCCCCCATCCTATGATCCACTTCCGCTTCCATGGTTCCATCCGCTGACAGATCCACTCCCAGATATCTAAAACACTTCACTTCCTCCAGTTTTTCTCCATTCAAACTCACCTCCCAATTGACTTGACCCTCACCCCTACTGTACCTAATAACCTTGCTCTTATTCACATTTACTCTTAACTTTCTTCTTCCACACACTTTACCAAACTCAGTCACCAGCTTCTGCAGTTTCTCACATGAATCAGCCACCAGCGCTGTATCATCAGCGAACAACAACTGACTCACTTCCCAAGCTCTCTCATCCCCAACAGACTTCATACTTGCCCCTCTTTCCAGGACTCTTGCATTTACCTCCCTTACAACCCCATCCATAAACAAATTAAACAACCATGGAGACATCACACACCCCTGCCGCAAACCTACATTCACTGAGAACCAATCACTTTCCTCTCTTCCTACACGTACACATGCCTTACATCCTCGATAAAAACTTTTCAATGCTTCCAACAACTTGCCTCCCACACCATATATTCTTAATACCTTCCACAGAGCATCTCTATCAACTCTATCATATGCCTTCTCCAGATCCATAAATGCTACATACAAATCCATTTGCTTTTCTAAGTATTTCTCACATACATTCTTCAAAGCAAACACCTGATCCACACATCCTCTACCACTTCTGAAACCGCACTGCTCTTCCCCAATCTGATGCTCTGTACATGCCTTCACCCTCTCAATCAATACCCTCCCATATAATTTACCAGGAATACTCAACAAACTTATACCTCTGTAATTTGAGCACTCACTCTTATCCCCTTTGCCTTTGTACAATGGCACTATGCACGCATTCCGCCAATCCTCAGGCACCTCACCATGAGTCATACATACATTAAATAACCTTACCAACCAGTCAACAATACAGTCACCCCCTTTCTTAATAAATTCCACTGCAATGCCATCCAAACCTGCTGCCTTGCCGGCTTTCATCTTCCGCAAAGCTTTTACTACCTCTTCTCTGTTTACCAAATCATTTTCCCTAACCCTCTCACTTTGCACACCACCTCGACCAAAACACCCTATATCTGCCACTCTGTCATCAGACACATTCAACAAACCTTCAAAAATACTCATTCCATCTCCTTCTCACATCACCGCTACTTGTTATCACCTCCCCATTTACGCCCTTCACTGAAGTTCCCATTTGCTCCCTTGTCTTACGCACCCTATTTACCTCCTTCCAGAACATCTTTTTATTCTCCCTAAAATTTACTGATAGTCTCTCACCCCAACTCTCATTTGCCCTTTTTTTCACCTCTTGCACCTTTCTCTTGACCTCCTGTCTCTTTCTTTTATACTTCTCCCACTCAATTGCATTTTTTCCCTGCAAAAATCGTCCAAATGCCTCTCTCTTCTCTTTCACTAATACACTTACTTCTTCATCCCACCACTCACTACCCTTTCTAAACAGCCCACCTCCCACTCTTCTCATGCCACAAGCATCTCTTGCGCAATCCATCACTGATTCCCTAAATACATCCCATTCCTCCCCCACTCCCCTTACTTCCATTGTTCTCACCTTTTTCCACTCTGCACACAGTCTCTCCTGGTACTTCCCCACACAGGTCTCCTTCCCAAGCTCACTTACTCTCACCACCTTCTTCACCCCAACATTCACTCCTCTTTTCTGAAAACCCATACTAATCTTCACCTTAGCCTCCACAAGATAATGATCAGACATCCCTCCAGTTGCACCTCTCAGCACATTAACATCCAAAAGTCTCTCTTTCGCACGCCTGTCAATTAACACGTAATCCAATAACGCTCTCTGGCCATCTCTCCTACTTACATAAGTATACTTATGTATATCTCGCTTTTTAAACCAGGTATTCCCAATCATCAGTCCTTTTTCAGCACATAAATCCACAAGCTCTTCACCATTTCCATTTACAACACTGAACACCCCATGCATACCAATTATTCCCTCAACTGCCACATTACTCACCTTTGCATTCAAATCACCCATCACTATAACCCGGTCTCGTGCATCAAAACCGCTAACACACTCATTCAGCTGCTCCCAAAACACTTGCCTCTCATGATCTTTCTTCTCATGCCCAGGTGCATATGCACCAATAATCACCCACCTCTCTCCACCAACTTTCAATTTTACCCATATTAATCGAGAATTTACTTTCTTACATTCTATCACATACTCCCACAACTCCTGTTTCATGAGTATTGCTACTCCTTCCCTTGCTCTTGTCCTCTCACTAACCCCTGACTTCACTCCCCAGACATTTCCAAACCACTCTTCCCCTTTACCCTTGAGCTTCGTTTCACTCAGAGCCAAAACATCCAGGTTCCTTTCCTCAAACATACTACCTATCTCTCCTTTTTTCACATCTTGGTTACATCCACACACATTTAGGCACCCCACTCTGAGCCTTCGAGGAGGATGATCACTCCCCGCGTGACTCCTTCTTCTGTTTCCCATTTTAGAAAGTTAATACAAGGAGGGGAGGATTTCCGGCCCCCCGCTCCCGTCCCCTCTATATATATATATATATATATATATATATATATATATATATATATATATATATATATATATATATATATATATATATATATATATATATATATATATATATACATATATATATATATATATATATATATATATATATATATATATATATATATATATATATATACATATTATCCCTTGGGATACGGGAGAAAGAATACTTCTCACGTATTCCCTGTGTGTCGTAGAAGGCGGCTAAAAGGGGAGGGAGCGGTGGGCTGGAAATCCTCCCCTCTCGTTTTTTTTTTTTTTTTTTAATTTTCCAAAAGAAGAAACAGAGAAGTGGGCCATATGAGGATATTCCCTCAAAGGCCCAGTCTTATTTTCTGAACACTACCTCGCTAACGCGGGAAATCGCGAATAGTTTGAAGAAAGAAAAAAAAAAAAAAAAAAATATATATATATATATATATATATATATATATATATATATATATATATATATATATATATATATATCCTGAATCAGATAAACATTTCATGTACCAGCCCCTAGCGGCGGATGAACAGCTGGATTAATTGAGGACAGACTGCTGCAACCAAATGCGCTCGACCCTGGGTGATCCGGGAATGCGTCATGCTCAGGAGCGGTAACCGTCACAGCACGGAGGACCATTTACAGACAATATCACTCGTCATGGTGGAAATCATCCCATGTCTCATCTTTGTTCCGATAATAGTATTACTGATCACGTATTGAGAACATAGGGCAAGGCCAAAATTGTAGGACTTTAATATCTACAGAACTGGATATAAAACTTGCTGGGTGTTAGACGTGGAACACTGTTTGTGGGTCAGGGAAAGCTGGTTGTGGGATATGGAACGTAGCATGTAGGTCAAGGAAAACTGTGTGTAAGACGTAGAATGTTGCTTGTACGTCAAGGAAAGCTGTGTGTAAGACGTGGATCGCTGCTCGTAGGTCAAGGAAAGATAAGTTTAAGACATGGAACGCCGCTTTTAGGCCAGGGAAAGAATGTCGTGAAATGGGGTTAGCGAGGCTTGAAGTGACCGGTGACCATCTGTCGTTTCCTTGTCGTGGCAAATTGTCTCTTGATGACCCCCATCCTTCAAGCACTGTGTCCACACAAATGTTTCTACTTGGCCACTCAGTCACCTGCATTAACTGTGAAAACATCATACATTAAGCTTTCCTAGGCGCCACCTTGTGCACCATTACCTTTTCTTTCTCGCTTCTTGTTCATCTAGCGTTGGTGTTCACTATCTCCAGAGTCACATTTACCTTGCCAATCATCTCTCAGTAAGACAAAAATCGGCTGGTTATAGCATCCTCCATCACTCCAGGGCTTCGCGACCTTACAAGAAACTTGGAGAGGAGAGTGGCATGAGTCACCAGTGTTGGGCACATAACAACATGTGGAAATGGTTTGCGTTTGCAGCCGAGAATATGTGCCTCACGTCTTCTAGCTTGCTTCCCACTGGGTAATCTGCATCAATACAGCCCCCTCTCGTCAGCAGTCTGCAGCGGAAAATTGTCTGAATCCTCGACGAACATGACCTTCCTTAGAAATTAGGATCTGTCACAATTTTCAGGCCGCGGTGCAGCCACTCGTAGGATATGATGATAACAGTCATTTCCGAAAATAGTCATAACAGCTTCACAACGAAGCGAAGCTCTGCATTATGTTCTGAAATACCAACTCCAGGTGGTTACCTCTACCAGTAACATCTTTCTTCACCATCCTTCTACGTAGGTGGTGTTGCACACGTGACTCAGAGGAAAAACTTTTATAGGAGGATATCAAGGTATCCATCTAGCTGAAGGACAAGATCAATAGCGTTTCCACAGTTAAAAACACTACAGCCACAACAACCATTTGAGGAAATTGAAAGGAGAACTGACAAGTTATTGAAATTCTTAGAAAAGATATGAACAGACTGCTACACCGTGATGAAGTGCAACAGGGAGGGAGGCATGATAGTTTAAGTTTCAAAGGAATACACCTAGGAGGAGAGGCTTACATTCGGGACTTGTAAGTGGATCATGGCTGCAGTTGATGGATCCTATGAGGCTAAGTTGAGTCACAGGGTTGAGGTAGGGTCGATATCTTGAGTGCAAAAAGAAACATATGGAAGAAGAGGTCAGTGTGCGAAAAAGCAAAGCTGGATATGTTTGAAGGCATAGTAAATACGATTGCGTTGTATGAATAGGTGTCTTGGGTCGTGTGTGCAAAAGAAAGGAGTGTGAGTGTTCTAGAAATGTGATGCCTCAGCACAATACATGGTGTTAGGTGAGTTGCTCAAATAAGGAATGACTGCGCGAGAGAGAATTGCAGTAATAATCGTAGTCTGATTGTTAGAGTCAATCAGCAAATGGAGGGGATGAGAAAGTAATGACTAACTGAGAAAAGGTGCGAAGTCCGTGTCAACTGTGGGGCGACGTAATGGTAGAATGGTTGTAAAAACATATGTAGTCATGGAAATGTGTTAGGCCGCCAGATAACTAGATAGGAGCATTGCTGGCACCTTTGCACAGGGAAAGGATGGTAAGAATGTGTGTAAAAAATAAAAACAAATGATGAATAAACTTACTGAGCATCGCAGGAAATGGCTACTGGGATGGTGAAGATGATGATAGAGTGCAAGAAGAGTGAAGAGCATGGACAGTTTAGGAAAGGAAGTGGGTGGGAGTATCAAATTCACTCTATGAAGATTTTTGTATAAAAGTGTAAAAGAATAGGATGAAAGTTCCAGACAGCAATCATAGATCAGAAAAAGGCTTAGAATAAAGGGCACTGGAATGCAGAAAGGGAGGAGGACATTTGCAACATTATTTTTTAAAAACAGTAAAGAATGGTGTGAAAATGAATGACAAGTGAAAGTTTGGAAATTGGCGTGAGAATGGGACAGGCCTGAGTGACGTCACCTTGGCTACGATTTAGAGTGAGTGAGATGAAAGCAAGAGTGAGAATGCAGGGATCAAAGCTGCAGCTGGAATGAAAGACCTTGTTGTTGGTGACTGGCCTATGTGTAGACGGCTCGCTGTTGCTAGTGGAGAGCGAACAGAAACTGCAGAAGATTTTGGATGGGATTTACAGAGCGTGTAAACCAAGAAAATAAAGAGCGAACCCCGGTGAAAACTAAATGGCGGCTTTGAAGTGAGGGAGAGTGAAGTGGAAGTTATTGTAATAAAATACTGAATAAGTGAAAATGGTGAGCTGAGGTGTAGGGCTGGAATGGGTGCTGAACTGTTGCAAGAGGTTAGGGAATCTAAGTATTTAGATCAAATCCTATGCAAATACTGCGCAATGGATGGTTAAGTAGAAAAGAGAACTGTCTAAGGGAGGAAGGATTGGGGTTAAATATATAACACTATTTCTTTGCCAAATTAAGACTTTATCAATAAAATATCTAAGATACCTTAACTTGGATCCAATAATATGTATCTTCTCAAAGTCTTTATCAATAAACTCTCGACTGCAGGTAATTAATGCCCTAAGGAACATTGACAGAAATGTTGATTATATAATTCTACAACTTTACAACTAAGAAACAGCAGAAAACAAGGACAAGGATGTGGACTTATAACACTCGTCCACCAAACCATACCTTTCCTCAACACCACAAAACAGCACACACACAACAACACGTTAGAAATGCAATTCATGAAAACAAAACTTCGCAGTTCCTGCTACAACATAATCAGCTCCTACATACCTCCTCCTTCACATGCCCTCCTAGATGCAATACCCTAGATGCGAGGTAGCTTAAGGAAACAGACGAAAGAATGGCCCAACCCACCCACATACACATTTATATACATACACGTCCACACACGAAAATATACATACCAATACATCTCAATGTAAACATATATATACACACACAGACATATACATATATACACATGTACATAATTCATACTCTCTGCCTTTATTTATTCCCATCGCCACCTCGCCACACATGGAATAACAACCCCCTCCCCCTTCATGTGTGCGAGGTAGCGCTAGGAAAAGACAACAAAGGACCCATTCGTTCACACTCAGTCTTTAGATGTCATGTAATACTGCAACGAAACCACAGCTCCCTTTCCACATCTACGCCCCACAGAACTTTCCATGGTTTACCCAAGATGCTTCACATCCCTTGGTTCAATCCATTGACAGCACGTCGACCCCGGTATACCACATCGTTACAATTCACCTTTCACCCTCCTGCATATTCAGGCATCGATCACTCAAAATCTTTTTCACTCCATCTTTCCACCTCCAATTTGGTCTTTTTATTTCCACACATCTCTCTTACCCTTACATTACTTACTTGATCAAACCACCTCACACCACATATTGTCCTCAAACATCTCATTTCCAGCACATCCACCCTCCTGCGCACAACTCTATCCAGAGCACACGCCTCGCAACCATACAACATGGTTGGAACCGATATTCCTTCAAACATACCCATTTTTGCTTTCCGGGATAATATTCTTGACTTCCAAACATTCTTCAAGGCTCACAGAATTCTCGCCCCCTCCCCCACACTGTGATTCACTTCCGCTTCCATGGTTCCATCCGCTGCAAGATCCACTCCCAGATATCTAAAACACTTCACTTCCTCCAGTTTTTCTCCATTCAAACTTACCTCCAAATTGACTTGACCCTCAACCCTACTGTACCTAATAACCTTACTCTTATTCACATTTACTCTTAACTTTCTTCTTTCACACACTTTACCAAACTCAGTCACCAGCTTCTGCAGTTTCTCACATGAATCAGCCACCAGCGCTGTATCATCAGCGAACAACAACTGACTCACTTCCCAAGCTCTGTCATCCACAACAGACTGCATACTTGCCCCTCTTTCCAAAACTCTTCCATTCACCTCCCTAACAACACCATCCATAAACAAATTAAACAACCATGGAGACATCACACACCCCTGCCGCAAACCTACATTCACTGAGAACCAATCACTTTCCTCTATTACTACACGTACACATGCCTTACATCCTCGATAAAAACTTTTCACTGCTTCAACAACTTACCTCCCACACCATATATTCTTAATATCTTCCAGAGAGCATCTCTATCAACTCTATCATATGCCTTCTCCAGATCCATAAATGCTACATACAAATCCATTTGCTTTTCTAAGTATTTCTCACATACATTCTTCAAAGCAAACACCTGATCCACACATCCTCTACCACCTCTGAAACCACATTCCTCTTCCCCAATCTGATGCTCTGTACATGCCTTCACCCTCTCAATCAATACCCTCCCATATAACTTACCAGGAATACTCAACAAACTTATACCTCTGTAATTTGAGCACTCACTCTTATCCCCTTTGCCTTTGTACAATGGCACTATGCAATTATTCCGCCAATCCTCAGGCACTTCACCATGAATCATACATACATTAAATAACCTTACCAACCAGTCAATGATACAGTCACCCCCTTTTTTTAATAAATTCCACTGGAATACCATCCAAACCTGCTGCCTTGCCTGCTTTCATCTTCCGCAAAGCTTTTACTACCTCTTTTCTGTTTACCAAAACATTTTCCCTAACCCTCTCACTTTGCACACCACATCGACCAAAACACCTTATATCTGCCACTCTATCATCAAACACATTCAACAAACCGTCAAAATACTCACTCCATCTCCTCACATCACCACTGCTTGTTATCACCTCCCCATTAGCCCCCTTCACTGAAGTTCCCATTTGCTCCCTTGTCTTACGCACTTTATTTGCCTCCTTCCAAAACATCTTTTTATTCTCCCTAAAATTTAATGATACTCTCTCACCCCAACTCTCTTTTGCCCTCTTTTTCACCTCTTGCACCTTTCTCTTGACCTCCTGCCTCTTTCTTTTATACATCTCCTACTCATTTGCATTTTTTCCCTGCAAAAATCGTCCAAATGCCCCTCTCTTCTCTTTCACTAATAATCTTACTTCTTCATCCCATCACTCACTACCCTTTCTAATTAACCCATCTCACACGCTTCTCATGCCACAAGCATCTTTTCCGCAAGCTATCACTGCTTCCCTAAATACATCCCATTCCTCCCCCACTCCCCTTACCTCCTTTGTTCTCACCTTTTTCCATTCTGTACTCAGTCTCTCCTGGTACTCCTCACACAAGTCTCCTTCCCAAGCTCACTTACTCTCACCACTCTCTTCACCGCAACATTCTCTCTTCTTTTCTGAAAGCCCCTACAAATCTTCACTTTCCACAAGATAATGATCAGAAATCCCGCCAGTTGTACCTCTCAGCACATTAACATCCTAAAGTCTCTCTTTCGCGCGCCTATCAATTAACAAGTAATCCAATAATGCTCTCTGGCCATCTCTCCTACTTACATACGTATACTTATGTATATCTCTCTTTTTAAACTGGGTATTCCCAATCACCAGTTCTTTTTCAGCACATAAATATACAAGCTCTTCACCATTTCCATTTACAACACTGAACACCCCATGTATACCAATTATTCCCTCAACTGCCACATTACTCACCTTTGCATTCAAATCACCCATCACTATAACCCGGCCTTGTGTATCAAAACCACTAACACACTCATTTAGCTTCTCCCAAAACACTTGCCTCTCATGATCTTTCTACTCATGCCCAGGTGCATATGCACCAATAATCACCCATCTCTCTCCATCAACTTTCAGTTTTACCCATATCAATCTAGAATTTACTTTCCTACACTCTATTTCATACTCCACCAACTCCTGTTTCAGGAGTAGTGCTACTCCTTCCCTTGCTCTTGTCCTCTCACTAACCCCTGACTTTACTCCCAAGACATTCCCAAACCACTCTTCCCGTTTACCCTTGAGCTTCGTTTCCCTCAGAGCCAAAACATCCAGGTTCCTTTCCTCAAACATACTACCTATCTCTCCATTTTTCTCATCTTGGTTACATCCACACACATTTAGACATCCCAATCTGAGCCTTCGAGGAGGATGAGCTCTCCCTGCGTGACTCCTTCTGTTTCCCCTTTTAGAAAGTTACAATACAAGGAGGGGAGGGTTTCTGGCCCTCCGCTCCCGACACCTTTAGTCGCCTTCTACGACACGTGAGGAATGCGTGGGAAGTATTCTTTCTCACCTATCCCCAGGGATATATATATATATATATATATATATATATATATATATATATATATATATACATATATTTATTGTTTTTTTTTTTTTGCTTTGTCGCTGTCTCCCGCGTATAGGTACAATAGGGTTGAGGGTCAAGTCAATTGGGAGGTAAGTTTAAATGGAGAAAAACTGGAGGAAGTAAAGTGTTTTAGATATCTGGGAGTGGATCTGGCAGCGGGTGGAACCATGGAAGCGGAAGTGGATCATAGGATGGGGGAGGGGGCAAAAACCCTGGGAGCCTTGAAGAATGTTTGGAAGTCGAGAACATTATCTCGTAAAGCAAAAATGGGTATGTTTGAAGGAATAGTGGTTCCAACAATGTTGTATGGTTGCGAGGCGTGGACTATGGATAGAGTTGTGCGCAGGATGATGGATGTGCTGGAAATGAGATTTTTGAGGACAATGTGTGGTGTGAGGTGGTTTGATCGAGTAAGTAACGTAAGGGTAAGAGAGATGTGTGGAAATAAAAAGAGCGTGGTTGAGAGAGCAGAAGAGGGTGTTTTGAAATGGTTTGGGCACATGGAGAGAATGAGTGAGGAAAGATTGACCAAGAGGATATATGTGTCGGCGGTGGAGGGAACGAGGAGAAGTGGGAGACCAAATTGGAGGTGGAAAGTTGGAGTGAAAAAGATTTTGTGTGATCGGGGCCTGAACATGCAGGAGGGTGAAAGGAGGGCAAAGAATAGAGTGAATTGGATCGATGTGGTATACAGGGGTTGACGTGCTGTCAGTGGATTGAATCAGGGCATGTGAAGCGTCTGGGGTAAACCATGGAAAGCTGTGTAGGTATGTATATTTGCGTGTGTGGACGTATGTATATACATGTGTATGGGGTTGGGTTGGGGCATTTCTTTCGTCTGTTTCCTTGCGCTACCTCGCAAACGCAGGAGACAGCGACAAAGCAAAAAAAGAAAAATATATATATATATATATATATATATATATATATATATATATATATATATATATATATATATATATATATATATATATCCCATTTTAGAAAGTTAATACAAGGAGGGGAGGATTTCCGGCCCCCCGCTCCCGTCCCCTCTAGTCGCTTTCTACGACACGCGAGGAATACGTGGGAAGTATTCTTTCACCCCTATCCCCAGGGATAATATACATATATATATACATATACACACACACACACACACACACACATATGCACATACACACACACACACACACATACATATATATACATATGAAAAATGTAAGAACAATTTAGAAACAAACTTTTAGCTTGAAATGAATGAAAAAAAATGAATGTCACATAATGGTTCAACCTCTGGCTATATATATATATATATATATATATATATATATATATATATATATATATATATATATATATATATATATCCTGAATCAGATAAACATTTCATGTACCAGCCCCTAGCGGCGGATGAACAGCTGGATTGATTGAGGACAGACTGCTGCAACCAAATGCGCTCGACCCTGGGTGATCCGGGAATGCGTCATGCTCAGGAGCGGTAACCGTCACAGCACGGAGGACCATTTACAGACAATATCACTCGTCATGGTGGAAATCATCCCATGTCTCATCTTTGTTCCGATAATAGTATTACTGATCACGTATTGAGAACATAGGGCAAGGCCAAAATTGTAGGACTTTGATATCTACAGAACTGGATATAAAACTTGCTGGGTGTTAGACGTGGAACACTGTTTGTGGGTCAGGGAAAGCTGGTTGTGGGATATGGAACGTAGCATGTAGGTCAAGGAAAACTGTGTGTAAGACGTAGAATGTTGCTTGTACGTCAAGGAAAGCTGTGTGTAAGACGTGGATCGCTGCTCGTAGGTCAAGGAAAGATAAGTTTAAGACATGGAACGCTGCTTTTAGGCCAGGGAAAGAATGTCGTAAAATGGGGTTAGCGAGGCTTGAAGTGACCGGTGACCATCTGTCGTTTCCTTGTCGTGGCACATTGTCTCTTGATGACCCCCATCCTTCAGGCACTGTGTCCACACAAATGTTTCTACTTGGCCACTCAGTCACCTGCATTAACTGTGAAAACATCATACATTAAGCTTTCCTAGGCGCCACCTTGTGCACCATTACCTTTTCTTTCTCGCTTCTTGTTCATCTAGCGTTGGTGTTCACTATCTCCAGAGTCACATTTACCTTGCCAATCATCTCTCAGTAAGACAAAAATCGGCTGGTTATAGCATCCTCCATCACTCCAGGGCTTCGCGACCTTACAAGAAACTTGGAGAGGAGAGTGGCATGAGTCACCAGTGTTGGGCACATAACAACATGTGGAAATGGTTTACGTTTGCAGCCGAGAATATGTGCCTCACGTCTTCTAGCTTGCTTCCCACTGGGTAATCTGCATCAATACAGCCCCCACTCGTCAGCAGTCTGCAGCGGAAAATTGTCTGAATCCTCGACGAACATGACCTTCCTTAGAAATTAGGATCTGTCACAATTTTCAGGCCGCGGTGCAGCCACTCGTAGGATATGATGATAACAGTCATTTCCGAAAATAGTCATAACAGCTTCACAACGAAGCGAAACTCTGCATTATGTTCTGAAATGCCAACTCCAGGTGGTTACCTCTACCAGTGACATCTTTCTTCACCATCCTTCTACGTAGGTGGTGTTGCACACGTGACTCAGAGGAAAAACTTTTAAAGGAGGATATCAAGGTATCCATCTAGCTGAAGGACAAGATCAATAGCGTTTCCACAGTTAAAAACACTACAGCCACAACAACCATTTGAGGAAATTGAGAGGAGAACTGACAAGTTATTGAAATTCTTAGAAAAGATATGAACAGACTGCTACAGCGTCTTGACCCATATAAGGTGATGAAGTGCAACAGGGAGGGAGGCATGATAGTCTAAGTTTCAAAGGAATACACCTAGGAGGAGAGGCTTACATTCGGGACTTGTAAGTGGGTCATGGCTGCAGTTGATGGATCCTATGAGGCTAAGTTGAGTCACAGGGTTGAGGTAGGGTCGATATCTTGAGTGGAAAAAGAAACATATGGAAGGAGAGGTCAGTGTGCGAAAAAGCAAAGCTGGATATGTTTGAAGGTATAGTAAATACGAATGTGTTGTATGAATAGGTGTCTTGGGTCCTGTGTGCAAAAGAAAGAGTGTGACTGTTCTAGAAGTGTGATGCCTCAGCACAATACATGGTGTTAGGGGAGTTGTTCAAATAAGGAATGACTGCGCGAGAGAGAACTGCAGTATTAATCGTAGTCTAATTGTTAGGGTCAATCAGCAAATGGAGGGGATGAGAAAGTAAAGACTAACTAAGAAAAGGTGCGAAGTCCGTGTCAACAGTGGGGCGATGTAATGGTAGAATGGTTGTGAAAACATATGTAGTCATGGAAATGTGTGAGGCCGCCAGATAACTAGATAGGAGCATTGCTGGCACCTTTGCACATGGAAATGATAGTAAGGATGTGTGTTAAACATAAAAACAGATGATGAATAAACTTACTGAGCATCGCAGGGAATGGCTACTGGGATGGTGAAGATGATGATAGAGTGCAAGAAGAGTGAAGAGCATGGACAGTTTAGGAAAGGAAGTGGGTGGGAGTGTCAAATTCACTCTATGAAGATTTTTGTATAAAAGTGTAAAAGAATAGGATGAAAGTTCCAGACAGCAATCATAGATCAGAAAAAGGCTTAGAATAAAGGGCACTGGAATGTGAAAGGGAGGTACTTCAAAATCTGTGGTGTAGGAGGAAATTTGCAACAATATTATTTTTTAAAAACAGTAAAGAATGGTGTGGAAATGAATGACAAGTGAAAGTTTGGAAATTGGCGTGAGAATGGGACAGGCCTGAGTGACGTCACCTTGGCTACGATGTAGAGTGAGTGAGATGAAAGCAAGAGTGAGAATGCAGGGATCAAAGCTGCAGCTGGAATGAAAGACCTTGTTGTTGGTGACTGGCCTATGTGTAGACGGCTCGCTGTTGCTAGTGGAGAGCGAACAGAAACTGCAGAAGATTTTGGATGGGATTTACAGAGCGTGTAAACCAAGAAAATAAAGAGTGAATCCCGGTGAAAACTAAATGGCGACTTTGAAGTGAGGGAGAGTGAAGTGGAAGTTATTGTAATAAAATACTGAATAAGTGAAAATGGTGAGCTGAGGTGTAGGGCTGGAATGGGTGCTGAACTGTTGCAAGAGGTTAGGGAATCTAAGTATTTAGATCAAATCCTATGCAAATACTGCGCAATGGAATGGGAAGTAGAGAAGAGAACTGTCTAAGGGAGGAAGGATTGGGGTTAAATATATAACACTATTTCTTTGCCAAATTAAGACTTTATCAATAAAATATCTAAGATACCTTAAGATCCAATAGTATATATCTTCTCAAAGTCTTTATCAATAAACTCTTGACTGCAGATAAGTAATGCCCTAAGGAACATTGACAGAAATGTTGATTATATAATTCTACAACTTTACAACTAAGAAACAGCAGAAAACAAGGACAAGGATGTGGACTTATAACACTCGTCCATCACACCATACGTTTCCTCAACACCACAAAACAGCACACAGACAACAACACGTTAGAAATGCAATTCATGAAAACAAAACTTCGCAGTTCCTGCTACAACATAATCAGCTCCTACATACCTCCTCCCTCACATACTCTCCTAGATGCAATACCCAACAGCAGTACCTTAACAGTATGCCTAACATTTGTCTCTTTGGAAACTTCAGCGCCCACCCTTCTACTTAGCTCAACACCCATACCAATGGTCTCAAGGTGAACTGTTACTAAACCGACTAAAATTTCTCAATATCCTCAACCTATGCAACCAGACAGACAGACTCCTAGCCCACCTCACCCACTATCCGACCTCGCCATGCATCACATTCTCACTAGCACAACACACAAGGATCAAGTGTAACACACTACGAGAACTGTTCTCTGATCACTTACCTATCATGATAACACTCCATCTAGCCCATCCATCCGACATTAACACCAAAAAATTCACACAAATTACAGGAAAGTAGATCGGTTAGCCTTCACAAAATACATGGAATCAAACCTCCAAATCTTCAAGGCTCAGACACAACCATTAACCATCAACAGAAATTAGAGAACACATGTAAATCGTAGATAGCACCACCGTTAACTTAATCACTGAAAAACGAAGTGAGAACTAGCATTCTTTCCTCATCAGTTTGAATCACGAGACACAGCAACCAACTTCGGCACACATTAAAGAACATCCATCTATAATAATAATAAAAATGCATTTTTCATTATTTTTTAGTGAGGGATTTTTCTTGTTGCTATTGATGTCTGCACTTTAAAAGGGTTGACCTTCCAGTAGGTACCCGGGAATAAGCATATATGCTGAAATGCATAACTAGGCTATCCTGCCTGTAAGCACTAATTATGAATCCTTACAGTCCCTCTATGACATTATTCCACCAATCACTAAGGCCTAAACATAATGATTGCCGCCTCCTGACTACAAGTTTGCCACAGTCTACAGAACCAGTTTCTGGTAATCTTTGGTGACGCAGACCTTCAACCAAATATTGAATTTTGATTTATTTTCGCACTTTTTACCAACACTGTACAGCCAGCAGGACGAAAACATTTATCCTGGTGCCTCTCAGTGGAACTCCCAGACCGAAGCTGAAAAAAATATTAATCTTGGTAACTCCTGACGATACACTGCAGCCGCTATGGACTGACCATAGCTAAACATAACACTTAACTAAATCAAACATGATGATAGACAACGGTCGTCATGGAGTTAACATTATCCTGACATCCTGTAAACACTACTTTCATTTACAAGGCCCTCAATAGTTCTCTTGATGGTACACACGAGACACCGTCCACCTGGCAGGGGACGATATAATCCTAATAATCTTCATGACAGTCTAATCCTAGTAATCTTCATGACAGTCATGTACCAGGAGGGAGTAAACATTAGTCACGAATCCTTCCTATTCGGTCAGGGAATAAACACAGACACATCCACCTACCGCTGTTCTGTAACCAAATCTAGATCATTACTCCGACCACTTAGACGCACTACTGTTCCTCCATAAAGGACGGTACATTACTCCAGCCACCTCCACATGCCGCTGTTCCTCTACCAAGGACAGAACATTACTCCAGCCACTTACCGGACAAATAACCTGGCCGCAAAGGATTTGGGTCTTAATCCTGGCACTTTTTGGCCACACTGTCCAATCTCCAGGAACAAACATTAATCCTCGCGCTCCAAAGCCTCGTTGCCTACCTCCCACGGACTAAGAGAGGCTCGCTCAGCCTTTGTCGTGTATTCAGTATACACTAACAGTACGCCATATGGATGAGAGTCTCACAGTGTAATGAGGCCGGCTGGACACGAGTTGGTTGCACTAGAACTAATCTGCGTTTCCCTTTCTAAGAACGATTTGCTCCCAATTGTGAAACGAGAGAAACATATTTCAGCGTGTTGATAGAGGTACCAAAGTATTTCAGGTTTCGTTTCATATATATTCGAATGTTGCAGTCATAACATGTTTGATAGTTTTGCTAGTGTATGTATATCATATTCATTTGTTTAACAACACGTATGTACTGAGAGTGTTGGGTAAAGACATACCGCTGTTTCATCGTGATTCTCGATACAAGCGAACGACACAGCCACAAGTCTTGCTTGGTTCAGTCCACCAGGTACGACATGCAATGTTTTTTCCTCTCTATGGCCGTAAACGTAAGGTTGTGAACCACGTACTGTTTGTGCCTTTAAGTCCATACTTGAAGAAAGGCAGACTTTACGAGCCCATTATTGGTGCTACTCCCAGGCTGTAATACACCCACAGTTACAAGACCCACCCTAGCGGTACATGACCCACTCCAGTGTGACGCTGATAATCTTTCATTACACGACCAATCTTAGCATTATATGAACCATGTCATGTCACAATGCCCACCCAAGCATTAATTGGCCTGTTTTGGCATTACATGACTAATGGTGAGGTGCCTGAGGATTGGTAGAACGTAATTATAATGCCATTGTATAAAGCAAAAGAGGGCAAAACTGAGTATTCGAATTACAAATGTTTATAAGTCTGCTGAGTGTGTACTTGGTAATTTTTATGGAAAAGTGTGATTGAGAGTCGTGACATGTACAGAGCATCAGAATCAGGAGGAACAATATGATTTCAGTAGTTGCAGGTGATTTGTGGATCAGATGCTTGCTTTGAAGAAAGTGTGTGAGAAGTACTTAAGTAAAAAGAAGAATTGGTATATGGTATCTATAGACCTGGGGGAAGCATATGATACATTTGATAAAGATGCATTGTTGAAGGTGTTACGAACATATGGTATGGAAGGAAAGTTATTAGAAACAGTGAGACCTTCTATCAGTAGAATATGTCGTGTGTTAGTAGGGAGCGAGAAAGGGGGGTGGTGTTAGGTGAAGATGGGTCTGCGCCAGGGATGTGCGATGCTTAATCTGTTTCCGGATGGTGAGGTGAAGGGTCTTCGAGAGATGGCAGATATGCATCTGTTGGGGATGGGAGTGGGGCCTAGGAGGTGAATCAGTTGTTTTTGGCAGAAGATGCTGCTGTCGATATCGAATAAGAATCTCCAGATGATGGTGGTTGAGTATGGGAGGATGTGTGAAAGGAGAAAGTTGAGAGTGAATGTGAATGAAAATATGGATATAAGCAGTGAAAGAAAAAAAGGTTAGCTGGATTGGAAGTTTTGATGGAGAAAATTCAGAGGAAATGGTGAAGTATAAAAGGGAAAGATGTTCCAACGTTATACGGTCCACTTTAGCTTTGGACGGCCCACTCCAGTAACATGGGGCACAGTCCAGCGTTACTGTCTATCCTGATGTCTGTGTGCGGTCGATGCCTCTACCAAATCCTTACATGATGCTTGACGGACAGAGGTGAGGCGTCCTACACGGAGGAAGATGCTGCCAGACCCACCAGGTGAGGCGACCTACAGGGAGGATAGTGCTGCCAGACCCACCAGGTGAGGCGTCCTACACGGAGGATGGTGCTGCCAGACCCACCAGGTGAGGCGTCCTACACGGAGGATGGTGCTGCCAGACCCACCAGGTGAGGCGTCCTACACGGAGGATGGTGCTGCCAGACCCACCAAGTGAGGCGTCCTTTACGGAGGATAGTGCTGCCAGACCCACCAAGTGAGGCGTCCTTTACGGAGGATAGTGCTGCCAGACCCGCCAAGTGAGGCGTCCTTTACGGAGGATAGTGCTGCCAGACCCACCAAGTGAGGCGTCCTCACGGAGGATGGTGCTGCCAGACACACCAGGTGAGGCGTCCTACACGGAGGATGGTGCTGCCAGACCCACCAGGTGAAGCGTCAGATACGGAGAGTTTCATCATAATACATCAGAGAATAAGATGAACAGATTGTTCTCCTCCACCCTCCTATCTTGCAAAATAAGAGCAACATCCGCTGACTTTTTATACGAAAGCTGAAACAGACGTCTCTCCCTGTGCTAATTCCCCCACCCTACCCTTCTCCCCACAATCATTCTCATTTCGTATCTCTAACCTCACCTTATCACCTCCTGCTTGACTTCCTGTTCATCATAAGTCACCTCGGTCATATCTGACGTTTTCCCAGGAAATTTTATCGCTTTAGTCTTCCACCACAGACTCGGTGAAATTTGTGGCTTGTGTTGAATTTGTCTCTAATTGCAAAAAGTTTATTTAACTTGCAAAAGCGTTCGTACGTTTTACGAGAGCAATAATTTCTCTTCATGATATATTTGACTCTTGGACTGTTAAGTTAGTAACATTTCCCTGACACAGGCTCGAATCCGTACACGTGCGTGCTTACGCCTCGAAAGTTTGCCAGCCAATCAGCTGTAAAGGACTCTAGTGATGGTCCATTGATACAGAATGGACCACCTGGTTTATGACTCTCTCATATATTCCTGAACTGAGCTCTACGCCTCGAATATTCGGAATCAGAGATTATAAACCTAATTTAGTCCTTTTCTTGTCAGATTTCTTTTACGATTGATTGTAAGCGGTGTCAGCATCTAAACCAGCACGGAAGAAAGTAGACGAGCAAAAGACACCTCTGTGTTAGATACTTTATATTTTTGTTAAACCAGTGAGCAGTTGACAGATATTATTGTGAAACTCCTTCATCAGTTACTGGAGTAGAGTGTGATCAAAAGCTAAAGGATTATCATACTGACGTTTATTCATAAATAAAGTGTCCTCAGACTCGAAGTCATCTACGCGAACGTGAATATTTTCAATTTCAATTAAGATTTCTTATGACATGATAAGTCTTAGCCATGCTCAGTAGTTGGTGCATCAGTTAGTCTTGCCTAAAAACTTAGAGCGCGAAGTACTACACAAGCAGGTTGTACTTCAAAATTTGATAAGGTTATCATTAGCCAGGTTACTAACCTAAGGCAATGTTAATGTTTCCCTGAAAGATATTCTGATCGCGGGCCCTTGTGCCCACATGAAGGTCAGGGGTGTTGGAATAATACAAAGATGTGTGATGCGTGCATCAAGAGATGACACTCCTGCCTCTTAAAGAAGGACAAACTGTAGAACATGGGACAAAGACATTAAGAATTAAAGATTTCTACAGTCTGCCTGTAAGAGATAAGAAGTAGATATCGAACAGGTAAGTCCATGTGTTTCTACTGTTAACACAATATTTTGCATGAATCCTTTAGTGTAATAGATTTATGAAATAATAGGATTCACCATCAGTATTTGTCAGATTCCCACTAAATGGTATGAATTTAAGATGAGCGCTGTGATATTTCTTCTAAGTGAAATCATTTCATTGGTAATTTACTGATGCAGGGAACCCAATTTTATCCACAAACCAGCCACGACTTCAATGATGATAATCATATCTGGAAAGTCTTAGAGAAACACCAACACTCTCCTACCCCTTAGCTGTTGGTAAGAAACACTGGCTCCGCAACGCACATAAATCCGCATACATACCACACACACACACATAAACACACACACACACACACACGCACACACACACACGCACACACATACACACATGCCTAACCATCGTCCATACAACACCCTCCCCCTCCACTGGCTAAGAAAAGCCTGTAAGGAGCCAACTCATCAACTGACAACTCTTGATCCCAAGACTCACGCCAGAACATCTAATATCCCTTACTAACCTCGACCCCCATTTCTCTACATCCTTGGACTTGTGCCACACGCTGCTGTAGGTTATTTTGGAGATCAACATAGGTGGACAAAAAAAATAAAGAAAATTGGACTCTGTAGAAGGAAAAAAAGGTGCTGAAGGAATCGTGTCGAGGAAGAGGTACATGTAAGACCTTTTACTAACATCTTTTCCCTTTTTAACCCTTAGTGACCTTGTAGTTTGTTTAGCGATCGAGACAAGATGACAAAAAAAGAAAATCTGGAAACTGTAGGAGAAAAATGGTGTTTGAAGGGGTCATGTCGAGGAGGAGGAATTGAATTGATCATCATCTCCGGGAGGAGATAGCTTACTCAGGGACGTGATTGAAGGGAAGATGGAAGAGAGGCGTCCAAGAGGACAACTAAGGATCAGTATGTTGGAGGAGGAGAAGGGAAGATCGTTTATAAGGATGAAGCAGAGAGCCGAGAGGCGTGGAGGAACCGGATGCACAGGTCCAGCCAACAGGCAGAATATTGACGACCAGGACCAAGTCTTCCAAGAAACCTGGTTTATTCCTTACGACAGCAAGAGAGCTAACCTTACGGTGTGTAAAGGTGGCCAGTTCATATGCCTGTATGGAGAAGATGTGGAACGTGGTAAACTATAATGTTAGTCTTGCCTCTAGATAGTGTGTCGTGACATATCATGATCATATCAGTAAAACTCAGATGAAGCAATGCACGTATTGATAACGAACTGGAAGTACTGAACATTTATGAATATCTTATTACAAGACGGAAGCCAGTCTCCGGTAAAAGTGACGCTTGGCCTCGGCAGACACTATGACGCTAATCCTTAACGGATTTTTTCTTCTTCAGGAAAAGGGAATTCAAAACATCGCTCCTGAGGAATATAGCATTTTTTTTTCTAATCTAATGATACTCATACTTATAAAGTGACTCGTTTCTATTACCAGACTACAATGTCCCTTAGTGGGCTAAGATTTCATATTGGACATCAACACTGAAGTGTAAGTCCTCTGCAAAAGTGTCATGAAAAGCGTTCCTCTTAAATCTCTTTATCTGTTTACTAATACGGGTTTTGAACTTCTCAAAGGTATCTCGTCCTCCAGAGTTCTTCAACATGTAGTAGTAAATTGGAAAGAACACTCAGGTTAAGCATTTGATTCTCACTTTTACAAAGGACTTATCTCTAAATGGACATTCTAAATCTGAGTTTGCCGTCTCATGACGTGAGCAGTATATCATCATCTGCGTTTGTTTCTCTAGGCAACAGTGGCAGTTTGTTGTTATAGAATGATACTCGGTAGAAAAATCTGTCAGCATCAACAATATCATTTTCCTTACCCTGGATCAGAGGCTGAGTCGATCCCTGTCATCTTATACCTCAGTGACCTGATAGCCATCTCAGCTCTTGCTCACAGTGAATCGACAGACGAATGGATCATCCATATAACTATTTTTTTTACGGGACATTTAATTTCACCCCTCCCTCATCAAGTAATTTACGTACCTAGTGAATCTTTTCTCGATAGAGTCCCAGGTCGTGTTACTGGGGTGGAGGTCTACGTTGCCTTTACTAAGAACCAAACTTGCTCTAGAGCCTTGACTGAGCCTCTCAACATGACACACCACTTGTAGCAACAACGTATATCAACAACGACCATAAGTTTGGAACCCAACGTAATGTTCACCTGTATCGTACTGTCTGCCACAGTAAACAATAGGTGGCGTCCCCCAGCAATTACTGCCATGTACATAGCAACCTGGCTGTAAGACTATACGGTTTTACTCTAAATGGAAAGAGACAGTTGCTCAAAATTAGGGAATGACTTTTAAGTAACTATGTGTAAGAATAAACCGATGTGTTCCTTTCCCCAGAGTTTGGTGTTAAGGTTTGACTGTGTCGCTAAAGCCGGAGGTGACGTCTTTATGAAATGATGATATTTATGTTTTGTTATCTAAATCACATCATAAGTTAAACGAAAGTTATATATATATATATATATACATATATATATATATATATATATATATATATATATATATATATATATATATATATATATATATATGCTTGATCGCCATTTCTCGCGTTAACAAAGTAGCGATCGGAACAGACAGAGGAAGGCCGCATTTGCTAACATCAATTCTCCAGTCGTCATGTATAAAGAACCGAAACCAGAGCACGCGATCCACAACGAGGCCCCGCAGACCTTGACATGGTACTCGCCGCTCATTTCAGCCCTGGTTCAGTCCAGTGACAGCGCGTCGAACCCTGTATACCACATCGCTCCAATTCACTTTATTCCGAGTACACCTTCACCCTGCTGCATGTCCAGTCCCCGATCACTGTCTTTTTCACTCCATTCTTCTAGCCTCCAATTTGATTGCCCACTTCTTATTCCCTTCACTTACGACACATATATCCTTTGTCAACCTCTCCTCACTCATTCTGTCGATATGTTCAAACCTATTTCAGACACCCTCTTTAGTTCTCTCACCCACACTCTTTTCTTTTTTATCAGCGCACCTTTCTCTTACCATTTTATTGCTTATTCGATCAAACCACCTCACACCAATCATTTTCCTCAAACGTTTCATTTCCAACACATCAACCCTCCGCACATCTTCATCTAGAACCATGTTTTTTTTTTTGCATCCATGTAACATTGTTAGGGTACCTTAAAATTATCCTTTGTTTGTCCTTCTGGATAATGACTTCTTTATCCATGATTCATAACGAATCTCCCATAATTCAGGACATCAATTTTCAGGAAATGCCGAATGGAGTACATCAAGAAAAACTTAATTTCAAGGTGCTATAAGATTTTTGGGCTTCGGTGAAACATTCAGTCAGAACTTCTCCCAAAAGTTGGGTTTGAACTTCTGTTTATTTCTTATTGACTCACAAAGTAGGGATAAAAAAATACTGGAAACTTGGGCCAATTCTTTTTTTCCGGAAGGGAAAGAAGGAGACCAACACGAGTTCGCTAAAGTCTTTACAGGCTTGGGATTTCTTAATGCATTTAAGAACGAAGATAGATGGCGCTGTATTATATTTCTTGGAAATAATTATTAATGTATGGGGAAACAAATGGACCGGAAGTTAAGAGCCTAAAGAGTCGTCCCTAAATCCACTAATTATACGCATGACATTTGGCGAAATGAAATATCTTCGTTTCTGAACAATGATGGAGTTGAAAAAAGACATAACAGTATAGAATCCGAAGTCTATATTTTTTCAGGATTATGGTATAAAATGCAGCCCTTTAGTCAAACAGCTGAACGTTTGTGGTGGTCCACCAGCCTATTAGTTCACCCGTTCAACGTGTGTGGTGATCCACCAGCCCGTTAGTTAACCATCGTACGTGTACGGGGATCTCGTGTCTACTACACACTCCCGTTGTATAATGAGCAACTGCGAAGGTTAGAAGAAAAGTATCATTGTTATGGTAGAAACTCTGTGTACTGTGGTACGAAAAACACCGACACTCCAGCTCGAGTGAAGAGCTTGAACCAGGGAAAATGAGGTGTCGTATTATTATGCATTTTCTCTGAACAAGGGTTAAAGTAGCCGTAAGTGGAGGCGGAAAGTCATATGAGCAGTTGGCAACTTTCAAGACTGAGAGACGTAAGCTTTTTCTTTTATATTTTCATGTTTACAGTTCATGATAAAAGAGATGTGGCGGCTGGAGCCCTCCTAATGTATAATTCTCTACCACCACACTATACATAAGTAATTACACAAAAGTAACCAAGGGAAAGAACAGAGCGTGGCTTCAATCACATGATAAAATCCCCCTACCCGACGTCAGTTATCATCTGGTGTGTTGCCTTCATCAGTTGAATTATTAATGTCTTGGATGTGAGCCACGTGTCCATAATGATGCATTTAATGCTGAATGAATGCCACATGTCCATAATGATACAATAAAGCCTCTTGCATGAAACGAGTCTATAATGATACAATAAAGCCTCTTGCATGACACGTGTCCATAATGATACAATAAAGCCTCTTGTATGTCACGTGTCCATAATGGTACAGTAGAGACTCCTGCATAACACGTGTCCATATTGGTACAGTAAAGGTTCTTGAATGTCACGTGTCCATAATGGTACAGTAGAGACTCCTGCATAACACGTGTCCATATTGGTACAGTAAAGGCTCTTGTATGTCACGTGTCCATAATGGGGCAGTAGAGACTCCTGCATAACACGTGTCCCATATTGGTACAGTAAAGGCTCTTGTATGTCACGTGTCCATAATGGTACAGTAGAGAATCCTGCATCAGTCAGATTATAGTCCTTTCCTTCGTCAGGTCCCCGAGGAGGCATCTTACGACGATGTCCTTCCGTGGGCATCCCACGTCTCGTCAGATCCCTAGTATTATGGGACGTTAGCCTCCTACTTCAACATTACCTGTTATGATCCCACAAGTGCAGAGACAGGAAGGCCTAAGTCTGGAGCAAGCGAGCGAGATTCTTTCTGGCAATATGATGGTGGTGTCAATTCCTTCAGGCGAGTGGACCAGATCAAGGAGCTTATCGCCCTCCTTGTCGAGCAGAACTCTTGGTGTGTTACAGTAACGTGTTAGGTGAACGTGTCGCCAGGACTGGAACATCCCGTCCCACTACGTCAACATTCTGAGCGGCTTCATCCATCATGTATGTATATATTAGATAATGCCCTCCAACAGCAAGGATTCGAACCCAGTACCTTTTGTGTGGTTATGAGATCTATGAAAGTGCACGTTTATTTGCACTATATTTGTGTACGTATGTAGTAACAGCTCCACAAACTTATCAGAAACTCGATGGATCGTAAGCTTCCTTTCTGGTTATGAACGAGGAGACTGACGACTGATGCACCACACCGATTACGGTCGACCATCCGACACAAAATTTGTTTCATCCAAAGTAAATGGGAACAGAAAATTCGTCTTCCTATATCTGACGGCTGCCGACCTCCCTTGTTATCCGGGTAAAAGTCAGATCATGGGATGCCCCTGGCGGGAATATCCCTGAGTCGTGAGATTTCCCAGAGGAGTTCCTGATGCAATGAATATGACTTCTTGAGATGGAAATATGTATATACATCCAGCACTATCTGGTGAAATGAGATATTCAATACGGCATGACTGAAGGCGTAATCTCTGGTAAGATATCTCCTCAGATTTGTTCGAAAGGTTCATCGCTAAGCAAAGAATAGGTTGCTAATTATGGCAAATATTTCTTTAATGTGTGTGTGTGTGTGTGTGTGTGTGTGTGTGTGTGTGTGTGTGTGTGTGTGTGTGTGTGTGTGTGTGTGTGTAAAACAATTTTCTGTAGCGGGCAGGGAGTCTACTCGAGTGTCCCCATCTATCCGTCTCTTAAAGTTGGGGTGAAGAGAGTGGTGAGAGTAAGTGAGCTTGAGAAGGAGACTTGTGTGAGGAAGTACCAGGAGAGACTGAGTACAGAATGGAAAACGGTGAGAATAAAGGAGGTAAGGGGAGTGGGGGAGGAATGGGATGTATTTAGGGAAGCAGTAATGACTTGCGCAAAAGATGCTTGTGGCATGAGAAGCGTGGGAGGTGGGCAGGTTAGATAGGGTAGTGAGTGGTGGGATGAAGAAGTAAAATTATTAGTGAAAGAGAAGAGAGAGGCATTTGGACGATTTTTGCAGGGAAATAATGCAAATGACTGGGAGATGTATAAAAGAAAGATGCAGGAGGTCAAGAGAAAGGTGCAAGAGGTGAAAAAGAGGGCAAATGAGAGTTGGGGTGAGAGAGCATCATTAAATTTTAGGGAGAATAAGATGTTTTCGAAGGAGGTAAATAAAGTGCGTAAGACAAGGAAACAAATGGGAACTTCAGTGAGGGGGCTAATGGGGATGTGATAGCAAGTAGTGGTGATGTGAGAAGGAGATGGAGTGAGTATTTTGAAGGTTTGTTGAATGTGTTTGGTGATAAAGTGGCAGACATAGGGTGTTTTGGTCGAGGTGGTGTGCAGAGTAAGAGGGTTAGGGAGGATAATATGGTAAACAGAGAAGAGGTAGTAAAAGCTTTGCGGAAGATGAAAGCCGGCAGGGCAGCGGGTTTGGATGGCATTGCAGTGAAATTTATCAAAAATGGGGGTGACTGTATTGTTGACTGGTTGGTGCGTTTATTTAATGTATGTATGACTCATGGTGAGGTGCCTGAGGATTGGCGGAATGCTTGCATAGTGCCATTGTGCAAAGGCAAAGGGATAAAAGTGAGTGCTCAAAGGTATAAGTTTCTTGAGTATTTCTGGGAAATCATATAGGAGGGTATTGATTGAGAGGGTGAAGGCATGTACAGAGCATCAGATTGGGGAAGAGCAATGTGGTTCCAGAAGTGGTAGAGGATGTGTGGATCAGGCGTTTGATTTGAAGAATGTATGTAAGAAATACTTAGAAAAGCAAATGGATTTGTATGAAGCATTTATGGATCTGGAGAAGGCATATGACAGACTTGATAGATATGCTCAGTGGAAGGTATTAAGGATATATGGTGTGTGTGTGTGTGTGGGTGGGGGGGGATTGTTTGAAGCAGTGAAAAGTTTTTTTCGAGTATGTAAGGCATGTGTACTTGTAGGAAGAGAGTTAAGTGATTGGTTCTCAGTGAATGTTGGTTTGCGGCAGGGGTGTGAGATGTCTCCATGGTTGTTTAATTTGTTTAAGGATGGGGTTGTTAGGGAGGTCAAATGCAAGAGTTTTGGAAAGAGGGGCAAGTATGAAGTCTGTTGTGGATGAGAGAGCTTGGGAAGTGAGTCAGTTGTTGTTCGCTGATGATACAGCGCTGGTGGCTGATTCGTGTGAGAAACCGCAGAAGCTGGTGACCGAGTTTGGTAAAGTGTGTGAAAGAAGAAAGCTGACGGTAAATGTGAATAAGAGCAAGGTTATTAGGTACAGTAAGGTTGAGGGACAAGTCAATTAGGAGGTAAGTTTGATGGAGAAAAACTGGAGGAAGTGGTTTTCGATATCTGGGAGTGGATTTGACATCGGATGGAACCATAGAAGCGGAAGTGAATCATAGGGTGGGGAAGGGGGTGAAAGTTCTGGGAGCGTTGAAGAATATGTGGAAGTCGAGAATATTATCTTGGAGAGCAAAAATAGGTATGTTTGAAGGAATAGTGGTTCCAACAATGTTATACGGTTGCGAGGCATGTGCTATAGATAGAGTTGTGCGGAGGAGGGTGGATGTGCTGGAAATGAGATGTTTGAGGACAATATGTGGTCTAAGGTGGTTTGATCGAGTAAGTAATAATAGGGTAAGAGAGATGTGTGGTAATAAAGAATGTGGCTGAGAGAGCACAAGAGGATGTTTTGAAATGGTTTGGTCACATGGAGAAAATGAGTGAGGAAAGATGGACAAGGAGGATATATGTGTCAGAGGTGGAAGGAACGAGGAGAATTGGGAGACCAAGTTGGGGGTGGAAAGATGGAATGAAAAAGATTTTGAGCGATCGGTACCTGAACATGCAGGAGGGTGAAAGGCGTGCAAGGAATAGATTGAATTGGAACGATGTGGTATACCGGGGTCGACGTGCTGTCAATGGATTGAACCAGGGCGTGTGAAGCGTCTGGGGTAAACCATGGAAAGTTCTGTGCGGCCTTGGTGTGTAAAGGGAACTGTAGTTTCGGTGCATTATACATGACAGCTAGAGACTGAGTGTGAACGAATGTGGCCTTTGTTTTCTTTTCCTAGCGCTATTTCGAGCACATGTGGGGTGAGGGGTTTGTTATTTCATTTGTGGCGCGGTGGCGATGGGAATGAATAAAGGCAGACACTGTGAATTATATACATGTGTATATATGTACATGTCTGTGTGGGTATATATATATATACGTTGAGATGTATAGGTATGTATATTTGCGTGTGTGTACGTGTATGTATATACATGTGTATGTGGGTGGGTTGGCCCATTCCTTCGTTTGTTTCCTTGCGTTACCTCGCTAACGCACGAGACAGCGACCAAGCAAAATAAATAAATAAAATGATTATATACACACACACACACACACACACACACATATATATATATATATATATATATATATATATATATATATATATATATATATATATATATATATATATATATATATATATATATAATCACCTATCCCTGGGGATAGGGGATTAAGAATACTTCCCACGTATTCCCTGCGTGTCGTAGAAGGCGACTAAAAGGGGAGGGAGCGGGGGGCTGGAAATCCTCCCCTCTCGTTTTTTTTCTTAATTTTCCAAAAGAAGGAACAGAGTGGGGCCAGGTGAGGATATTCCCAAAAAGGCCCAGTCCTCTGTTCTTAACGCTACCTCGCTAACGCGGGAAATGGCAAATAGTTTAAAAGAAAAAAAAAGAAAAAAAAAAGAAAGTATATATATATATATATATATATATATATATATATATATATATATATATATATATATATATATATATATATATATATATATATATATATATATATATATATATATATATATATATATATATAAAAATATATATATATATATATATATATATATATATATATATATATATATATATATATATATATATATATATATATTTATTTTGCTTTGTCGCTGTCTCCCGCGTTAGCGAGGTAGCGCAAGGAAACAGACGAATGGCCCAACCCATCCACATACACATGTATATACATACACGTCCACACACGCAAATACACATACCTATACATCTCCATGTACACTTACATATACACACACAGACATATACATACATACACATGTACATAATTCATACTGTCTGCCTTTATTTATTCCCATCACCACCACGCCACACATGGAATAACAACCCCTTCCCCACTAATGTGTGCGAGGTAGCGGTAGGAAAAGACAACAAAGGCCACATTCGTTCACACTCAGTCTCTAGCTGTCATTCAATAATGCACCGAAACCATAGCTCCTTTTCCACATCCAGGCCCCACAGAACTTTCCATGGTTTACCCCAGACGCTTCACATGCCCTGGTTCAATCCATTGACAGCAAGTAGACCACGGTATACCACATCGTTCCAATTCACTCTATTCCTAGCACGCCTTTCACCTTTCTGCATGTCCAGGCCCCGATCACTCAAAATCTTTTTCACTACATCTTTCCACCTCCAATTTGGTCTCCCACTTCTCGTTCCCTCCACCTCAGGCACATATATCCTCTTGGTCAATCTTTCCTCACTCATTCCCTCAATATTACCAAACCATTTCAAAACACCCTCTTCTGCTCTCTCAACCATACTCTTTTGATTTTCACACATCTCTCTTGCCCTCATTACTTACTCTATCAAACCACCTCACACCACACATTGTCCTCAAACATCTCATTTCCAGCACATCCACCCTCCTGTGCACAACTCTATCCATAGCCCACGCCTCGCAACCATCCAACATTGGTGGAACCACTATGCCTTCAAACATACCCGTTTTTGCTTTCCGAGATAATGTTCTCGACTCCCAAACATTCATCAAGGCTCCCAGAATTTTCGCCCCCTCCCCCATCCTATGATTCACTTCCACTTCCATGGTTCCATCCGCTGCCAGATCCACTCCCAGATATCTAAAACACTTTACTTCCTCCAGTTTTTCTCCATTCAAACTTACCTCCCAATTGACTTGACCCTCAACCCTACTGTACCTAATAACCTTGCTCTTATTCACATTTACTCTTAACTTTCTTCTTTCACACACTTTACCAAACTCAGTCACCAGTTTCTGCAGTTTCTCACAAGAATCAGCCACCAGCGATGTATCATCAGCGAACAACTGATACACTTCCCAAGCTCTCTCATCCACAACAGACTGCATACTTGCCCCTCTTTCCAAAACTCTTGTATTCACCTCCCTAACAACCCCATCCATAAACAAATTAAACAACCATGGAGACATCACACACCCCTGCCGCAAACCTACATTCACTGAGAACCAATCACTTTCCTCTCTTCATTCACGTACACATGCCTTACATCCTCGATAAAAACTTTTCACTGCTTCTAACAACTTGCCTCCCACACCATATATTCTTAATACCTTCCACAGAGCATCTCTATCAACTCTATCATATGCCTTCTCCAGATCCATAAATGCTACATACAAATCCATTTGCTTTTCTATGTATTTCCCACATACATTCTTCAAAGCAAACACCTGATCCACACATCCTCTACCACTTCTGAAACCACACTGCTCTTCCCCAATCTGATGCTCTGTACATTCCTTCACCCTCTCAATCAATACCCTCCCATATAATTTACCTGGAATACTCAACAAACTTATACCTTTGTAATTTGAGCACTCACTCTTATTCCCTTTGCCTTTGTACAATGGCACAATCCTCAGGCACCTCACCATGAATCATACATACATTAAATAACCTTACCAAGCAGTCAACAATACAGTCGCCCGCTTTTTTAATAAATTCCACTGCAATACCATCCAAACCTGCTGCCTTGCCGGCTTTCATCTCCCGCAAAGCTTTTACTACCTTTTCTCTCTTTACCAAATCATTTTCCCTAACCCTCTCACTGTGCACACTACCTCGACCAAAACACCCTATATCTGCCACTCTATCATCAAACACATTCAGCAAACCTTCATAATACTCACTCCATCTCCTCACATCACCACTACTTGTTATCACCTCCCCATTAGCCCCCTTCACTGAAGTTCCCATTTGCTCCCTTGTCTTACGCACTTTTTTTACCTCCTTCCAAAACATCTTTTTATTCTCCCTAAAATTTAATGATACTCTCTCCCCCCAACTCTCATTTGCCTCCTTGCACCTTTCTCTTGACCTCCTGCTTCTTTCTTTTATACATCTCCCACTCATTTGCATTTTTTCCCTGCAAAAATCGTCCAAATGCTCCTCTCTTCTCTTTTACTAATAATCTTACTTCTTCATCCCACCACTCACTACCCTTTCTAATCAACCCACCTCCCACGCTTCTCATGCCACAAGCATCTTTTGCGCAAGCCATCACTGCTCCCCTAACTACATCCCATTCCTCCCCCACTCCCCTTACCTCCTTTGTTCTCACCTTTTTCAATCCTGTACTCAGTCTCTCCTGGTACTTCTTCTCACAAGTCTCCTTCCCAAGCTCAATTACTCTCACCACTCTCTTCACCCCAACATTCCTTCTTCTTTTTTTAAAACCCCTACAAATCTTCACCTTCGCCTCCACAAGATAATGATCAGACATCCCTCCAGTTGCACCTCTCAGCACATTAACATCCAAAAGTCTCTCTTTCGCACGCCTATCAATTAACACGTAATCCAGTAACGCTCTCTGGCCATTTCTCCTCCTTACATGCATATACTTATGTATGTCTCGCTTTTTAAACCAGGTATTCCCAATCACCAGTCCTTTTTCAGCACATAAATCTACAAGTTCTTCACCATTTCCATTTACAACACTGAACACCTAATGTATAAAAATCATTCCCTCAACTGCCACATTACTCACCTTTTCATTCAAATCACCCATCACTATAACCCGGTCTTGTGCATCAAAACCACAAACACACTCATCCAGCTGCTCCCAAAACATTTGCCTCTCATGATCTTTCTTCTCATGCCCAGGTGCATATGCACCAATAATCATCCATCTCTCTCCATCAACTTTCAGTTTTACCCATATCAATCTAGAATTTGCTTTCTTACACTCTATCACATACTCCCACAACTCCTGTTTCAGGAGTAGTGCTACTCCTTCCCTTGCTCTTGTCCTCTCACTAACCCCTGACATTCCCAAACCACTCTTCCCCTTTACCCTTGAGCTTCGTTTCACTCAGGGCCAAAACATCCAAGTTCCTTTCCTCAAACATACTACCTATCTCTCCTTTTTTCTCATCTTCATTACAGCCAACATATATATACATATATATATATATATATATATATGTATATATATATATATATATATATATATATATATATATATATATATATATATATATGTATATATATATATATATATATATATATATATATATATATATATATATATATATATATATATATTGATATATGAATATATAAAAAGGAGAGATAGGTAGTATGTTTGAGTAGTATATATATATATATATATATATATATATATATATATATATATATATATATATATATATATATATATATATATATATATATATATATATATATATATATATATATATATATATATATATATATATATATATATATATATATATATATATATATATATATATATATATATATATATATATATATATATATATATATATGTATATATATGTTGGATGTAATGAAGATGAGAAAAAAGGAGAGATAGGTAGTATGTTTGAGGTAGTATATATATATATATATATATATATATATATATATATATATATATATATATATATATATATATATATATATATATATATATATATATATGTATTAGGTACAGTAGGGTTGAGGGTCAAGTCAATTGGGAGGTGAGTTTGAATGGAGAAAAACTGGAGGAAGTGAAGTGTTTTAGATATCTGGGAGTGGATCTGACAGCGGATGGAACCATGGAAGCGGAAGTGGATCATAGGGTGGGGGAGGGGGCGAAAATTCTGGGGGCCTTGAAGAATGTGTGGAAGTCGAGAACATTATCTCGGAAAGCAAATATGGGTATGTTTGAAGGAATAGTGGTTCCAACAATGTTGTATGGTTGCGAGGCGTGGGCTATGGATAGAGTTGTGCGCAGGAGGATGGATGTGCTGGAAATGAGATGTTTGAGGACAATGTGTGGTGTGAGGTGGTTTGATCGAGTGAGTAACGTAAGGGTAAGAGAGATGTGTGGAAATAAAAAGAGCGTGGTTGAGAGAGCAGAAGAGGGTGTTTTGAAGTGGTTTGGGCACATGGAGAGAATGAGTGAGGAAAGATTGACCAAGAGGATATATGTGTCGGAGGTGGAGGGAACGAGGAGAAGAGGGAGACCAAATTGGAGGTGGAAAGATGGGGTGAAAAAGATTTTGTGTGATCGGGGCCTGAACATGCAGGAGGGTGAAAGGAGGGCAAGGAATAGAGTGAATTGGAGCGATGTGGTATACCGGGGTTGACGTGCTGTCAGTGGATTGAATCAAGGCATGTGAAGCGTCTGGGGTAAACCATGGAAAGCTGTGTAGGTATGTATATTTGCGTGTGTGGACGTATGTATATACATGTGTATGGGGGGGGGGGTTGGGCCATTTCTTTCGTCTGTTTCCTTGCGCTACCTCGCAAACGCGGGAGACAGCGACAAAGTATAATAAAATAAAATAATATATATATATATATATATATATATATATATATATATATATATATATATATATATATATGTATATGTCTGTAAACTCTAATTCACTTCAAGAAGTGACGTACTTATAAGTTTCTGTGATTGTGTATCTTTGTGTGTTTGGATATTTGTATTCATTTATTTTTAAGAAATTGTCTGTAGGAGATGGAAGCTCAACACTCTTGGTGCCACCAGTTCTTAACCTTACTTTTCTATCTAAAAGTCCCCTTCCTCTTCAGTTAACATAGCTAAAGTGCCCATTACTCTCCAGCTGAAGAAATTACTTTGCATCTCCTTTCTGGCTCAGTTTCTGCCAGTTTCCCTACTCATTAATTCATATTCTCACCATACTCATGCAACATCAAAACAACGCAGTCTCCTTTAAATTACTTTGTTTCTATGTCGCTTCACTGGCCTTAGTAAATCTACTTTCCACACCCTCACGTATTCTTGTCACAACATCCAGTCATCTTGTATTGGTCTTCCCAGGGGCCTCCTTTCACAATCTCCGTCCTTAACCATCCTCTGGGTTTTCCTTCATCTACCATCCTCTCTATCTATCCACATCTTTTAATCTCTGCTGATGGTGGTTATTCATATCTCCTCCTTATACATCTGTTCCAAACGAAATCGTCCCCTGTGAGTTCCTACTGTGTACTGCAGGAATAAAGCCCACACTGAATGCAGAAAACTTATGAATTCTTCGAAATTTGTTAATTTGTGAACCTTACGAGTCTCCCCAGGGCCTCTCCGACTCTTCTTTTGCTCAGTTCTCACTATTCCTTGTACCTAACTTTGTAAAATTTGGTAATCTGTGAACCCAACTTAACACTCCCAGGCTTCTTGCCTTTGATCTGAAATTAACTTTCACTGGCTATCCCTTCTCGTTATCATATACATCTCATTTCCTCTTAGGGTTATTTCATGTCTATTTCCAACCTTTTTTTCCATACATATTTGCCAATTCCCGCTCATATCCACTCTTTAGCTGTCGTATATAAAGTACCGAAACCAGAGTCCCCTGTCCAGAATGAAGCCCTACAGAGCTTTCCATGGTTTCCCCACGACTGCTTCACATACCTTGGTTCAGCCCACTAACGGCATGTTGTTCTCTGTAAACTAAAACGTTCCAGTTTGCTCTACCACCTGCACGCCTTACATATTCCCTGAATGTCCAGTCATCGAGCCTTCAAGGCATTTTTCACTCTATCTTTCCAACTTTTCCTTGGTTTCCTACTTTTTCTTGTTCCTCCACTTCGAACACGTATACCCTATATTAATCATCCTATCCTTGCTCATTCTCTCCACTTCAGCATACCCTATTCAGCTCTTTCAAACATGCTTCTTTTGCTACTACACTTCTCTCTAACCTTGTCATTTCTTATTCGATCAACTCTCCTCACGCCTCGTATTGTCCTCAAATATTTCATTTCCAACACATTTACTCCATCTTTTACGATGTGCTAAAACCTCTCCTCGTATCCATTCAGCACCGACGAGACTACTATACCATCCACTATACCCATCCTTGCCCTCTCTGACGGTGACCTCGCCTTCCACACCTTTAATGCACCCAAGACCCTTGCTCCCTCACGCGTCCTGTGGCTCACTCCAGCTTCCATGGTTCCATTCGCTGCCATATCCACTCCAATAAAAGATCTAAAAAACTTCACTTCTTGCAAGTTCTCTTCACTCAGACTCACTCTTAAGATAAACAGTCACCTCTTACTGCTAAACCTTTTATTCACATCTACATTGAACTTTCTTTATTCACACATTCTCATAATCTTAGACACCAGTTTCTGGAGATTCTTACTCGAGTCTGCCTTCAGCGCCGTGTCATCAGCAAACAACAACGGGTTTACCTTTCCTAACCCCCGCCCCTAACAAACCGCACAACTGCTCCTATTCTAAGACCCTTTCTGTCACCTCCCTCACCATCCTATCCATGAACAGATTGATTAGCCATGGTGCCATACTAACCCCATTCCGCAGACCCACTTTCACCTGGAACCACTCATCCTCTTTTTCGCCTAACGCACACACGCCTTGCTCACATGACAGAGATTTACCGCTTCCAATATCTTTCCACACTCAATGGATAATGATAGAAGCTTTCACAGGGCATCTCTAGCAACCTTATCATATGCTTTCTCCAGATCCATTCTCACATACATTGTTCACAAATACCTGATCCAAACATCTTTTTATCACATCTGAAAAAAAACATCGTTTTCCCCGTCTCCTCATATTATACCAGGAGTTGAAAAAAACGCATATTCTTTACTTCTGAGTTTCTTAATGAGCACTCGAAGCATGTAAAGAGATGATGTCGCCTCCTGCTGTGACACCCGTCTAATACTGTTGATGTATGATAATAACTTTCTTGTATGGATGTGGAAGATGCAAACGTTTCGATCTAACTTAGATTATGACTAGGCTCGATGAGAGGAAGGCAGACAAGAATTCTAATGGAGAAAAATATGAGGTAATGATCACAGGGTTACCACCTTCCTAAAGTTCACTTCAATTTTCAGAACTAATCTTTTTCCATTCTTCTGAGTATTTTGTCAGTGTGTATTCCCTTACATTATCAGTCTCTCCTGGAGAGATCATGAAGCTTATTGGGAAGATTGAGATTTTACAGCGATAACACCCTTTTCCTTCTCTTACACCAGGAAACATTGTGGTAGTTACTTAGGGTAATGTTAACCACAAATCATTATTAAAAGTAATCCTTGGAATATGTAATGAATGTCACCACCACTTTGTCTGCCTAACGATATGTAGTGATGATGGCGCGAAGTGGAAGAACAGCTGAAGTGTCTGGTGTCTGCATGTTGGCTGCGTCTGAACACGGTCTGTACTCTGGGTTACCTGCTGAAAAGTGTATTGGAGCGATTTTCTTTTCCTTTTTTTACGTTGGGGTCTCCAATCAAGGACAAAAGTTCACATCAGGGCCAGGCCTTAATTAAACTATAGAGATGTTAATGAAAGGTGAAGTATTTACGACTTTTGGAAGAAGGGAAAACCTGTCTTTTAAAATGCGCCAGGTTACAGTTGTTGGTTAAGATATGAGAAATGTAGGGAAAGAAACAGTTATCCAAACGGCCCTCCCTTGAGTAGCCATCGGCCACACATTATTCATGTGACGCAGCAGTTTGCCGTGTATTGTATGGTCTAGCTAATGGTGGGGGCACACAAGCAGCTAGCTCTCGGGAACAAAAGTCAAAGTAACACCATTAGAAGAGGGAGAGTAAACCAACGTTGCGGCGAAGGGCAAGCGGGTCAAGTTTACTCATTAACAGGATGGAGACAATCTATTCCATGTCCAAGTAAGGTGTTGTTCCTATCAACAAGGTGAACACTACAATATCGCATTCTTTCCTATAAAGGTGACTTGTTTTGTTCGTCTCCTGGCAAGAGCAAGAACCAGGGATGAACACATGAACACCAGGGAACAAAGGTGGACACTGCTGTTTTGCAAGAATGGTGACTGGCTGATTGACAAACTTGATATCAAAATGATGACTGTTGTAATAAAGTTCACGTTGTTTGGTGTGAGGGAGAAAGATCACTGATGATTTATCTTTTGTGAAAAGAAGAAAGGAAGACAATTTTGTCTTCCTTATAACAATACATCATTAAGGTACTGATGGAAGGTCTTAGGAAAAACTATACTCGATATTTCTTCTTCAATGCAAAGGTAAGATTAAGTTCCCTTCCTCTTACAGGAGCAGTACTCGACATGTCTTTCTTCAAGACAAGCCAGATTTGGATTATTTTCTTCAAGGAAAACTGATCTTGGCTTTCTCCCCATGAAAAGAAACTAATTTTGGTATTTCATATTTCCTTAAGAGAAGCTAAACTAAGCACTAACACCTCCTCGACGGGATAATCTTTACTTTCATACTTCACGAGAAGCTGACTTCTGCTTTTATTCCCCCAGGAAAAGCTAAACCTGGCTTTCTTTCCTTCAGGGAAAGCTAGACGAGTTTTATTCCTCTTGCCTCCACATTAGACGGTGTTCTGGCAACGGCCGATATCCGCACCACCAGTAATTGCCAATTAAGTCCTCTTTTCCTTCCTTTTGATTACTCTCTTTTCACTATATTGGCTATTTCCTCCGTGTTACCCATTAGCACATCCTCATATGACAGTAATTACCTCTCTGAAGGCTTCCTTCTCCCACTTCCCTGCAGCAAAATCCTTAGGCACCCTCCTCTCTCTCACACCTGATAATGATCCTAATTGGAGTGAAGAATTTTACGCTCCGAATGTTCTGCAGCGTTTGGTATCAAACATCTTCAATTTAATGTCACTGATCTTAGCAGGACGTTGTCCTTTTACTAAGAAACGGAAATACTCAAGCTACTTATTGTCTCCTCCTTACTCCTAGATCCATTACAGTTCAGATTCTTGTCAACTTGGGTCATGGCATATATATATATATATATATATATATATATATATATATATATATATAATGATCAGACATCCCTCCAGTTGCACCTCTCAGCACATTAACATCCAAAAGTCTCTCTTTCGCACGCCTGTCAATTAACACGTAATCCAATAACGCTCTCTGGCCATCTCTCCTACTTACATAAGTATACTTATGTATATCTCGCTTTTTAAACCAGGTATTCCCAATCATCAGTCCTTTTTCAGCACATAAATCTACAAGCTCTTCACCATTTCCATTTACAACACTGAACACCCCATGCATACCAATTATTCCCTCAACTGCCACATTACTCACCTTTGCATTCAAATCACCCATCACTATAACCCGGTCTCGTGCATCAAAACCGCTAACACACTCATTTAGCTGCTCCCAAAACACTGATCATTATCTTGTGGAGGCTAAGGTGAAGATTAGTATGGGTTTTCAGAAAAGAGGAGTGAATGTTGGGGTGAAGAAGGTGGTGAGAGTAAGTGAGCTTGGGAAGGAGACCTGTGTGGGGAAGTACCAGGAGAGACTGTGTACAGAATGGAAAAAGGTGAGAACAATGGAAGTAAGGGGAGTGGGGGAGGAATGGGATGTATTTAGGGAATCAGTGATGGATTGCGCAAAAGATGCTTGTGGCATGAGAAGAGTGGGAGGTGGGCTGTTTAGAAAGGGTAGTGAGTGGTGGGATGAAGAAGTAAGAGTATTAGTGAAAGAGAAGAGAGAGGCATTTGGACGATTTTTGCAGGGAAAAAATGCAATTGAGTGGGAGAAGTATAAAAGAAAGAGACAGGAGGTCAAGAGAAAGGTGCAAGAGGTGAAAAAAAGGGCAAATGAGAGTTGGGGTGAGAGACTATCAGTAAATTTTAGGGAAAATAAAAAGATGTTCTGGAAGGAGGTAAATAGGGTGCGTAAGACAAGGGAGCAAATGGGAACTTCAGTGAAGGGCGTAAATGGGGAGGTGATAACAAGTAGCGGTGATGTGAGAAGGAGATGGAATGAGTATTTTGAAGGTTTGTTGAATGTGTCTGATGACAGAGTGGCAGATATAGGGTGTTTTGGTCGAGGTGGTGTGCAAAGTGAGAGGGTTAGGGAAAATGATTTGGTAAACAGAGAAGAGGTAGTAAAAGCTTTGCGGAAGATGAAAGCCGGCAAGGCAGCAGGTTTGGATGGTATTGCAGTGGAATTTATTAAGAAAGGGGGTGACTGTATTGTTGACTGGTTGGTAAGGTTATTTAATGTATGTATGACTCATGGTGAGGTGCCTGAGGATTGGCGGAATGCGTGCATAGTGCCATTGTACAAAGGCAAAGGGGATAAGAGTGAGTGCTCAAATTACAGAGGTATAAGTTTGTTGAGTATTCCTGGTAAATTATATGGGAGGGTATTGATTGAGAGGGTGAAGGCATGTACAGAGCATCAGATTGGGGAAGAGCAGTGCGGTTTCAGAAGTGGTAGAGGATGTGTGGATCAGGTGTTTGCTTTGAAGAATGTATGTGAGAAATACTTAGAAAAGCAAATGGATTTGTATGTAGCATTTATGGATCTGGAGAAGGCATATGATAGAGTTGATAGAGATGCTCTGTGGAAGGTATTAAGAATATATGGTGTGGGAGGCAAGTTGTTAGAAGCAGTGAAAAGTTTTTATCGAGGATGTAAGGCATGTGTACGTGTAGGAAGAGAGGAAAGTGATTGGTTCTCAGTGAATGTAGGTTTGCGGCAGGGGTGTGTGATGTCTCCATGGTTGTTTAATTTGTTTATGGATGGGGTTGTAAGGGAGGTAAATGCAAGAGTCCTGGAAAGAGGGGCAAGTATGAAGTCTGTTGGGGATGAGAGAGCTTGGGAAGTGAGTCAGTTGTTGTTCGCTGATGATACAGCGCTGGTGGCTGATTCATGTGAGAAACTGCAGAAGCTGGTGACTGAGTTTGGTAAAGTGTGTGGAAGAAGAAAGTTGAGAGTAAATGTGAATAAGAGCAAGGTTATTAGGTACAGTAGGGGTGAGGGTCAAGTCAATTGGGAGGTGAGTTTGAATGGAGAAAAACTGGAGGAAGTGAAGTGTTTTAGATATCTGGGAGTGGATCTGTCAGCGGATGGAACCATGGAAGCGGAAGTGGATCATAGGGTGGGGGAGGGGGCGAAAATTTTGGGAGCCTTGAAAAATGTGTGGAAGTCGAGAACACTATCTCGGAAAGCAAAAATGGGTATGTTTGAGGGAATAGTGGTTCCAACAATGTTGTATGGTTGCGAGGCGTGGGCTATGGATAGAGATGTGCGCAGGAGGATGGATGTGCTGGAAATGAGATGTTTGAGGACAATGTGTGGTGTGAGGTGGTTTGATCGAGTAAGTAACGTAAGGGTAAGAGAGATGTGTGGAAATAAAAAGAGCGTGGTTGAGAGAGCAGAAGAGGGTGTTTTGAAATGGTTTGGGCACATGGAGAGAATGAGTGAGGAGAGATTGACCAAGAGGATATATGTGTCGGAGGTGGAGGGAACAAGGAGAAGAGGGAGACCAAATTGGAGGTGGAAAGATGGAGTGAAAAAGATTTTGTGTGATCGGGGCCTGAACATGCAGGAGGGTGAAAGGAGGGCAAGAAATAGAGTGAATTGGAGTCATGTGGTATACAGGGGTTGACGTGCTGTCAGTGGATTGAAGCAAGGCATGTGAAGCGTCTGGGGTAAACCATGGAAAGCTGTGTAGGTATGTATATTTGCGTGTGTGGACGTGTGTATGTACATGTGTATGGGGGGGGGGGGTTGGGCCATTTCTTTCGTCTGTTTCCTTGCGCTACCTCGCAAACGCGGGAGACGGCGACAAAGTATAAAAAAAAAAAAAAAAAAAAAAAAAAAAAAAAAAATATATATATATATATATATATATATATATATATATATATATATATATATATATATATACATATATATATATATATATATATATATATATATATATATATATATATATATATATATATATATATATATATGTATATATATATATATATATATATATTCTTTTTCTTTTTTCTTTCAAACTATTCGCCAATTCCCGCATCAGCGAGGTAGCGTTAAGAACAGAGGACTGGGCCTTTGAGGGAATACCCTCACCTGGCCCAATTCTCTGTTCCTTCTTTTGGAAAATTAAAAAAAAACGAGAGGGGAGGATTTGCAGCCTCCCACTCCCTCCCCTTTTAGTCGCCTTCTACGACACGCAGGGAATACGTGGGAAGTATTCTTTCTCCCCTATCCCGAGGGATATATATATATATATATATATATATATATATATATATATATATATATATATATATATATATATATATATATATATATATATATAAGCTAAACCTGTGTGGTTGAGAGAGCAAAAGAGAGTGTTTTGAAATGGTTTGGTCACATGGAGAGAATGAGTGGGGAAAGATTGACCAAGAGGATATATGTGTCAGAGGTGGGGGGAACGAGGAGAAGTGGGAGACCAAATTGGAGGTGGAAAGATGGAGTGAAAAAGATTTTGAGTAATTGGGGCCTGAACATGCAGGAGGGTGAAAGGCGTGCAAGGAATAGAGTGAATTGGAACGATGTGGTATACCGGGGTCGACGTGCTGTCAATGGATTGAACCAGGGCATGTGAAGCGTCTGGGGTAAACCATGGAAAGTGTGTGGGGCCTGGATGTGGAAAGGGAGCTGTGGTTTCGGTGCATTATTACATGACAGCTAGAGACTGAGTGTGAACAAATGGGGCCTTTGGTGTTTTTCCTAGCGCTACCTCGCACACATGAGGGGGGAGGGGGTTGTTATTCCATGTGTGGCGAGGTGGCGATGGGAACAAATAAAGGCAGACAGTATGAATTATGTACATGTGTATATATGTATATGTCTGTGTGTGTATATATATGTGTACATTGAGATGTATAGGTATGTATATTGTGCATGGGTGGACATGTATGTATATACATGTGTATGTGGGCGGGTTGGGCCATTCTTTCGTCTGTTTCCTTGCGCTACCTCGCTAATGCGGGAGACAGCGACAAAGCAAAATAAAAAATAAATAAATAATATATATATATATATATATATATATATATATATATATATATATATATATATATATATATATATATATATATATATATATATATATATATATATATATATATATATATATATATATACATATATATACATATATTCGATGGACAAAATCATTTACATTCACATAGTAAAGATTGGTTAGTATTATGATACTGTATGAATGTTAATTACTGAAAGTAATTAACATAACGCATCATACTGTATATCTATACAGTGTACATCTACTTCAAAAATCCATTTGATAGTTTATTCAACATTCTATTTCTGGTCATCCAATTCAACCTTCTTTGAATATTTGATGTTCTTGAGTTGTTTGATAAATTCAAAGAACGATGGGACAAGATTACGACAGTAGAATAAGATAACGTCTTATATATCATCATTTACGACAAAGGATGCGACATACATACGTACATATGCGCATTTATACTATGTGTATGTATATAAACTATAATCCTCATATAAACCTAGGACCCCTAGGGTGGCTGCACTACCATTAATAGAAGGAAAGGATGGCTTCCTTTGGAATATGAAGTTCTCCGACATTGACACAACCTCATCGAAGATGATTTTCTTACTCGCAGAGCAACTACAAACTGATGAAGTCCTGCAAAACTGTTATATACAGCGTCCATGAAAAAGCATTGTCCCCCACTCTTCCAAATATTTTTAAAGGTGATGTCACACTAACATTTTAGCATTTTGTCTTCTCTCCTTTGGCGCTGAATACTATCTGCAGACGTCTGGGTATGAGTTTCGCAAGGTTCCAAGTCCGTGTTTTGGGTTCATAGGGTCTTGATATGAATGAGGCGAGGTGCTGGTGAGGAGTTGCAAGATGTGGCCGCCTGATCGTGCTCTCTGAGCGCCAGGTGTGTCTAAAAATCTCACGTTTACCTGCAGTTTCTTGCTTGCAGGTAAGAATTCGGGCTTTCTCCTCCTTAGAAAGGTAATAGTCAACAATCTTAGAGCACCCAGGAAAAAGGAATTCTTGAAATGAAGAGGCAACCAAGAAGAGCAAGGAAAGAACATACTTCCCTGGAGGCACACTGACGTGTATTGCTGGTGTTCACACTCTTAAAAACATACACCTCAGCAACAAGAAGAAAGATAATGTCACCCTGAGAGCGTCACATGATTCCACCCACAATAAACCTTAGTCGTGTATCGCATTTGAAAATATAGAGGGGTTGGACAAGGCTTTTTTAAAGTAACGCCCGAACGCCTCTCTTTTTTTGTTTCACTAGCAACTTTACTTCTTTATTCCACCACTCACTACCCTTTCTAATCTGTCCACTTTCCACCTTTCGTATACCTCTTAAATCTCTTGCACATGCCATCACTGCTTCTGCAAATACCTCTCATTCATCCCTCACTTCATTTGCTCTATCCTTTTGCCATTCTAAACTCAATTTCTCCCGGTATTTCCTTATACAAGTCTCTTTTCTAAGCTCATCCTCTCAATCAATACCCTCCCATATAATTTCCCAGGAATACTCAACAAACTTATACCTCTGTAATTTGAGCACTCACTTTTATCCCTTTGCCTTTGTACAATGGCACTATGCAAGCATTCCGCCAATCCTCAGGCACCTCACCATGAGTCATACATACATCAAATAACCTTACCAACCAGTCAAGAATACGGTCACTCCCTTTTTAATAAATTCCACTGCATTACCATCGAAACCCGCCGCCTTGCCGGCTTTCATCTTTCGCAGAGCTTTTACTACCTCTTCTCTCTTTACCAAATCATTCTCCATAACTCTTTTACTTTGCACACCACCTCGACCAAAACATCCTATATCTGCCACTCTATCATCAAAAAAATTAAACACACCATCAAAATACTCACTCCATCTTCTCACATCACCACTACTTGTTATCGCCTCCCCATTAGCTCCCTTCAATGAAGTTCCCATTTGTTCCCTTATTTACCTCCTTCCAAAACATCTTTTTATTCTCCCTAAATTTTAATGATACCCTCTCACCTCAATTCTCATGTGCCCTCTGTTTCACCTCTTGCACCTTTCTCTTGACCCCCCTGCCTCTTTCTTTTATACATCTCCCATTCATTTGCATTATTTACCTGCAAAAATCGTCCAAATGCCTCTCTCTTCTCTTTCACCAATAATCTTGCTTCTTCATGCCGCCACTCACTAACCTTTCTAATCTGCTCACCTCCCACGCTTCTCATGTCATAAGCATTTTTTGCGCAAGCCATCACTGCTTCCCTAAATACATCCCATTCCTCCCCCACTCCCCTTACCTCCTTTGTTTTCACCTTTTTCCATTCTGTACTCAGTCTATCCCGGTACTTCCTCACACAAGTCTCCTTCCCAAGCTCACTTACTCTCACCGCTCTCTTCACCCCAACATTCTCTCCTCTTTTCTGAAAACCTCTACAAATTTTCACTTTCGCCTCCACAAGATAATGATCAGACATCCCTCCAGTTGCACCTCTCAGCACATTAACATCCAAAAGTCTCTCTTTCGCGCGCCTCTCAATTAACACGTAATCCAATAACGCTCTCTGGCCATCTCTCCTACTTACATACGTATACTTATATATATATATATATCTTTTTAAACCAGGTATTCCCAATCACCAGTCGTTTTTCAGCACATAAATATACAAGCTCCTCACCATTTCCATTTACAACACTGAATACCCCATGTACACCAATTATTCCCTCAACTGCCACATTACTCACCTTTGCATTCAAATCGCCCATCACTATAAACCGGTCTCGTGCATCAAAACTACTCACGCACTCACTCAGCTGCTCCCACAACACTTGCCTCTCATGAACTTTCTTCTCATGCCCAGGTGCATATGTACCGATAAGCTCTCTCTCTCTCTCTCTCTCTCTCTCTCTCTCTCTCTCTCTCTTCTCTCTCTCTCTCTTCTCTCCTCTCTCTCTCTCTCTCTCTCTCTCTCTCTCTCTCTCTGTATATATATATATATATATATAATATAATATATATATATATATATTATATATATATATATATATATATATATAATATATATATATATATATTTATATATATAACCATACATAAATTTGTGTTTGTGTATGTGCGTGTGTGTGTGTGTGTGTGTGTGTGTGTGTGTGTGTATGTGTGTGTGTGTGTGTGTGTGTGTGTGTGTGTGTGCGTGGATGACCTCACAATCACAGAGGTGACGACATGCAGAACACCTGTTATGACACTACTATGTCACTACGTAAGTCATGTAGTGCACAGTACTCGAGCAACCAACTGTCTTATACAGCAGATCACAGATACAAGTGACACTAGTAATACAGTGGTAAGGTGGCAAATCTACAAGGAGCCTCTACTTCCTTTGTTGCTGTAAACAACATATTTTGATACAAGTAAATCATATCAAAATCTGTCTTTGAAGAACTGGAAGACGGATTTCCTTCATATCTATTTCATGCAGCAGAACTGATGTATGACAGTCACTTGCCTCACTGAACTGTGTCATCAGCGACATCGATGTTTGACAACTTAACCTCCTCCTGTTACGTGGCTTCTCTGAAGTCTGTCGCTGGAGAATATTGGCTCATCTGGCAGCTTATTGCCAATTACTGTGTAGTTTGAAAACATGATGTTGCATTTTCACAGAGGAAGAGCTTCAACACTTTTATCTTAGTTAATAGTTCAAGTTTACTGGATTATAGTGATTACTGCCTTTTCCTTATTCCTGCAAAATAAAGGGTACGTTACTTATTTTCTGGGTTTTGAAGTATCTTAAGGTTATGATTTAATTTCTTACGTGTGTGATTTTCCTCATCAATTTATTGTCTTTGCTTTTATATTTCATATTTGGGTATGCTTATATAAACACACTAGCTACGTTTAAA
>NC_092237.1:21154913-21203898 GCF_036320965.1 Panulirus ornatus | reverse complement strand
GCTTTTATTCCCCCAGGAAAAGCTAAACCTGGCTTTCTTTCCTTCAGGGAAAGCTAGACGAGTTTTATTCCTCTTGCCTCCACATTAGACGGTGTTCTGGCAACGGCCGATATCCGCACCACCAGTAATTGCCAATTAAGTCCTCTTTTCCTTCCTTTTGATTACTCTCTTTTCACTATATTGGCTATTTCCTCCGTGTTACCCATTAGCACATCCTCATATGACAGTAATTACCTCTCTGAAGGCTTCCTTCTCCCACTTCCCTGCAACAAAATCCTTAGGCACCCTCCTCTCTCTCACACCTGATAATGATCCTAATTGGAGTGAAGAATTTTACGCTCCGAATGTTCTGCAGCGTTTGGTATCAAACATCTTCAATTTAATGTCACTGATCTTAGCAGGACGTTGTCCTTTTACTAAGAAACGGAAATACTCAAGCTACTTATTGTCTCCTCCTTACTCCTAGATCCATTACAGTTCAGATTCTTGTCAACTTGGGTCATGGCAGATATATATATATATATATATATATATATATATATATATATATATATATATATATATATATATATATATATATATATATATATATATATATATATATATATATATATATATATATATATATATATATATATATATATATATATATATACATATATATATATATATATATATATATATATATATATACATATATATATATATATATATATATATATATATATATATATATATATATATATATATATATATATATATATATATATATATATATATATATATATATATATGTATATATATATATATTTTTTTTTTTTTTTGCTTTGTCGCTGTCTCCCGCGTTTGCGAGGTAGCGCAAGGAAACAGACGAAAGAAATGGCCCAACCCACCCCCTAACACATATATATACATACGTCCACACACGCAAATATACATACCTACACAGCTTTCCATGGTTTACCCCAGACGCTTCACATGCCTTGATTCAATCCACTGACAGCACGTCAACCCCGGTATACCACATCGCTCCAATTCACTCTATTCCTTGCCCTACTTTCACCCTCCTGCATGTTCAGGCCCCGATCACTCAAAATCTTTTTCACTCCATCTTTCCACCTCCAATTTGGTCTCCCTCTTCTCCTCGTTCCATCCACCTCCGACACATATATCCTCTTGGTCAATCTTTCCTCACTCATTCTCTCCATGTGACCAAACCATTTCGAAACACCCTCTTCTGCTCTCTCAACCATGCTCTTTCTATTTCCACACATCTCTCTTACCCTTACGTTACTTACTCGATCAGACCACCTCACACCACACATTGTCCTCAAACATCTCATTTCCAGCACATCCATCCTCCTGCGCACAACTCCATCCATAGTCCACGCCTCGCAACCATACAACATTGTTGGAACCACTATTCCTTCAAACATACCCATTTTTGCTTTCCGAGATAATGTTCTCGACTTCCACACATTCTTCAAGGCTCCCAGATTTTTCGCCCCCTCCCCCACCCTATGATCCACTTCCGCTTCCATGGTTCCATCCGCTGCCAGATCCACTCCCAGATATCTAAAACACTTCACTTCCTCCAGTTTTTCTCCATTCAAACTCACCTCCCAATTGACTTGAACCTCAACCCTACTGTACCTAATAACCCTGCTCTTATTCACATTTACTCTTAACTTTCTTCTTTCACACACTTTGCCAAACTCAGTCACCAGCTTCTGTAGTTTCTCACATGAATCAGCCACCAGCGCTGTATCATCAGCGAACAACAACTGACTCACTTCCCAAGCTCTCTCATCCCCAACAGACTTCATACTTGCCCCTCTTTCCAAAACTCTTGCATTCACCTCCCTAACAACCCCATCCATAAACAAATCAAACAACCATGGAGACATCACACACCCCTGCCGCAAACCTACATTCAATGAGAACCAATCACTTTCCTCTCTTCCTACACGTACACATGCCTTACATCCTCGATAAAAACTTTTCACTGCTTCTAACAACTTGCCTCCCACACCATATATTCTTAATACCTTCCACAGAGCATCTCTATCAACTCTATCATATGCCTTCTCCAGATCCATAAATGCTACATACAAATCCATTTGCTTTTTTAAGTATTTCTCACATACATTCTTCAAAGCAAACACCTGATCCACACATCCTCTACCACTTCTGAAACCACACTGCTCTTCCCCAATCTGATGCTCTGTACATGCCTTCACTCTCTCAATCAATACCCTCCCATATAATTTGCCAGGAATACTCAACAGACTTATACCTTTGTAATTTGAGCACTCACTTTTATCCCCTTTGCCTTTGTACAATGGCACTATGCACGCATTCCGCCAATCCTCAGGCACCTCACCATGAGTCATACATACATTAAATAACCTTACCAACCAGTCACCAATACAGTCACCCTCTTTTTTAATAAATTCCACTGCAATACCATCCAAACCTGCTGCCTTGCCGGCTTTCATCTTCCGCAAAGCTTTTACTACCTCTTCTCTGTTTACCAAATCATTTTCCCTAACCCTCGCACTTTCCACACCACCTCGACCAAAACACCCTATATCTGCCACTCTATCATCAAACACATTCAACAAACCTTCAAAATACTCACTCCATCTCCTTCTCACATCACCACTACTTGTTATCACCTCCCCATTTGCGCCCTTCACTGAAGTTCCCATTTGCTCCCTTGTCTTACGCACTTTATTTACCTCCTTCCAGAACATCTTTTTATTCTCCCTAAAATTTAATGATACTCTCTCACCCCAACTCTCATTTGCCCTTTTTTTCAACTCTTGCACCTTTCTCTTGACCTCCTGTCTCTTTCTTTTATACGTCTCCCACTCAATTGCATTTTTTCCCTGCAAAAATCGTCCAAATGCCTCTCTCTTCTCTTTCACTAATACTCTTACTTCTTCATATATATATATATATATATATATATATATATATATATATATATATATATATATATATATATATATATATATATATATATATATATATATATATATATATATATATACATACATATATATATATATATATATATATATATATATATATATATATATATATATATATATATATATATATATATATATATACAGTGAATGTAGGTTTGCGGCAGGGGTGTGTGATGTCTCCATGGTTGTTTAATATGTTTATGGATGGGGTTGTTAGGGAGGTAAATGCAAGAGTTTTGGAAAGAGGGGCAAGTATGAAGTCAGTTGGGGATGAGAGAGCTTGGGAAGTGAGTCAGTTGTTGTTCGCTGATGATACAGCGCTGGTGGCTGATTCATGTGAGAAACTGCAGAAGCTGGTGACTGAGTTTGGTAAAGTGTGTGGAAGAAGAAAGTTAAGAGTAAATGTGAATAAGAGCAGGGTTATTAGGTACAGTAGGGTTGAGGGTCAAGTCAATTGGGAGGTGAGTTTGAATGGAGAAAAACTGGAGGAAGTGAAGTGTTTTAGATATCTGGGAGTGGATCTGGCAGCGGATGGAACCATGGAAGCGGAAGTGGATCATAGGGTGGGGGAGGGGGCGAAAATTCTGGGGGCCTTGAAGAATGTGTGGAAGTCGAGAACATTATCTCGGAAAGCAAAAATGGGTATGTTTGAAGGAATAGAGTGGTTCCAACAATGATGTATGGTTGCGAGGCGTGGACTATGGATAGAGTTGTGCGCAGGAGGATGGATGTGCTGGAAATGAGATGTTTGAGGACAATGTGTGGTGTGAGGTGGTTTGATCGAGTGAGTAACGTGAGGGTAAGAGAGATGTGTGGAAATAAAAAGAGCGTGGTTGAGAGAGCAGAAGAGGGTGTTTTGAAGTGGTTTGGGCACATGGAGAGAATGAGTGAGGAAAGATTGACCAAGAGGATATATGTGTCGGAGGTGGAGGGAACGAGGAGAAGAGGGAGACCAAATTGGAGGTGGAAAGATGGAGTGAAAAAGATTTTGTGTGATCGGGGCCTGAACATGCAGGAGGGTGAAAGGAGGGCAAGGAATAGAGTGAATTGGAGCGATGTGGTATACCGGGGTTGACGTGCTGTCAGTGGATTGAATCAAGGCATGTGAAGCGTCTGGGGTAAACCATGGAAAGCTGTGTAGGTATGTATATTTGCGTGTGTGGACGTATGTATATACATGTGTATGGGGGGGGGTTGGGCCATTTCTTTCGTCTGTTTCCTTGCGCTACCTCGCAAACGCGGGAGACAGCGACAAAGTATAATAACAAAATAATAATATAATATATATATATATATATATATATATATATATATATATATATATATATATATATATATATATATATATATATATATATATATATATATATATATATATATATATATATATATTGAGTAGTGTATTAACACTTTCTTGCACAAAGGGGGTGAACCTCATCAATACCCCCAAGGTGAACTATGCCCATACTGCTAGAGGTCAGTCATGTGTATGTGTTTACATTGATTATTGTTTTTGAGACTGTTTTTGGTCTTAAATTGTTTCAACATGTCTTTTTTGCAAATATATGCTCTATAATATATATATATATATATATATATATATATATATATATATATATATATATATATATATATATATATATATATATATATATATATATATATATATATATATATATATATATTTTTTTTTTTTTTCTTTTTTTTTTTTGCTTTGTCGCTGTCTCCCGCGTTTGCGAGGTAACGCAAGGAAACAGACGAAAGAAATGGCCCAACCCACCCCCATACACAATGTATATACATACACGTCCAAACACGCAAATATACATATCTATGCATCTCAATGTACACATATATATATACACACAGACACATACATATACACCCATGCACACAATTCACACTGTCTGCCTTTATTCATTCCCATCGCCACCTCGCCACACATGGAACACCATCCCCCTCCCCCCTCATGTGTGCGAGGTAGCACTAGGAAAAGATAAGAAAGGCCCCATTCGTTCACACTCAGTCTCTAGCTGTCATGCAATAATGCCCAAAACCACAGCTCCCTTTCCACATCCAGGCCCCACACAACTTTCAATGGTTTACCCCAGACGCTTCACATGCCCTGATTCAATCCACTGACAGCACGTCAACCCCGGTATACCACATCGATCCAATTCACTCTATTCCTTGCCCGCCTTTCACCCTCCTGCATGTTCAGGCCCCGATCACTCAAAATCTTTTTCACTCCATCTTTCCACCTCCAATTTAGTCTCCCACTTCTCCTCGTTCCCTCCACCTCCGACACATATATCCTTTTGGTCAATCATTCCTCACTCATTCTCTCCATGTGCCCAAACCATTTCAAAACACCCTCTTCTGCTCTTTCAACCACGCTTTGTTTATTTCCACACATCTCTCTTACCATTACATTACTTACTCGATCAAACCACCTCACACCACACATTGTCCTCAAACATCTCATTTCCAGCACATCCACCCTCCTGCGCACAACTCTATCCATAGCCCACGCCTCGCAACCATACAACATTGTTAGAACCAATATTCCTTCAAACATACCCATTTTTGCTTTCCGAGATAATGTTCTCGACTTCCACACAGTCTTCAAGGCTCCCAGGATTTTCGCCCCCTCCCCCACCCTATGATTCACTTCCGCTTCCATGGTTCCATCCGCTGCCAGATCCACTCCCAGATATCTAAAACACTTCACTTCCTCCAGTTTTTCTCCATTCAAACATACCTCCCAGTTGACTTGACCCTCAACCCTACTGTACCTAATAACCTTGCTCTTATTCACATTTACTCTTAACTTTCTTCTTTCACACACTTTACCAAACTCAGTCACCAACTTCTGCAGTTTCTCACATAAATCAGCCACCAGCGCTGTATCATCAGCGAACAACAACTGACTCACTTCCCAAGGTCTCTCATCCACAATAGACTTCATACTTGCCCCTCTTTCCAAAACTCTTGCATTCACCTCCCTAACAACCCCATCCATAAACAAATTAAACAAACATGGAGACATCACACACCCCTGCCGCAAACCTACATTCACTGAGAACCAATCACTTTCCTCTCTTCCTACACGTACAAATGCCTTACAACCTCGATAAAAACTTTTCACTGCTTCTAACAACTTGTCTCCCACACCATATATTCTTAATACCTTCCACAGAGCATCTCTATCAACTCTATCATATGCCTTCTCCAGATCCATAAATGCCACATACAAATCCATTTGCTTTTCTAAGTATTTCTCACATACATTCTTCAAAGCAAACACCTGACCCACACATCCTCTACCACTTCTGAAACCACACTGCTCTTCCCCAATCTGATGCTCTGTACATGCCTTCACCCTCTCAATCAATACCCTCCCATATAATTTACCAGGAATACTCAACAAACTTATACCTTTGTAATTTGAGCACTCACTCTTATCCCCTTTGCCTTTGTACAATGGCACTATGCACGCATTCCGCCAATCCTCAGGCACCTCACCATGAGTCATACATACATTAAATAACCTTACCAACCAGTCAACAATACAGTCACCCCCTTTTTTAATAAATTCCACTGCAATACCATCCAAACCTGCTGCCTTACCGGCTTTCATATTCCACATCTTATATATATATATATATATATATATATATATAACCATACATAAATTTGTGTTTGTGTATGTGCGTGTGTGTGTGTGTGTGTGTGTGTGTGTGTGTGTGTGTGTGTGTGTGTGTGTGTGTGTGTTTCTGTGTGCGTGGATGACCTCACAATCATAGAGGTGACGACATGCAGAACACCTGTATGACACTAACTATGTCACTACGTAAGTCATGTAGTGCACAGTACTCGAGCACCACTGTCTTACTACAGCAGATCACAGATACAAGTGACACCAGTAATACAGTGGTAAGGTGGCAAATCTACAAGGAGCCTCTACTTCCTTTGTTGCTGTAAAGAACATATTTTGATACAAGCAAGTCATATCAAAATCTGTCTTTGAAGAACTGGAAGACGGATTTCCTTCATATCTATTTCATGCAGCAGAACTAGATGTATGACAGTCACTTGCCTCACTGAACTGTGTCATCAGCGACATCGATTTTTGACAACTTAACCTCCTCCTGTTACATGGCTTCTCTGAAGTCTGTCGCTGGAGAATATTGGCTCATCTGGCAGCTTATTGCCAATTACTGTGTAGTTTGAAAACATGATGTTGCATTTTCACAGAGGAAGAGCTTCAACACTTTTATCTTAGTTAATAGTTCAAGTTTACTGGATTATAGTGATTACTGCCTTTTCCTTATTCCTGCAAATAAAGGGTACGTTACTTATTTTCTGGGTTTTGAAGTATCTTAAGGTTATGATTTAATTTCTTACGTGTGTGATTTTCCTCATCAATTATTGTCTTTGCTTTTATATTTCATATTTGGGTATGCTTATATAACACACTAGCTACGTTTAAACTGGTCTATATACCGCTACAGCAAATATGAGGCCAGGAGAGATGGACATCAAATTCATAATCTAGGAGACCCAGCGGACATGTGTACCCTGATATATGGCGTATGAGTAATGCTTGTCCCAGTGTGTCCTCATAACAAGCAGATGAAAAACTTCACCCACACCAGCAACAAGTTAGTAACCTTTACATGGTGAGCAGAGCAAACAAGAGAGTGATCAGTCTCATACCTTTACTTCTTTGTATATCAACTGACTGTTCTAAGTCTTCTAGCCAACTCTTGCATCTCCCATGACGATGTGATCATTACACGAAAGTGTACTAGGGAACTTACTGAGTTTCATCTTCCTCATGAAAAAAAAAAGAATATATATATATATATATATATATATATATATATATATATATATATATATATATATATATATATATATATATATATATAAATATATATATTCCTATGAGTCCACGGGGAATATGAAACACAAAAAGTTCCCAAGTGCACTTTCGTGTAATAATCACATCATCGTGTTTACCAAATGGCGTCCTAGCTTCGTCTCTTTGATGTATATCAACTGACTGTTATATTTCTCTCTTGTGTCTCCCCTGATGATGTGATTAATACACGAAAGTACACTTGGGAACCTTTCGTGTTCCATTTTCCCCGTGGACTCAGGAATATCTTGATCACGCGCAAAATTGTGATCCTTTCCAATATATATATATATATATATATATATATATATATATATATATATATATATATATATATATATATATATATATATTCCTATGAGTCCACGGGGAAAATGAAACACGAAAAGTTCCCAATTGCACTTTCGTGTAATAATCACATCATCACGGGAGACACAAGAGAGGAATATAATAGTCAGTTGATATAAATCGAAGAGACGAAGCTAGGACGCCATTTGGTAAACATGTGATTGTCCAAAACATACAACGAGCGTTCATAAACTTATCATTTTACAAATCAACTCTATCATATGACTTCTCCAGATCCATAAATGCTACACACAAATCCATTTGCTTTTCTAAGCATTTCTCACATACATTTTTCAAAGCAAACACCTGATCCACACATCCTCTACCACTTCTGAAACCACACTGCTCTTCCCCAATCTGATGCTCTGTACATGCCTTCACCCTCTCAATCAATACCCTCCCATATAATTTACCAGATGAGATGTTTGAGGACAATGTGTGGATTGAGGTGTTTTGATCGAGTAAGTAATGTAAGGGTAAGAGAGATGTGTGGAAATAAAAAGAGCGTGGTTGAGAGAGCAGAAGAGGGTGTTTTGAAATGGTTTGGGCACATGGAGAGAATGAGTGAGGAAAGATTGACCAAGAGGATATATGTGTCGGAGGTGGAGGGAACGAGGAGAAGTGGGAGACCAAATTGGAGGTGGAAAGATGGAGTGAAAAAGATTTTGAGTGATCGGGGCCTGAACATGCAGGAGGGTGAAAGGCGGGCAAGGAATAGAGTGAATTGGATCGATGTGGTATACCGGGGTTGACGTGCTGTCAGTGGATTGTATCAGGGCATGTGAAGCGTCTGGGGTAAACCATGGAAAGCTGTGTGGGGCCTTGATGTGGAAAGGGAGCTGTGGTTTCGGGCATTATTGTATGGCAGCTAGAGTCTGAGTGTGAACGAATGAGGCCTTTGTTGTCTTTTCCTAGCGCTACCCCGCACACATGAGGAGGGAGGGGGATGGTATTCCATGTGTGGCGACGTGGCGATGGGAATGAATAAAGGCAGACAGTGTAAATTGTGTGCATGGGTATATATGTATGTGTCTGTGTGTGTATATATATGTGTACATTGAGATGTATAGGTATATATATTTGCGTGTGTGGACGTATGTGTATATACATGTGTATGGGGGTGGGTTTGGCCATTTCTTTCGTCTGTTTCCTTGCGCTACCTCGCAAACGCGGGAGACAGCGACAAAAAAAAATAAATAAATAAAAAAAGAAATATATATATATATATATATATATATATATATATATATATATATATATATATATATATATATATATATATATATATATATATTTTTTTTTTTTTTCTTTTTTTATTTTTGCTTTGTCGCTGTCTCCCGCGTTTGCGAGGTAGCGCAAGGAAACAGACGAAAGAAATGGCCCAACCCACCCCCACACACATGTATATACATACGTCCACACACGCAAATATACATACCTACACAGCTTTCCATGGTTTACCCCAGACGCTTCACATGCCCCGATTCAATCCACTGACAGCACGTCAACCCCGGTATACCACATCGCTCCAATTCACTCTATTCCTTGCCCTCCTTTCACCCTCCTGCATGTTCAGGCCCCGATCACACAAAATCTTTTTCACTCCATCTTTCCACCTCCAATTTGGTCTCCCTCTTCTCCTCGTTCCCTCCACCTCCGACACATATATCCTCTTGGTCAATCTTTCCTCACTCATTCTCTCCGTGTGCCCAAACCATTTCAAAACACCCTCTTCTGCTCTCTCGACCACGCTCTTTTTATTTCCACACATCTCTCTTACCCTTACGTTACTTACTCGATCAAACCACCTCACACCACACATTGTCCTCAAACATCTCATTTCCAGCACATCCATCCTCCTGCGCACAACTCTATCCATAGCCCACGCCTCGCAACCATACAACATTGTTGGAACCACTATTCCTTCAAACATACCCATTTTTGCTTTCCGAGATAATGTTCTCGACTTCCACACATTCTTCAAGGCTCCCAGAATTTTCGCCCCCTCCCCCACCCTATGATCCACTTCCGCTTCCATGGTTCCATCCGCTGCCAGATCCACTCCCAGATATCTAAAACACTTCACTTCCTCCAGTTTTTCTCCATTCAAACTCACCTCCCAATTGACTTGACCCTCAACCCTACTGTACCTAATAACCTTGCTCTTATTCACATTTACTCTTAACTTTCTTCTTTCACACACTTTACCAAACTCAGTCACCAGCTTCTGCAGTTTCTCACATGAATCAGCCACCAGCGCTGTATCATCAGCGAACAACAACTGACTTACATCCCAAGCTCTCTCATCCCCAACAGACTTCATACTTGCCCCTCTTTCCAAAACTCTTGCATTCACCTCCCTAACAACCCCATCCATAAACAAATTAAACAACCATGGAGACATCACACACCCCTGCCGCAAACCTACATTCACTGAGAACCAATCACTTTCCTCTCTTCCTACGCGTACACATGCCTTACATCCTCGATAAAAACTTTTCACTGCTTCTAACAACTTGCCTCCCACACCATATATTCTTAATACCTTCCACAGAGCATCTCTATCAACTCTATCATATGCCTTCTCCAGATCCATAAATGCTACATACAAATCCATTTGCTTTTCTAAGTATTTCTCACATACCTCGCACACATGAGGGGGGAGGGGGATAGTATTCCATGTGTGGCGAGGTGGCGATGGGAATGAATAAAGGCAGACAGTGTGAATTGTGTGCATGGGTATATATGTATGTGTCTGTGTGTGTATGTATATGTGTACATTGAGATGTATAGGTATGTATATTTGCGTGTGTGGACGTGTATGTATATACATTGTGTATGGGGGTGGGTTGGGCCATTTTCTTTCGTCTGTTTCCTTGCGCTACCTCGCAAACGCGGGAGACAGCTACAAAGCAAAATAAAAAATAAATATATACATATACATATATATATATATATATATATATATATATATATATATATATATATATATATATATATATATATATATATATATTTATATATACACATATATATATATATATATATATATATATATATATATATATATATATATATATATATATATATATATATATATATATATATATATATATATATATATATATATATTTATATATATATTAATATATATGTATATGTATATATGTATATATTTTTTTTTTTTTTTTTTTTTTTTTTATACTTTGTCGCTGTCTCCCGCGTTTGCGAGGTAGCGCAAGGAAACAGACGAAAGAAATTGCCCAACCCCCCCCCCCCATACACATATACATACACACGTCCACACACGCAAATATACATACCTACACAGCTTTCCATGGTTTACCCCAGACGCTTCACATGCCTTGATTCAATCCACTGACAGCACGTCAACCCCTGTATACCACATCGCTCCAATTCACTCTATTCCTTGCCCTCCTTTCACCCTCCTGCATGTTCAGGCCCCGATCACACAAAATCTTTTTCACTCCATCTTTCCACCTCCAATTTGGTCTCCCTCTTCTCCTCGTTCCCTCCACCTCGACACATATATCCTCTTGGTCAATCTTTCCTCACTCATTCTCTCCATGTGCCCAAACCATTTCAAAACACCCTCTTCTGCTCTCTCAACCACGCTCTTTTTATTTCCACACATCTCTCTTACCCTTACGTTACTTACTCGATCAAACCACCTCACACCACACATTGTCCTCAAACATCTCATTTCCAGCACATCCATCCTCCTGCGCACAACTCTATCCATAGCCCACGCCTCGCAACCATACAACATTGTTGGAACCACTATTCCTTCAAACATACCCATTTTTGCTTTCCGAGATAATGTTCTCGACTTCCACACATTTTTCAAGGCTCCCAAAATTTTCGCCCCCTCCCCCACCCTATGATCCACTTCCGCTTCCATGGTTCCATCCGCTGACAGATCCACTCCCAGATATCTAAAACACTTCACTTCCTCCAGTTTTTCTCCATTCAAACTCACCTCCCAATTGACTTGACCCTCAACCCTACTGTACCTAATAACCTTGCTCTTATTCACATTTACTCTTAACTTTCTTCTTCCACACACTTTACCAAACTCAGTCACCAGCTTCTGCAGTTTCTCACATGAATCAGCCACCAGCGCTGTATCATCAGCGAACAACAACTGACACTTCCCAAGCTCTCTCATCCCCAACAGACTTCATACTTGCCCCTCTTTCCAGGACTCTTGCATTTACCTCCCTAACAACCCCATCCATAAACAAATTAAACAACCATGGAGACATCACACACCCCTGCCGCAAACCTACATTCACTGAGAACCAATCACTTTCTTCTCTTCCTACACGTACACATGCCTTACATCCTCGATAAAAACTTTTCACTGCTTCTAACAACTTGCCTCCAACACCATATATTCTTAATACCTTCCACAGAGCATCTCTATCAACTCTATCATATGCCTTCTCCAGATCCATAAATGCTACATACAAATCCATTTGCTTTTCTAAGTATTTCTCACATACATTCTTCAAAGCAAACACCTGATCCACACATCCTCTACCACTTCTGAAACCGCACTGCTCTTCCCCAATCTGATGCTCTGTACATGCCTTCACCCTCTCAATCAATACCCTCCCATATAATTTACCAGGAATACTCAACAAACTTATACCTCTGTAATTTGAGCACTCACTCTTATCCCCTTTGCCTTTGTACAATGGCACTATATATATATATATATATATATATATATATATATATATATATATATATATATATATATATATATATATATATATATATATATGTATATATATATATATATATATATATATATATATATATATATATATATATATATATATATGCCTTTGCCTTTGTACAATGGCACTATATATATATATATATATATATATATATATATATATATATATATATATATATATATATATATATATATATATATATATATATATATATATATATATATATCGATGCAGGAGTGTGAGGAGGTGTGGAAGTGGATCTCAATCACGACATTCCTACTTATTTCGATTAAAGGCTTTATACGAACGTGATATATAGTGAATCCAAGACTTGAAATCCAGAGGAAGTGGAGTGAGATGAACTGAGCAGGCACCATGAGTTATCAGATGCCTCAGCAAGCACGGCCCTGAGCACTACGGAGGCTGAGGATACAAGAGATGGACGAGACCCAAGAGACTCGTCTCAGCACGGGAAATAGCTGATCTACTTGTGCATGCCCCTACAGAATTAAGAGCCATTGCAACACAAACCTCGCCAGGTGGTAGAGTGACCCGCAGTGTAATGAGACAGATTTCCCCAGAACTTTTTTAAAGGGGAAGTAAATGTTTATAGTTGTGTTACTGGAGTGATAGTTTTCATACATGGTGCTCTGACAAGAAAATAGTGAAGCTGGAAAAGAATGTAGCTTAGACATTGAAGCTTATTCTTTCTTAGACATTGAAGCTTATTTTTTCATTGAAATGTGAGCAAATGGAGCATTTTTTTTCAAAGTGATAGAGATGGAAAGCAAAAAGGTGTTTTTCATGAATGTACTGGAAAACTTGAGGTCCAGTTAAACTTTTGGTCTGTCAAGACTTCATCATGGCGGATACCAACTACCTACCCTCATGTATCCAAGATATGGTAGTACTTTGTGTAGTGAAGACAATTGTGAAACATAATAAGCCAATATTCCAGTTTCATGATAAGAGAAGACGTGGACCAGGCAGTATGATACAGTGGTTGAATTGATGAAAACTACTATTGACGTTTGTGTAAATAAATTATACATTTCCCTTTTCCATAGTCAGAGGTTGAACCATTAAGTGACATTAATTTTTCATTTCATTTCCAGTTAGAAGTTTCAGTTTTCTATATTATTTCTTACATTTTTCATATATATATATATATATATATATATATATATATATATATATATATATATATACGTGTGTGTAGGTATGTATATTTGCGTGTGTGGACGTATGTGTATACATGTGTATGGGGGTGGGTTTGGCCATTTCTTTCGTCTGTTTCCTTGCGCTACCTCGCAAACGCGGGAGACAGCGGCAAAAAAAAAAAGAAAAAAAAAAAAAATATATATATATATATATATATATATATATATATATATATATATATATATATATATATATATATATATATATATATATGTATATATATATGTATATGTATATATATTATCCCTGGGGATTGGGGAGAAATAATACTTCTCACGCATTCCTCACGTGTCGTAGAAGGCGACTAGAGGGGACGGGAGCGGGGGGCCAGAAATACACCTTCTTGTATTTTTAACTTTCTAAAATGGGAAACAGAAGAGTCACGCGGGGAGTGCTCATCCTCCTCGAAGGCTCAGATTGGGGTGTCTAAATGTGTGTGGATGTAACCAAGATGTGAAAAAAGGAGAGATAGGTAGTATGTTTGAGGAAAGGAACCTGGATGTTTTGGCTCTGAGTGAAACGAAGCTTAAGGGTAAAGGGGAAGAGTAGTTTGGGAATGGCTTGGGAGTAAAGTCAGGGGTTAGTGTGAGGACAAGAGCAAGGGAAGGAGTAGCACTACTCCTGAAACAGGAGTGGTGGGAGTATGTGATAGAATGTAAGAAAGTAAATTCTAGATTAATATGGGCAAAACTGAAAGTTGATGGAGAGATATGGGTGATTATTGGTGCATATGTACCTGGGCATGAGAAGAAAGATCATGAGAGGCAAGTGTTTTGGGAGCAGCTGAATGAGTGTGTTAGTGGTATTGATGCACAAGACCGGGTGATAGTGATGGGTGATTTGAATGCAAAGGTGAGTAATGTGGCAGTTGAGGGAATAATTGGCATTCATGGGGTGTTCAGTGTTGTATATGGAAATGGTGAAGAGCTTGTAGATTTACGTGCTGAAAAAGGACTGGTGATTGGGAATACCTAGTTTAAAAAGCGAGATATACATAAGTATACGTATGTAAGCAGGAAAGATGGCCAGAGAGCGTCATTGGATGACGTGTTAATTGACAGGCGTGCGAAAGAGAGACTTTTGGATGTTAATGTACTGAGAGATGCAACTGGAGGGATGTCTGATCATTATCTTGTGGAGGCTAAGGTGAAGGTTTATATGGGTTTTCAGAAAAGAAGAGTGAATGTTGGGGAGAAGAGGGTGGTGATAGTAAGTGAGCTTGGGAAGGAGACTTGTGTGAGGAAGTACCAGGAGAGACTGAGTACAGAATGGAAAAAGGTGAGAACAATGAAAATAAGGGGAGTGGGGAGGAATGGGATGTATTTAGGGAATCAGTGATGCATTGCGCAAAAGATGCTTATGGCATGAGAAGCGTGGGAGGTGGGTTGATTAGAAAGGGTAGTGAGTGGTGGGATGAAGAAGTAAGATTATTCGTGAAAGAGAAGAGAGAAGCATTTGTACAATTTTTGCAGGGAAAAAATGCAAATGAGTGGGAGATGTATAAAAGAAAGAGACAGGAGGTCAAGAGGAAGGTGCAAGAGGTGAAAAAGAGGGCAAATGAGAGTTGGGGTGAGAGAGTATCATTAAATTTTACAGAGAATAAAAAGATGTTCTGGAAGGAGGTACATATACCCATGCACAAAAAGATTTTGTGTGATCGGGGCCTGAACATGCAGGAGGGTGAAAGGAGGGCAAGAAATAGAGTAAATTGGAGCGATGTGGTATACCGGGGTTAACGTGCTGTCAGTGGATTGAATCAAGGCATGTGAAGCGTCTGGGGTAAACCATGGAAAGCTGTGTAGGTATGTATATTTGCGTGTGGGGACGTATGTATATACATGTGTATGGGGGTGGGTTGGGCCATTTCTTTCGTCTGTTTCCTTGCGCTACCTCGCAAACGCGGGAGACAGCGACAAAGCAAAAAAAAAAAAAAAAATATATATATATATATATATATATATATATATATATATATATATATATATATATATATGGGGAGGTGATAACAAGTAGTGGTGATGTGAGAAGGAGATGGAGTGAGTATTTTGAAGGTTTGTTGAATGTGTTTGATGATAGAGTGGCAGATATAGGGTGTTTTGGTCGAGGCTGTGTGCAAAGTGAGAGGGTTAGGGAAAATGATTTGTTAAACAGAGAAGAGGTAGTAAAAGCTTTGCGGAAGATGAAAGCCGGCAAGGCAGCAGGTTTGGATGGTATTGCAGTGGAATTTATTAAAAAAGGGGGTGACTGTATTATTGACTGGTTGGTAAGGTTATTTAATGTATGTATGACTCATGGTGAGGTGCCTGAGGATTGGCGGAATGCGTGCATAGTGCCATTGTACAAAGGCAAAGGGGATAAGAGTGAGTGCTCAAATTACAGAGGTATAAGTTTGTTGAGTATTCCTGGTAAATTATATGGGACGGTATTGATTGAGAGGGTGAAGGCATGTACAGAGCATCAGATTGGGGAAGACCAGTGTGGTATCAGAAGTGGTAGAGGATGTGTGGCTCAGGTGTTTGCTTTGAAGAATGTACGTGAGAAATACTTAGAAAAGCAAATGGATTTGTATGTAGCATTTATGGATCTGGAGAAGGCATATGATAGAGTTGATAGAGATGCTCTGTGGAAGGTATTAAGAATATATGGTGTGGGAGGCAAGTTGTTAGAAGCAGTGAAAAGTTTTTATCGAGGATGTAAGGCATGTGTACGTGTAGGAAGAGAGGAAAGTGATTGGTTCTCAGTGAATGTAGGTTTGCGGCAGGGGTGTGTGATGGTTCCATGGTTGTTTAATTTGTTTATGGATGGGGTTGTTAGGGAGGTGGATGCAAGAGTTTTGGAAAGAGGAGCAAGTATGAAGTCTGTTGGGGATGAGAGAGCTTGGGAAGTGAGTCAGTTGTTGTTCGCTGGTGATACAGCGCTGGTGGCTGATTCATGTGAGAAACTGCAGAAGCTGGTGACTGAGTTTGGTAAAGTGTGTGAAAGAAGAAAGTTAAGAGTAAATGTGGATAAGAACAAGGTTATTAGGTAGAGTAGGGTTGAGGGTCAAGTCAATTGGGAGGTAAGTTTGAATGGAGAAAAACTGGAGGAAGTAAAGTGTTTTAGATATCTGGGAGTGGATCTGGCAGCGGATGGAACCATGGAAGCGGAAGTGGATCATAGGGCGGGGGAGGGGGCGAAAATTCTGGGAGCCTTGAAGAATGTGTGGAAGTCGAGAACATTATCTCGGAAAGCAAAAATGGGTATGTTTGAAGGAATAGTGGCTCCAACAATGTTGTTTGGTTGCGAGGCGTGGGCTATGGATAGAGTTGTGCGCAGGAGGACGGATGTGCTGGAAATGAGATGTTTAAGGACAATGTGTGGTGTGAGGTGGTTTGATCGAGTAAGTAACGTAAGGGTAAGAGAGATGTGTGGAAATAAAAAGAGCGTGGTTGAGAGAGCAGAAGAGGGTGTTTTGAAATGGTTTGGGCACATGGAGATAATGAGTGAGGAAAGATTGACTGAGAGGATATATGTGTCGGAAGTGGAGGGAACGAGGAGAAGTGGGAGACCAAATTGGAGGTGGAAAGATGGAGTGAAAAAGGTTTTGTGTGATCGGGGCCTGAACATGCAGGAGGGTGAAAGGCGTGCAAGGAATAGAGTGAATTGGATCGATGTGGTATACCGGGGTTGACGTGCTGTCAGTGGATTGAATCAGGGCATGTGAAGCGTCTGGGGTAACCCAAGGAAAGCTGTGTAGGTATGTATATTTGCGTGTGTGGACGTATGTATATACATGTGTATGGTGGTGGGTTGGGCCATTTCTTTCGTCTGTTTCCTTGCGCTACCTCGCAAACGCGGGAGACAGCGACAAAGCAAAAAAGAAAAAAAAAAAAAAAAATATATATATATATATATATATATATATATATATATATATATATATATATATATATATATATATATATATATATATATATATATATACGCAGACATATACATATATACACATGTGCATATTCATACTCGCTGCCTTCATCTATTTCTGTCGCCACCCCGTCACACTTGAAACAGCACCCTCTCTAATCGCGCGCGCGTGGTAGCGCTAGAAAAGACAACGAAGGCCACATTCGTTCACACTTAGTCTGTAGTTGTCATGTGTAATGCAATGGAACCACAGCTCCCTTTTCACATCTAGGCCCCACAAAACTTTCCATGGTTTACTCCAGACGCTTCACATGCCTTGATTTAATCTAATGACAGCACGTCGACACCATTATACCATATTGTTCCAATTCACCCTATTCCTTGCACGCCTTTCACCCTCCTTCATGTTCAGGCCCCGATCACACAAAACCCGATCACACAAAAGTCTTTTTCACTCCATCCTTCCACCTCTAACTTGGTTTCCCACTTTTCCTCGTTCCCTTCACCTCGGAGACATATCCTCATTGTCAATCTTTCCTCACTCATTCTCTCCATGTGACCAAACCATTTTAATACCCCTTTTTTCTGCTCTCTCAACCACACTCATACTACACATCTCTCTTACCCTTTCATTACTTACTCGATCAAACCACCTCACACCACATATTGTCCTCAAACATTTCATTTTCAACACATCCACCCTCTTCCGCACAATCCTATCTATAGCCCATGCCTCGCAACCATATAACATTGTTGGAACCACTATTCCTTTAAACATACCCATTTTAGCTCTCCTTGATAAGATTCTCGCTTTCCACACATTCTTCAACGTTCCCAGAACCTTCGCCCCCTCCCCCCACCCTGAGACTCACTTCCGCTTCCATGGTTCCATCCACTGCTAAACCCACTCCCAGATGTCTAAAACACTTCACTTCTTCCAGTTTTCCTCCATTCAAACTTACCTCTCAGTTGACTTGTCCCTCAACCCTACTGTACCTAATAACCTTGCTCTTGTTCACATTTATTCTCAGCTTTCTTCTTTCACACATTTTACCAAACTCAGTTACCAACTTCTGCAGTTTCTCACCCGAATCAGCCACCAGCTGTATCATCAGCGGACAATAACTGACTCCCTTCCCAAGCCCTCTAATCCACAACAGACTGCATACTTGCCCCTCTCTCCAAAACTCTTATATTCACCTCCTTATATACGTCATAATAAGAGAGTGAGTATGTCATATTCCCGAACTGAATTATACAACACGCAGTGTACCAGATATCGGACAGACACATCTCACACTTGATCCCTATGATGTTTCAGACTCCGATAGAAAATATGCATCACTTCATGGAAGACACGTTATCACTCTTGGAATCGTATACAAAGTTGTTTTGATACCACTTATAGATATGATGTTACACTAACATGAGAGCCCAATATTCATGTAACCACCCCTTAGACCAGTCACTGTCACACACACATTTTATCATTATTCATTGTCCAACACATGTCATACACCACTCACTGTCATACACACATCATGGACCAGTCACTACCATACACATCATGGACCATTCACTGCCATATACACATGATAGTCCATTGACTGTCATACACATATGGACCATTTACCATCATACACATCACCCAGTTAAAAGTTATTTACTGTGATATCCTGAAGATAAGTAGAAACTAACTTTTTTTCTATATTACAATGTCTACATCTCTTTTCAGAATCGGAAGGGACTTAGGTTGTTTATGTAAACAGCCTCCAGGACTAGTAGTCTGTTGACGGATGTGCAATGATGGAGTATTTTTGTTTGCCACCCGTTCTTGTGTTCTCAGATTGGTTTGATACGCATTTTGTAGCGGGCGTTTCGGCGGTGCAGATGGCTGTAAAGATGGTCGTCTTGGGTAATACTGTTTACTCTCTGGTCATCGTCACACACTGTAGTGTCCTGTTGGGTAATAACATACAATGTCGTGAGAGGCACCAACACCTACCACTGTGTTGGAGGGGACCACTTACTGCCACGGTGGCACATTACTTCCCTGCTGGACTGTGTCGTATGCTGCTCCTCTCAACACTGTTACTGATTATCTTTCTCACCAACGACACTTACAGCCATGATGGGCAATGCCAATGACTGCCATGATGGGATATATCACTTGCTTCCGTCAAGGGTACTGTGTCCTGCGTCCATCACAAAGTGTGTCACACACACATTGCTCGGACCTCTTACATGTTTAAAGAAATTTCATCACTCTAGTGCAGGGGAGAACTGTGTGTTACGAACACAGACAGTGACTGTTCTTATGGGTTGTTGTCCATTATAGCGGAGATTGTTAAACATATAAGAAACGGTTTATTCTAATTTACATGACCATTTATATATCAGTTCGTATCAGTCATTATTACTGAAACCGAAGCTCAGTCATATCTTTGCAGGTCGTTTTTGAGGACCATCTACAGCCATGGTACAGGAACCACAGGCCTCAGTCATGGATACACCGTCCCAGTTATGTCAACTGCACTGTGTGGTCGTCATCTGCACTGTGTCCTGGTGATGTAAGCTGCACTGTGTCCTCGTATGGTGTGTTGAATGGAGCCCTGTGACCTGGAAACAGATGTCAGACCAGTTCCAAAAGTGGGTAGTGCCAGGTCTGGTCGTGGTGACCAAGGTTTTTTTTTATCATAACGATGTACTGGGTAATGTCTAATGATGACGACTTGAGTAACTGATTTCGTTCATATGTCAATAACAGCCAAGTTTGGCTTTACTGGTTATGGTCATGGTTAAGACATTCACTTCGTATTGCCACATACTACCGTGCTAGGCTCGACCAACTATGGTCATGGTGAAGAGATTCATGTTAAGTACTGGCGTACTGGCCAGAGCCTCCAGCTGCCTTGCTTAGATTATAATTCTGGTCAGTCATGAGACACGGCGTTGGTAAGTGGCACCTAATACAGAACCTGGGTATTCGTACCACGATCTACAGTACCTGGGTATTCATACCACACTCTATAATACTTGGGTATTCATAACAGGCTCTACAGTACTTGGGTATTCATACCACGCTCTGCAGTACCTCGCTATCATGCCACGCTCTACAGTACCTGGGTATTCATACCACGCTTTACAGTACCTGGGTATTCATACCGCGCACTACAGTACCTTGGTATTCATACCACGCTCTACAATACATGGGTATCATACCACGCTCTACAGTACCTAGGCATTCACACTACGCTCCACGGTACTTAGTATTCATAACACACTCTACTGTACCTGAGTATGCATACCACGCTCTACAGTGCCTGGGTATTCCTACCACACTCCACAGTACCTGGATATTCATATCACGTTCTGCAGTACCTGGGTATTCATACCACGCTCTATAGTACCTGTGTATTCATACCACACTCTAAAGTACCTGGGTATTCATACCACGCTCTACAGTGCATGGGTATTTATACCATGCCCTACAGTACCTGGGTATTCATACCACGCTCTGAGTATCAGGGTATTGACAACACGCTTTACAGTACTTGGGTATCCATACCACGCTCTACAGTACATGGGTATTCATACCATGCCCTACAGTACCTGGGTATTCATACTTCGATCTACCGTATCTGGGTATTCAAAACAGGCTCTAGAGTACCTGGGCATTCATACCACGCTCTACAGTACCTGGGTATTCTTAACATGCTCTACAGTACCTGGGCATACATACCGTGCTCTACAGTACCTGGGTATTCCTTCCACGCTTTACAGTTCCTGGGTATTCATACCACGCTGTACGTAGAGTACCTGGGTATTCATACCACGCTCTATAGTACCTGGGTATTGATACCATGCTCTACAGTACCTTATTCATACCACGCTCTACAGTACCTGTGCATTCATACCACACTCTACAGTACCTGGGTATTCATACCACGCTCTAAAGTACCTGGGTATGCATACCACACTCTACAGTACCTGGGCATTCATACTACGCTCTACAGTACCTGGGTATTCATACCACGCTCTAGAGTACCTGGTTATTCATACCACGCTCTACAGTGCCTGGGTATTCATACCACGCTCTACAGTACCTGGGTTTTCATACCACGCTCTACAGAACCTGGGTATTCATACCACACTCTACAGTACCCGGGTATTCATATCACACTCTACAGTACCTGAGTATTCATAGCACACTCTACAGTACCTGGGTATTTTTATCACACTCTGCAGTACGTGGGAATTCATACCACACTTTACAGTACTTGGGTATTCATGCCACGCTCTAAAGTACCTGTGTATTCATACCATTCTCTACAGTTCGTGGGTATTCATACCACGATCTACAGTACTTGGGTATTCATAACACGCTCTACAGTACCTGGGTATACATACCACACTCTACAGTACATTTGTATTCATACCACACTCTAGAGTAACTACGTATTCATACCACGCTCTAGAGTACATACCACACTCTACAGTACCCTTGTATTCATACCACGCTCTAAAGTACCTGGGTATTCATACCACGTTCTACAGTACCTGGCTATTCATACCACACTCTAACGTACCTGGGTATTCATACCACGCTCTACAGTACCTGGGTATTCATACCACGCTCTACAGTACCTGGATATTCATAACTAGCTCTACAGTACCTGGCTATTCATACCACGCTCTACAGTACCTGGCTATTCATACCACGCTCTAAAGTACCTGGGTATTCATACCACGCTCTACAGTACCTGGGTATACATACCACGCTCTACAGTACCTGGATATTCATACCACACTCTACAGTACCTGGGTATTCATACCACGATCTACAGTACCTGGCTATTCATACCACGCTCTACAGTACCTGGGTATTCACACCACGCTCTAAAGTACCTGGGTATTCATACCACGTTCTACAGTACCTCGTTATTCATACCACGCTCTATAGTACCTGGATATTCATACCACGCTCTACAGTACCTGGGTATTCATACCACACTTTACAGTACCTGGGTATTCATACCTTAGTTTACAATACCTGGGTATTCATACCACGCTCTACAGTACCTAGGTATTCATACCAAACTCTACAGTACCTGGGTATTCATACCTCGCTCTACAGTACCGGGGTATTCATACCTCACTTTACAGTACCTAGGTATTCATACCACGCTCTAAAGTACCTGGGTATTCATACCACACTCTACAGCACCTGGGTATTCATATTACACTCTACAGTAACTGGGTGTTCATACCACACTCTACAGTACCTGGGTATTCAAACCTTACTTTACAGTACCTGGGCATTCATACCACGCTCTACAGTACCTGGGTTTTCACACCACACTGTACAGTACCTGGGTATTCATACCAAGCTCTACAGTACCTGGGTATTGATACCACGCTCTACAGTAACTAGCTATTCACACCACGTTCTACAGTACCTCGGTATTCATACCACACTGTACAGTACCTGGGTATTATACCACGCTCTACAGTACCTGGGTATTCATACCACGCTCTACAGTACCTGGCTATTCATACCACGCTCTACAGTACCTGGATATTCACACCACACTCTAAAGTACCTGGGTATTCATACCACAGACTACAGTACCTGGGTAGTCATACCACGCTCTACAGTACCTGGCTGTTCATACCACTCTCTATAGTACCTGGGCATTCATACCACGCTCTACAGTACCTGGGTATTCATACCTCACTCTACAGTACCTGGGTATTCATACCACGCTCTACAATACCTTGCTATTCATACCACGGTCTACAGTACCTGGGCACACCACGCTCTAAAGTACCTGGGTATTCATACCACACTCGACAGTTCCTGGGTATTCATACCACGCACTACAGTACCTGGCTATTCATACCTAACTTTACAGGACCTGGGTATTCATACCACTCTCTACAGTACCTAGGTATTCATACCAAACTCTAGATTACCTGGGTATTCATACCACGCTCTACAGTTCCAGGGTATTCATACCACACTCTACAGTACCTGGGAATTCATACCACGCTCTACAGTACCTGGGTGTTCATACAACGCTCTATAGTACCTGGGCATTCATACCACGCTCTAAAGTACCTGGGTATTCATACCACGCTCTACAGTACCTGGATATTCATACCCCGCTCTATAGTACCTGGGCATTCATACCACGCTCTACAGTACCTGGGTAGTCATACCACGCTCTACAGTACCTAGCTGTTCATACCACTCTCTATAGTACCTGGGTATTCATACCACACTCTACAGTACCTGGGAATTCATACCACGCTCTACAGTACCTGGGTTTTCATACCACGCTCTACAGTACCTGGGTATTCATACCAAACTCTAGATTACCTGGGTATTTATACCACGCTCTACAGTACCTGGGTATTCATACCACACTCTACAGTACCTGGGAATTCATACCACGCTCTACAGTACCTTGGTGTTCATACCACGCTCTACAGTACCTGGGTATTCTTACCACGTTCTACAATACCTGGGTATTCATACCACGCTCTACAGTACCTGGGTATTCATACCACGCTCTATAGTACCTGGGTATTCATACCACGCTCTAGTGTACCTGGGTATTCATACCAAGCTCTACAGTACCTGGGTAGTGATACCACGCTCTACAGTAACTAGCTATTCACACCACGTTCTACAGTACCTCGGTATTCATACCACACTGTACAGTACCTGGGTATTCATACCACGGTCTACAGTACCTGGGTATTCATACCACACTCTATAGTATCTGGGTATTCATACCACGCTCTACAGTACCCGGCTATTTATAACACGCTCTACAGTACCTAGCTATTCACACCACGCTCTAAAGTACCTGGGTATTCATACCGCAGTCTACAGTACCTGGGTATTCATACCACGCTCTACAATACCTGGCTAGTCATACCACACTCTACAGTTCCTGGGTATTCATACCACGCTCTACAGTACCTCGCTATTCATACCACGCTCTATAGCACCTGGATATTCATACCACCCTCTACAGTACCTGGGTATTCATACCACACTTTACAGTACCTGGGTATTCATACCAAACTCTACAGTACCTGGATATTCATACCTCGCTCTACAGTACCTGAGTATTCATACCTCACTTTGCAGTACCTGGGTATTCATACCATGTTCTAAAGTACCTGGGTATTCATACCACACTCTACAGCACCTGGGTATTCATACCACACTCTACAGTAACTGGGTGTTCATACCACACTCTACAGTACCTGGGTATTCATACCTTACTTTACAGTACCTGGGTATTCATACCACGCTCTACAGTACCTGGGTTTTCACACCATACTGTACAGGACCTGGGTATTCATACCACGCTCTACAGTACATGGGTATTGATACCACGCTCTAAAGTACCTGAGTATTCATACCAAACTCTACAGTACCTGGGTATTCATACCTCGCTCTACAGTACCTGATTATTCATACCTCACTTTACAGTACCTGGGTATTCATACAACGCTCTAAAGTACCTGGGTATTCATACCACACTCTACAGTACCTGGGTATTCATACCACACTACAGTAACTGGGTGTTCATACCACACTCTACAGTACCTGGGTATTCATACCTTACTTTACAGTACCTGGGTATTCATACCACGCTCTACAGTACCTGGGTTTTCACACCATACTGTACAGTACCTTGGTATTCATACCACGCTCTACAGTACCTGGGTATTGATACCACGCTCTAAAGTACCTGGGCATTCATACCAAACTCTACAGTACCTGGGTATTCATTCGTCGCTCTACAGTACCTAAGTATTCATACCTCACTTTACAGTACCTGGGTATTCATACTACGCTCTAAAGTACCTGGGTATTCATACCACACTCTACAGTACCTGGGTATTCATACCACACTCTACAGTAACTGGGTGCTCATACCACACTCTACAGTACCTGGGTATTCATACCTTACTTTACAGTACCTGGGTATTCATACCACGCTCTACAGTACCTGGGTTTTCACACCACACTGTACAGTACCTGGGTATTCATACCACGCTCTACAGTACCTGGGTATTGATACCACGCTCTACAGTAACTAGCTATTCACACCACGCTCTACAGTACCTGGGTAGTCATACCACACTGTACAGTACCTGGGTATTCATACCACGCTCTACAGTACCTCGGTATTCATACCACAGTCTACAGTACCTGGGTATTCATACCACGCTCTACAGTACCTGACTATTCATACCACGCTCTACAGTACCTGGGTATTCACACCACGCTCTAAAGTACCTGGGTATTCATACCACAGTCTACAGTACCTGGGTATTCATACCACGCTCTACAGTACCTGGCTATTCATACCACTCTCTATAGTACCTGGGTATTCATACCACGCTCTACAGTACCTGGGTATTCATACCACACTCTATAATACCTGGGTATTCATGCCACGCTCTACAATACCTTGCTATTCATACCACGCTCTTCAGTACCTGGGCACACCACGCTCTAAAGTACCTGGGTATTCATACCACTCTCTACACTACCTGGGTATTCATACCACGCTCTACAGTACCTGGCTATTCATACCCCGCTCTATAGTACCTGGGCATTCATACCACGCTATACAGTACCTGGGTATTCATACCACACTCTACAGTACCTGGGTATTCATACCAAACTCTAGAGTACCTGGGTATTCATACCACGCTCTACAGTACCTGGGTATTCATACCACACTCTACAGTACCTGGGTATTCATACCACGCTCTACAGTACCTGGGTGTTCATACCACTCTCTAAGTACCTGGGTATATCTACCACGTTCTACAATACCTGGGTATTCATACCTCACTCTACAGTACCTGGGTATTCATACCACGCTCTACAGTACCTGGGTATTCATACCACACTCTACAGTACCTAAGCATTCATACCACACTCTACAGTACCCACGTATTCATACCACGCTCTACTCTACCTGGGTATTCATACCACGCTCTGCAGTACCTGGGTATTCATACCACACTCTACAGTACCTAAGCATTCATACCACACTCTACAGTACCCATGTATTCATACCACGCTCTACTCTACCTGGCTATTCATACCACGCTCTACAGTACCTGGGTATTCATACCACACTATACAGTACCTGGGTATTCATACCACACTCTACAGTACTTGGGTTTTGATACCACACTCTACAGTATCAGGGTATTCTTACCACACTCTACAGTACCACAGGGAATATATTACCAGCAGATCAACGACACTCTACAGTACCTGGGTATTCCTACCACGCTCTACAGTACCTGGGTGTTCATACCACTCTCTAAGTACCTGGGTATATCTACCACGTTCTACAATAACTGGGTATTCATACCTCACTCTACAGTACCTGGGTATTCATACCACGCTCTACAGTACTTGGGTTTTGATACCACACTCTACAGTATCAGGGTATTCTTACCACACTCTACAGTACCACAGGGAATATATTACCAGCAGATCAACGACCGATCATCACTGTACAATGTTGGCAACAGCAGGTCTGGTGAGCACCATCTATCATTATTGTAAGGAGTGCTGGTATCTGCCCTGCTGGGTTGTGGTTCTTACCACTAGGTCAGACCACGAAGAAGGCCCAGCTGGCCACACACCATCACCACCTGCCCCTCACCAGCACCAGCTGTGGTACATCCACCACGGCTCGTGGGCCATTGTTCCCAGATGGATGGCTTCATATTTCATGACACTGGACCGGAGAGCTCAGTGATATCCTCCCACAGCCGAACATTATCCCACAGTAATTTGAACTGGACATGGCACGTGTGTCAATGGCAAATATCTTTTAATGAAACACACGCGTCTGGTAGGGTAAGAGGACAGACCTGATGATTATCACAAATAGAGACAACAGGGTAATCCTTAAAACACTTTCTAATGAGATGTAATAGGTCTAATGAGATGTAATAGGTCTTAAAAACCATAGATGCATCTGTCAGAGTTAAGATGATTAAAGCATAGATCAGCAAAAAATATGTCTTCTTCAATATATATATATATATATATATATATATATATATATATATATATATATATATATATATATATATATATATATATATATATTGGGATGTATTTAGGGAAGCAGAGATGGCTTGCGCAAAAGATGCTTGTGGCATGAGAAGCGTGGGAGGTGGGCAGATTAGAAAGGGTAGTGAGTGGTGGGATGAAAGAGATAAGAGAGGCATTTGGACCACTTTTGCTGGGGAAATAATGCAAATGACTGGGAATATATATAAATGAAAGAGGCAGGAGGTCAAGAAAAAGGTGCAAGAGGGGAAAAAGAGGGCAAATGAGAGTTGGGGTGAGAGGGTATCATTATATTTTAGAGAAAATAGCAAAAAGTTTTGGAAGGAGGTAAATAAAGTGCGTAAGACAAGAGAACTAATGGGAACTTCAGTGAAGGGGGCTAATGGGGGGGGGTGATAACAAGTAGTGGTGATGTGAAAAGGAGATGGAGTGAGAATTTTTAAGGTTTACTGAATGTGTTTGATGACAGAGTGGCAGATATAGGGCGTTTTGGTCGAGGTGGTGTGCAAAGTGAGAGGGTTAGGGAGAATGATTTGGTAAACAGAGAAGAGGTAGTAAAAGCTTTGCGGAAGATGAAAGCCGGCAAGGCAGCAGGTTTGGATGGTATTGCAGTGGAATTTATTAAAAAAGGGGATGACTGTATTGTTGACTGGTTGGTAAGGTTATTTACTGTATGTATGACTCATGGTGAAGTGCCTGAGGATTGGCGGAATGATTGCATAGTGCCATTGTACAAAGGCAAAGGGGATAAGAGTGAGTGCTCAAATTACAGAGGTATAAGGTTGTTGAGTATTCCTGGGAAATCATATGGGAGGGTATTGACTGAGAGGGTGAAGGCATGTACAGAGCATCAGATTGGGGAAGAGCAGTGTAGTATTGAAGTGGTAGAGGATGTGTGGATCAGGTGTTTGCTTTGAAGAATGTATGTGAGAAATACTTAGAAAAGCAAATGGATTTGTATGTAGCATTTATGGACATGGAGAAGGCACATAGTAGAGTTGATAGAGATGCTCTATTGAAGGTGTTAAGAATATATGGTGTGGAAGGCAAGTTGTTAGAAGCAGTGAAAAGTTTTTATCGAGGATGTAAGGCATGTGTACGTGTAGGAAGCGAGGAAAGTGATTGGTTCTCAGTGAATTTAGGTTTGCGACAGGGGTGTGTGATGTCTTCATGGTTGTTTAATTTGTTTATGGATGGGATTGTTAGGGAGGTGAATGCAAGAGTTTTGGAAAGAGGGGGAAGTATGCAGTCTGTAGTGGATGAGAGAGCTGGGGAAGTGAGTCAGTTGTTCGCTGATGATACAGCGCTGGTGGCTGATTCGTGTGAGAAACTGCAGAAGATGGTAACTGAGTTTGGTAAAGTGTGTGAAAGAAGAAAGTTGAGAGTAAATGTGAATAAGAGCAAGGTTATTAGGTACAGTAGGGCTGAGGGACAAGTGAATTGGGAGGTAAGTTTGAATGGAGAATAAGTGGAGAATGTGAAGTTTTCTTGATATCTGGGAGTGGATAGGGCAGTGGATGGAAATATGGAAGCGGAAGTGAATCATAGGGTGGGGGAGGGGGCGAAAGATCTGGGAGGTTGAAGAATGTGTGGAAGTTGGGAACATTATCTTGGAAAGAAAAAATGGGTATGTTTGAAGGAATAGTGGTTCCAACAATGCTATATGGTTGCGACGTGTGGGCTATAGATAGAGTTGTGCGGAGGAGGGTGGATGTGCTGGAAATGAGATGTTTGAGGACAATATGTGGTGAGAGGTGGTTTGATCGAGTAAGTAATAATAGGCTAAGAGAGATGTGTGGTAATAAAAAGAGTGTGGTTGAGAGCAGAAGAGGGTGTGTTGAAATGGTTTAGTCATATGGAGAGAATGAGTGAGGAAAAATTGACCAAGAGAATATATGTGTCAGAGGTGGAGGGAACGAGGAGAAGTGGGAGACCAAATTGGAGGTGGAAAGATGGAGTGAAAAAGATTTTGAGTGATCGGGCCCTGAACATGCAGGAGGGTGAAAGGCGCGCAAGGAATAGTGTGAATTGGAACGATGTGGTATACCAGGGTCGACGTGCTGTCAATGGATTGAGCCAGGGCATGTGAAGCGTTTGGGGGTAAACCATGGAAAGTTCTGTGGGGCCTGGATGTGAAAAGGGAGCTGTGGTTTCGGTGCATTATTACATGACAGCTAGAGACTGAGTGTGAACAAATGTGGTCTTTGTTGTCTTTTCCTAGCGCTACCTCGCGCACATGAGGGGGGAGGGGTTTTTTATTTCATGTGTAGTGGGGTGGCGATAGGAATGAATAAAGGCAGATAGTATGAATTATGTACAAGTGTATATATGTATATGTCTGTGTGTGTACATATATGTATACGTTGAGATGTATAGGTATCTATATTTGCGTGTCTGGACGTGTATATATACACATTTGTATGTCGGTGGGTTGGGCCATTCTTTCTTCTGTTTCCTTGAGCTACCTTGCTATATATATATATATATATATATATATATATATATATATATATATATATATATATATATATATATATATATATATATATATATATATTTTTGCTTTGTCGCTGTCTCCCGCGTTTGCGAGGTAGCGCAAGGAAACAGACGGAAGAAATGGCCCAACCCACCCCCATACACATGTATATACATACACGTCCACACACGCAAATATACATACCTACACAGCTTTCCATGGTTTACCCCAGACGCTTCAAATGCTCTGATTCAATCCACTGACAGCACGTCAACCCCGGTATACCACATCGATCCAATTCACTCTATTCCTTGCCCTCCTTTCACCCTCCTGCATATTCAGGCCCACTTCTCCTCGTTCCCTCCACCTCCGACACATATATCCTCTTGGTCAATCTTTCCTCACTCATTCTCTCCATGTGCCCAAACCATTTCAAAACACCCTCTTCTGCTCTCTCAACCACGCTCTTTTTATTTCCACATTTCTCTCTTACCCTTACGTTACTTACTCGATCAAACCACCTCACACCACACATTGTCTTCAAACATCTCATTTCCAGCACATCCATCCTCCTGCGCACAACTCTATCCACAGCCCACGCCTCGCAAACATACAACATTGTTGGAACCAATATTCCTTCAATCATACCCATTTTTGATTTCCGAGATAATGTTCTCGACTTCCAAACATTCTTCAAGGCTCCCAGAATTTTCGCCCCCTCCCCCACCCTATGATCCACTTCCGCTTCCATGGTTCCATCCGCTGCCAGATCCTCTCCCAGATATCTAAAACACTTTACTTCCTTCAGTTTTTCTCCATTCAAACTTACCTCCCAATTGACTTGACCCTCAACCCTACCGTACCTAATAACATGGCTCTTATTCACATTTACTCTTAACTTTCTTCTTTCACACACTTTACCAAACTCAGTCACCAGCTTCTGCAGTTTCTCACATGAATCAACCACCAGCGCTGTATCATCAGCGAACAACAACTGACTCACTTCCCAAGCTCTCTCATCCACAACAGACTTTATACTTGCCCCTCTTTCCAAAACTCTTGCATTCACCTCCCTAACAACCCCATCCATAAACAAATTAAACAACCATGGAGACATCACACACCCCTGCCGCAAACCGACATTCACTGAGAACCAATCACTTTCCTCTCTTCCTACACGTACACATGCTTTACATCCTCGATAAAAACTTTTCACTGCTTCTAACAACTTGCCTCCCACACCATATATTCTTAATACCTTCCACAGAGCATCTCTATCAACTCTATCATATGCCTTCTCCAGATCCATAAATGCTACATACAAATCCATTTGCTTTTCTAAGTATTTCTCACATACATTCTTCCAAGCAAACACCTAATCCACACATCCTCTACCGCTTCTGAAACCACACTGCTCTTCCCCAATCTGATGCTCTGTACATGCCTTCACCCTCTCAATCAATACCCAGCCATATAATTTACCAGGAATACTCAACAAACTTATACCTCTGTAATTTGAGCACTCACTCTTATCCCCTTTGCCTTTGTACAATGGCACTATGCACGCATTCCGCCAATCCTCAGGCACCTCACCATGAGTCATACATACATTAAATAACCTTACCAACCAGTCAATAATACAGTCACCCCCTTTTTTAATAAATTCCACTGCAATACCATCCAAACCTGCTGCCTTGCCGGTTTTCATCTTCCGCAAAGCTTTCACTACCTCTTCTCTCTTTACCAAATCATTTTCCCTAACCCTCTCACTTTGCACACCACCTCGACCAAAACACCCTATATCTGCCATTCTATCATCAAACACATTCAGCAAACCTTCAAAATACTCACTCCATCTCCTTCTCACATCACCACTACTTGTTATCACCTCCCCATTTGCGCCCTTCACTGAAGTTCCCATTTGCTCCCTTGTCTTAAGCACTTTATTTACCTCCTTCCAGAACATCTTTTTATTCTCCCTAAAATCTAATGATACTCTCTCACCTCAACTCTCATTTGCCCTCTTTTTCACCTCTTGCACCTTTCTATTGACCTCCTGTCTCTTTCTTTTATACATCTCCCACTCAATTGCATTTTTTCCCTGCAAAAATCGTCCAAATGCCTCTCTCTTCTCTTTCACTAATAATCTTACTTCTTCATCCCACCACTCGCTACCCTTTCTAATCAACCCACCTCCCACTCTTCTCATGCCACAAGCATCTTTTGCGCAATCCATCACTGATTCCCTAAATACATCCCATTCCTCCCACATTCCCCTTGCTTCCATTGTTCTCACCTTTTTCCATTCTGTACTCAGTCTCTCCTGGAACTTCCTCACACAAGTCTCCTCCCCAAGCTCACTTACTCTCACCACCCTCTTCACCTCAACATTCACTCTTCTTTCCTGAAAACCAATACAAATCTTCACCTTCGCCTCCACAAGATAATGATCAGATAGTTTTCATACATGGTGCTTTGACAAGAAAATAGTGAAATTGGAAAAAATGTAGCTTAGACATTGAAGCTTATTGATACAGTGGTTAACTTGATGAGAACTACTATTGACGTTTGTGTAAATAAATTATACATTTCCATTTTCCATAGCCAGAGATTGAACCATTATGTGACATTCATTTTTTCCTTTCATTTCAAGCTAGAAGTTTCAGTTTTCTAAATCATTTCTTACATTTTTCATATGTATATATATGTATATGTGTGTGTGTGTATATATATATATATATATATGTGCGTATGTATGTGTATGTATATATATATATATATATATATATATATATATATATATATATATATATATATATATATATATATATATATATATATATATATATATATATATTATCCCTGGGGATAGGGGTGAAAGAATACTTCCCACGCATTCCTCGAGTGTCGTAGAAAGCGACTAGAGGGGACGGGAGCGAGGGGCCAGAAATCCTCCCCTCCTTGTATTTTTTAACTTTCTAAAATGGGAAACAGAAGAAGGAGTCACGCGGGGAGTGCTCATCCTCCTCGAAGGCTCAGACTGGGGTGTCTAAATGTGTGTGGATGTAACCAAGATGTGAAAAAAGGAGCGATAGGTAGTATGTTTGAGGAAAGGAACCTGGATGTTTTGGCTCAGAGTGAAACGAAGCTCAAGGGTAAAGGGGAAGAGTGGTTTGGGAATGTCTTGGGAGTAAAGTCAGGGGTTAGTGAGAGGACAAGAGCAAGGGAAGGAGTAGCAGTACTCCTGAAACAGGAGTTGTGGGAGTATGTGATAGAATGTAAGAAAGTAAATTCTCGATTAATATGGGTAAAACTGAAAGTTGATGGAGAGAGATGGGTGATTATTGGTGCATAGGCACCTGGGCATGAGAAGAAAGATCATGAGAGGCAAGTGTTTTGGGAGCAGCTGAATGAGTGTGTTAGTGGTTTTGATGCACGAGACCGGGTTATAGTGATGGGTGATTTGAATGCAAAGGTGAGTAATGTGGCGGTTGAGGGAATAATTGGTATACATGGGGTGTTCAGTGTTGTAAATGGAAATGGTGAAGAGCTTGTAGATTTATGTGCTGAAAAAGGACTGGTGATTGGGAATACCTGGTTTAAAAAGCGAGATATACATAAGTATACGTATGTAAGTAGGAGAGATGGCCAGAGAGCGTTATTGGATTACGTGTTAATTGACAGGCGCGCGAAAGAGAGACTTTTGGATGTTAATGTGCTGAGAGGTGCAACTGGAGGGATGTCTGATAATATATATATATATATATATATATATATATATATATATATATATATATATATCGTTACGAACTCAGTGCTTATTCGAGCAAGGTCTCCAGTAACATATATATGTTACAAATACTATACTGAGCCTTGTCTTCGCAAGGACGTTAGATTTGTTCTGTTGCACAACTCAGGATAACGCTATCTTAACGTTATGGGATTAAAACAAACACCAAGGTTAGAATTACTTATAATGAAAAAATTCAAATGTACAAGAAGAACACATACATCAGGCACGAATCATGTACGTTAACACTGAACATGAGTTTAACATTGAACATGAGTTAACATTCCAGATAAGATTTCAAACCAGGAGATCTCTTTCCTTTATGACTCTTTGTTCAGTAACATTACACTTAGTTAGAACTTACGTGACACAGTAAATATCATCGTTACACTTAGCTAAACATGACGTAACACAGTAAACATCTTCGTTACACTTAGCTAAACCTGACGTGACACAGTAAACATCATCGTTACACTTAGCTAAATCTGACGTGGCACAGTAAACATCATTGTTACACTTAGCTAAAACTGACGTAACACAATAGACATCTTCGTTACACTCAGCTAAACCTGACGTGACACAGTAAACATCATCGTTACACTTAGCTAAACCTGACGTGGCAAAGTAAACATCATCGTTACACTTAGCTAAACCTGACGTAACACAGTAAACATCTTCGTTACACTTAGCTAAACCTGACGTGACACAGTAAACATCATCGTTACACTTAGCTAAACCTGACGTAACACAGTAGACATCATCCTTACACTTACCTAAACCTGACGTGACACAGTAAACATCTTACAAACTAGGGCAGCGGTGGCTACGGGGTTCGAGACAGGGAAAGCCTACATTACCTTGCTGGGCTCGGGACTGCTGAAGGAATCGACTCCCACACGATCGTCTGAGCCTTTTAACTGAAGGACCAGCAAGGCAGGATCAGCTAGCCACGCCTCGACCCGCCACTATGGCTACGATAGGTCAGAATGACACAATTGCCCTTGATAGGTCAAAAGACTGATTGTCACGCCCTCATCTTGACGTGATTGGCTGAAGGAGGCCTAAGGTCCGGCCCACATATTCAAACTTCTTTGCTTCCTTGTCCATGACAACAGCGAACGTACGGGATGACATACCCCGCAGCTGGCCCTACGCCTTGACCTGACGCCAGACAAGGGTTTGGGTGCTAGAAGACTGGTCAACATCTGCTTCAAAACATAATTGCTAAGACAATTAACACGGTCGGGGAAGTGAGATCCGAGTCGATAGCAACCATACCCTACACCAAGGTACACTATACACAGAGATGCACCATACTCAAATATATGAACATATAGGCACACACACGTTTTGTAACACCCCCTTCCTTAAAGGAGAAAATCCCAGGAAGAGGAATTTTCTCACGCTAAGAGCGGGATAAACAATCAGCTAACACATTATGTGCGCAGGCAATATGGTGAATATCTAAATTATACTCTTGAAGGAGCAAAGCCCACCTAGTTAACCTCTGATTCTTATCTCGGAACTTATTAACATATTTCAATAGGTGGTGATCAGTATACACCTTGATGACATTGCCTGAAGGACACAAATAAACATGAAAGTGATGCAATGCTAATATTAAAGACAAAAGTTCCTTCTCAATGGTGGGGCTATCTGTTTCGGCTCAACCTTCTCTCTGTCCTCCTGCATGAGGACCTCACCAGCGTCAGCATCGCTGGCATTCACAGCTAATCTGGTTGGAGCCTACAAAATAAAATCAGTTAAAAAGTAGATTTCCTAACTGATGAGAGACTTTCTCACACTGCTCTTTCAAAATGGATCTGACATCATTTGTCAATAGATTTAGGAGAGGGAGTTGCAACTGCGAGAAAAGTTACTAATAAACATTGTGTAATACCCAACTATACCCATAAAACGTCTCAGTTCTCTCTGAGATCGTGGGGCACTCATCTACGGGGTAAATACTTGGACCCTTACGGTCGGTGGAAGGAAGGGACTGACAAACCTCTGGCAAAACTCTGGGTATGTCGACAGGAGGGCAGACCTTTTTACCCGTCACTTCCCAGGCAGGTGCTAAAGCTTCTCCTACGTCCACATCATGGCTTCAACCCTCACCGACTGACAGCAAGACGAACCTCCGCACACGTTGTTTCGCCTTCCTACTTCATGTTCGAGCCTCCGTCTTCCCAGGTCTCCGAGGCATTCGCAGCTACGTCGTCAACTTCGTCACACACGGCTCTCCCAAGCACCGCTGGACGTATGATGATGCAGACTGGCACCGTCGGTTCAAAGGGGGAGGTCACTACTGAGAAATGGTTTAAGCATGCTGACATGGCTTACTATCCGACATCTGCGCCTATCGGGGGTAGAGACAAGATAATTTGAGTCTCATACACTCCGGATGATTGCGTAGAGACCCTGAAAACGGACAGCCAAGGGTTGACCTGGCTGCTGTAGTAGAAGCCACACCTCGTCGCCTATCTCTACGCTTCTGAATCGAGACCGTCTGTCAGGCCACCTTGTCCTCCATTCCCGACTCTCTCTTGAATGAATGGGCTCGAGACAAATCTTCAGTCTCACCCACTGATTCTCGTACGGACTCGAAACCAGCACAGGAGGTATCACACAGCTTCTCCTCACTAATTTCATCCTCAGGAGACTCTTCAAATCCTCCGTCACAACGGAGTCTACACTAGGAGAGAGGGTATCACACAGCTTCCTCTCGCTGGTCTCACTCTTAAGAAGAGTGTAACAGTAGCCAGAGGAGATTCTTAGCAATGGGCTCACAGATTAATTACTCGGTCAAACGGACCTTCAAATGGGGGAAGGGGAACTCTCCCGTCTCTACACTTCTAAATCGAGATCATCTGAGTAGGCTTTCCCAACACTGAGCGACATCCCGGCGGACACCAGGTCAATATACATTCCGCCACACTCGGTCCAGGGTCTTCCTCACCCCTAATTAACCGGCAAAGCTTGAGTCATGCGCAAGCTCAAAATCTCCCTCTTGTAGGGACGCGGCACTAACACCTGGTGAACTGCCTGCCACTCCTCGTCTTCCCCATTACATGACACTGAACACCACCTCCTCAGGTCTCACTCTCAGGGAGAGTCTTCACTCCCTGCGTTTCAACGGCTATGTCCTCAGGCACACGGCCTGCCGTGCCAGCTGTCCTGGACCTGGCACCATCGTGGTTGTAGACTATCTCTGGTACCTCTTCCTCAAGCTGCACTGCCTCCGTGGACTCCACCGGGCCCGTAGGCAACACCGGCACTGGGTTCATCTTCCCACCCGCTAGGTCACTGCCTAACACAAAGTCCACGTCTAAGACAGGCAATTTCTCTACGATCCCTACAAGGTCATGGCCCGTGAAGAAATCTATTTCTGCCCTCACATCGACTAGTGGAGCTTCCTTGGGACCCGACAGTCCATCCAGCGAGACTCGGTCTCCAAACTCTCTCGCGGCACCAAGCCATCCAACATCAGGGACTGCAGCGCACCAGAATCCCGTAATACGGTCACTTTTCGTCGTACACCACATCAACTAACATAGCCCTCTAACAGGAACGCATGTAGTTCCCACAGAACGGATCCTATAATAAGGACAGATTAATCAATAGTCTCGCAACCCCTCACTTTCCTAAAATTAAGAAGAGACTCACGGGCCTACATCTAAATTCAAAAAGTAGAGTCTCTGGATTCCTTCTCCCGAGCCCAGCAATCCTTCACCTGGTGCCCAACCTTGCCACAGCAAAAGCAAATCTTAACTCTGAGTATTTCCCATGACTTTTATGAGTTATCGGCAAGGTAGCAGATTCAGATGGGATTACATTATCACCGCACTTCCCTTTTTACATCGGAACCATTCGAACGTCTCTCCATACCAAGTTAGAGCGTAGCCATCGTGCATAAATCATTACACTGGTCAGCGCGTCACTGGTCAACGACATGATTAACGAATCAAGGAAAGAGATTCCGTTAAGGCAAGAAATATCCTGGCGAGGTCGCCAATTTATATGTTAGGAACTCAGTGCTTATTCGAGCAAGATCACCAGTAACATATATATGTTACAAATACTATACTGATCCTTGTCTTCGCAAGGACGTTAGATTTGTTCTGTTGCACAACTCAGGATAACGCTATCTTAACGTTATGGGATTAAAACAAACACCAAGGTTAGAATTACTTATAATGAAAAAATTCAAATGTACAAGAAGAACACATACATCAGGCACGAATCATGTACGTTAACACTGAACATGAGTTTAACATTGAACATGAGTTAACATTCCAGATAAGATTTCAAACCAGGAGATCTCTTTCCTTTATGACTCTTTGTTCGGTAACATTACACTTAGACCTGACGTGACACAGTAAACATCATCGTTACACTTAGCTAAACCTGACGTAACACAGTAGACATCTTCGGTACACTTAGCTAAACCTGACGTGACACAGTAAACATCATCGTTACACTTAGCTAAACCTGACGTAACACAGTAGACATCTTCGTTACACTTACCTAAACCTGACGTGGCACAGTAAACATCATCGTTACACTTAGCTAAACCTGACGTAACACAGTAGACACCATCGTTACACTTAGCTAAACCTGACGTGGCACAGTAAACATCTTACAAACTAGGGCAGCGGTGGCTACGGGGTTCGAGACAGGGAAAGCTTACATTACCTTGCTGGGCTCGGGACTGCTGAAGGAATCGACTACCAGACGATCGTCTGAGCCTTTTAAGTGAAGGACCAGCAAGGCAGGAACAGCTAGCCACGCCTCGACCCGCCACCTATGGCTACGGTAGGTCAGAATGACACAATTGCCCTTGATAGATCAAAAGACTGATTGTCACGCCCTCATCTTGACGTGATTGGCTGAAGGAGGCCTAAGGTCTGGCCCACATATTCAAACTTCTTTGCTTCCTTGTCCATGACAACAGCGAACGTACGGGATGACATACCCCGCAGCTGGCCCCACGCCTTGACCTGACGCCATTGACAAGGGTTTGGGTGCTAGAAGACTGGTCAACATCTGCTTCAAAACATAATTGCTAGGACAATTAACACGGTCAGGGAAGTGAGGTCAGAGCCAATAGCAACCACACCCTACACCAAGGCACACCATACACAGAGATACACCATACTCACATATACGAACATGTGGGCACACACACGTGTTCGTAACAATATATACATATATATATATATATATATATATATATATATATATATATATATATATATATATATATATATATATATATATATATATATATATATATATATATATATATATATATATATATATATATATATATGTATATATGTATATATGTATATGTATATGTATATGTATATATGTATATATATGTATATGTATATATATGTATATATATGTATATGTATATGTATATATATATATGTATATGAATATATATACCTCGCTAACGCGGGAGACAGCGACAAAGCAAAGTTAATAATAATAGACAAATATATATATATATATATATATATATATATATATATATATATATATATATATATATATATATATATATATATATATATATATATATATATATATATATATATATACATATATATATATATATATATATATATATATATATATATATATATATATATATATATATATATATATATATATATATATATATATTGGAAAGGATCACAGTTTTGCTCGTGATCAATATATTCCTATGAGTCCACGGGGAAAATGAAACACGAAAAGTTCCCAAGTGCACTTTCGTGTAATAATCACATCATCAGGGGAGACACAAGAGAGAAATATAACAGTCAGTTGATATACATCGAAGAGACGAAGCTAGGACGCCATTTTGACAATCACATGTTTACCAAATGGCGTCCTAGCTTCGTCTCTTCGATGTATATCAACTGACTGTTATATTTCTCTTGTGACTCCCCCTGATGATGTGATTATTACACGAAAGTGCACTTGGGAACTTTTCGTGTTTCATTTTCCTCGTGGACTCATAGGAATATATATATATATATATATATATATATATATATATATATATATATATATATATATATATATATATATATATATATATATATATTTTTTTTTTTTTTTTTTTTTATACTTTGTCGCTGTCTCCCGCGTTTGCGAGGTAGCGCAAGGAAACAGACGAAAGAAATGGCCCAACCCCCCCCCCATACACATGTACATACACACGTCCACACACGCAAATATACATACCTACACAGCTTTCCATGGTTTACCCCAGACGCTTCACATGCCTTGATTCAATCCACTGACAGCACGTCAACCCCTGTATACCACATGACTCCAATTCACTCTATTCCTTGCCCTCCTTTCACCCTCCTGCATGTTCAGGCCCCGGTCACACAAAATCTTTTTCACTCCATCTTTCCACCTCCAATTTGGTCTCCCTCTTCTCCTCGTTCCCTCCACCTCCGACACATATATCCTCTTGGTCAATCTCTCCTCACTCATTCTCTCCATGTGCCCAAACCATTTCAAAACACCCTCTTCTGCTCTCTCAACCACGCTCTTTTTATTTCCACACATCTCTCTTACCCTTACGTTACTTACTCGATCAAACCACCTCACACCACACATTGTCCTCAAACATCTCATTTCCAGCACATCCATCCTCCTGCGCACATCTCTATCCATAGCCCACGCCTCGCAACCATACAACATTGTTGGAACCACTATTCCCTCAAACATACCCATTTTTGCTTTCCGAGATAATGTTCTCGACTTCCACACATTTTTCAAGGCTCCCAAAATTTTCGCCCCCTCCCCCACCCTATGATCCACTTCCGCTTCCATGGTTCCATCCGCTGACAGATCCACTCCCAGATATCTAAAACACTTCACTTCCTCCAGTTTTTCTCCATTCAAACTCACCTCCCAATTGACTTGACCCTCACCCCTACTGTACCTAATAACCTTGCTCTTATTCACATTTACTCTCAACTTTCTTCTTCCACACACTTTACCAAACTCAGTCACCAGCTTCTGCAGTTTCTCACATGAATCAGCCACCAGCGCTGTATCATCAGCGAACAACAACTGACTCACTTCCCAAGCTCTCTCATCCCCAACAGACTTCATACTTGCCCCTCTTTCCAGGACTCTTGCATTTACCTCCCTTACAACCCCATCCATAAACAAATTAAACAACCATGGAGACATCACACACCCCTGCCGCAAACCGACATTCACTGAGAACCAATCACTTTCCTCTCTTCCTACACGTACACATGCCTTACATCCTCGATAAAAACTTTTCGCTGCTTCTAACAACTTGCCTCCAACACCATATATTCTTAATACCTTCCACAGAGCATCTCTATCAACTCTATCATATGCCTTCTCCAGATCCATAAATGCTACATACAAATCCATTTGCTTTTCTAAGTATTTCTCACATACATTCTTCAAAGCAAACACCTGATCCACACATCCTCTACCACTTCTGAAACCGCACTGCTCTTCCCCAATCTGATGCTCTGTATATGCCTTCACCCTCTCAATCAATACCCTCCCATATAATTTACCAGGAATACTCAACAAACTTATACCTCTGTAATTTGAGCACTCACTCTTATCCCCTTTGCCTTTGTACAATGGCACTATGCACGCATTCCGCCAATCCTCAGGCACCTCACCATGAGTCATACATACATTAAATAACCTTACCAACCAGTCAACAATACAGTCACCCCCTTTTTTAATAAATTCCACTGCAATACCATCCAAACCTGCTGCCTTGCCGGCTTTCATCTTCCGCAAAGCTTTTACTACCTCTTCTCTGTTTACCAAATCAATTTCCCTAACCCTCTCACTTTGCACACCACCTCGACCAAAACACCCTATATCTGCCACTCTGTCATCAGACACATTCAACAAACCTTCAAAATACTCATTCCATCTCCTTCTCACATCATCGCTACTTGTTATCACCTCCCCATTTACGCCCTTCACTGAAGTTCCCATTTGCTCCCTTGTCTTACGCACCCTATTTACCTCCTTCCAGAACATCTTTTTATTCTCCCTAAAATTTACTGATAGTCTCTCACCCCAACTCTCATTTGCCCTTTTTTTCACCTCTTGCACCTTTCTCTTGACCTCCTGTCTCTTTCTTTTATACTTCTCCCACTCAATTGCATTTTTTCCCTGCAAAAATCGTCCAAATGCCTCTCTCTTCTCTTTCACTAATACTCTTACTTCTTCATCCCACCACTCACTACCCTTTCTAAACAGCCCCCCTCCCACTCTTCTCATGCCACAAGCATCTTTTGCGCAATCCATCACTGATTCCCTAAATACATCCCATTCCTCCCCCACTCCCCTTACTTCCATTGTTCTCACCTTTTTCCATTCTGTACACAGTCTCTCCTGGTACTTCCCCACACAGGTCTCCTTCCCAAGCTCACTCACTCTCACCACCTTCTTCACCCCAACATTCACTCCTCTTTTCTGAAAACCCATACTAATCTTCACCTTAGCCTCCACAAGATAATGATCGGACATCCCTCCAGTTGCACCTCTCAGCACATTAACATCCAAAAGTCTCTCTTTCGCACGCCTGTCAATTAACACGTAATCCAATAACGCTCTCTGGCCATCTCTCCTACTTACATAAGTATACTTATGTATATCTCGCTTTTTAAACCAGGTATTCCCAATCATCAGTCCTTTTTCAGCACATAAATCTACAAGCTCTTCACCATTTCCATTTACAACACTGAACACCCCATGCATACCAATTATTCCCTCAACTGCCACATTACTCACCTTTGCATTCAAATCACCCATCACTATAACCCGGTCTCGTGCATCAAAACCGCTAACACACTCATTTAGCTGCTCCCAAAACACTTGCCTCTCATGATCTTTCTTCTCATGCCCAGGTGCATATGCACCAATAATCACCCATCTCTCTCCATCAACTTTCAATTTTACCCATATTAATCGAGAATTTACTTTCTTACATTCTATCACATACTCCCACAACTCCTGCTTCAGGAGTATTGCTACTCCTTCCCTTGCTCTTGTCCTCTCACTAACCCCTGACTTCACTCCCCAGACATTTCCAAACCACTCTTCCCCTTTACCCTTGAGCTTCGTTTCACTCAGAGCCAAAACATCCAGGTTCCTTTCCTCAAACATACTAGCTATCTCTCCTTTTTTCACATCTTGGTTACATCCACACACATTTAGGCACCCCACTCTGAGCCTTCGAGGAGGATGATCACTCCCCGCGTGACTCCTTCTTCTGTTTCCCATTTTAGAAAGTTAATACAAGGAGGGGAGGATTTCCGGCCCCCCGCTCCCGTCCCCTCTAGTCGCTTTCTACGACACGCGAGGAATACGTGGGAAGTATTCTTTCACCCCTATCCCCAGGGATAATATACATATATATATACATATACACACACACACACACACACACACACACACACACACACACACACACACACACACATACATATATATACATATGAAAAATGTAAGAAACAATTTAGAAAACAAACTTTTAGCTTGAAATGAATGAAAAAAAATGAATGTCACATAATGGTTCAACCTCTGGCTATGGAAAAGGAAATGTACAATTTATTCACACAAACGTCAATAGCAGTTCTCATCAATTTCACCACTGTATCAATAAGCTTCAATGTCTAAGCTACATTTTTCTCCAACTTCACTATTTTCTTGTCAAAAACACCATGCATGAAAACTATCACTCCATTAACACAACTATAAACATTTACTTCCCCTTTAAAGTTCTGGGGAAGTCTGTCTCGATACACTGCGGCGAGGCGACGCGACGCTGACACAATCACTGTCACAATATCACTTCTGCCTCCTCAAGTCAATCTCTCAGCCACAGTGCAGGCCTTCATCGTCGAAATCGGTCTTCTGGAGGTTACCGTTGTCGATGGGTGTGACCATGCCCTTGCTGGAGTTGCAGCCCAATAGTTGAGGATGGGCTGGAACTTGCGATGTGAGTAGACGAGGCAGCTGTCATTTTGTTCCTCAGGTCCATCACACAACATGTATCCCGCCCATGCATCAGCACTGAACCTCCACACATGTGAGCTCTGACTCTGGGAGCAGTGAGGACGAGGTAGAAGACGCAGAAGGTGGCAAGCCGAGCTGTGTACATCTTTCTTGGGGGTCGAACCTGTTTATCCTTCCCTCCTGTTGTGTTTCTTGATGATCCACATATATATATATATATATATATATATATATATATATATATATATATGTATATATATATATATATATATATATATATATATATATATATATATATATATATATATATATATATATATATATATATATATAAATATATATATATATATATATATATATATATATATTATATATATATATATATATATATATATATATATATATATATATATATATATATATATATATATATATATACATATATATATATATATATATATATATATATATATATATATATATATATATATATATATATATATATATATATATATATATATATATATATATATAGGAATACCTGGTTTAAAAAGCGAGATATACATAAGTATACTTATGTAAGTAGGAGAGATGGCCAGAGAGCGTTATTGGATTACGTGTTAATTGACAGGCGCGCGAAAGAGACTTTTGGATGTTAATGTGCTGAGAGGTACAACTGGAGGGATGTCTGATCATTATCTTGTGGAGGATAAGGTGAAGATTTGTATGGGTTTTCAGAAAAGAAGAGTGAATGTTGGGGTGAAGAGGGTGGTGAGAGTAAGTGAGCTTGGGAAGGAGACTTCTGTGAGGAAGTACCAGGAGAGACTGAGTACAGAATGGAAAAAGGTGAGAACAATGGAAGTAAGGGGAGTGGGGGAGGAATGGGAGGTATTTAGGGAATCAGTGATGGATTGCGCAAAAGATGCTTGTGGCATGAGAAGAGTGGGAGGTGGGTTGATTAGAAAGGGTAGTGAGTGGTGGGATGAAGAAGTAAGAGTATTAGAGAAAGAGAAGAGAGAGGCATTTGGACGATTTTTGCAGGGAAAAAATGCAATTGAGTGGGAGACGTATAAAAGAAAGAGACAGGAGGTCAAGAGAAAGGTGCAAGAGGTGAAAAAAAGGGCAAATGAGTTGAGGTGAGAGAGTATCATTAAATTTTAGGGAGAATAAAAAGATGTTCTGGAAGGAGGTAAATAAAGTGCGTAAGACAAGGGAGCAAATGGGAACTTCAGGGAAGGGCGCAAATGGGGAGGTGATAACAAGTAGTGGTGATGTGAGAAGGAGATGGAGTGAGTATTTTGAAGGTTTGTTGAATGTGTTTGATGATAGAGTGGCAGATATAGGGTGCTTTGGTCGAGGTGGTGTGCAAAGTGCGAGGGTTAGGGAAAATGAGTTGGTAAACAGAGAAGAGGTAGTAAAAGCTTTGCGGAAGATGAAAGCCGGCAAGGCAGCAGGTTTGGATGGTACTGCAGTGGAATTTATTAAAAAAGGGGGTGACTGTATTGTTGACTGGTTGGTAAGGTTATCTAATGTATGTATGACTCATGGTGAGGTGCCTGAGGATTGGCGGAATGCGTGCATAGTGCCATTGTACAAAGGCAAAGGGGATAAGAGTGAGTGCTCAAATTACAGAGGTATAAGTTTGTTGAGTATTCCTGGCAAATTATATGGGAGGGTATTGATTGAGAGGGTGAAGGCATGTACAGAGCATCAGATTGGGGAAGAGCAGTATGGTTTCAGAAGTGGTAGAGGATGTGTGGATCAGGTGTTTGCTTTGAAGAATGTATGTGAGAAATAATTAGAAAAGCAAATGGACTTGTATGTAGCATTTATGGATCTGGAGAAGGCATATGATAGAGTTAATAGAGATGCTCTGTGGAAGGTATTAAGAATATATGGTGTGGGAGGCAAGTTGTTAGAAGCAGTGAAAAGTTTTTATCGAGGATGTAAGGCATGTGTACGTGTAGGAAGAGAGGAAAGTGATTGGTTCTCAGTGAATGTAGGTTTACGGCAGGGGTGTGTGATGTCTCCATGGTTGTTTAATTTGTTTATGGATGGGGTTGTTAGGGAGGTGAATGCAAGAGTTTTGGAAAGAGGGGCAAGTATGAAGTCTGTTGGGGATGAGAGAGCTTGGGAAGTGAGTCAGTTGTTGTTCGCTGATGATACAGCGCTGGTGGCTGATTCATGTGAGAAACTGCAGAAGCTGGTGACTGAGTTTTGTAAAGTGTGTGAAAGAAGAAAGTTAAGAGTAAATGTGAATAAGAGCAAGGTTATTAGGTACAGTAGGGTTGAGGGTCAATTCAATTGGGAGGTGAGTTTGAATGGAGAAAAACTGGAGGAAGTGAAGTGTTTTAGATATCTGGGAGTGGATCTGGCAGCGGATGGAACCATGGAAGCGGAAGTGGATCATAGGGTGGGGGAGGGGGCGAAAATTCTGGGAGCCTTGAAGAATGTGTGGAAGTCGAGAACATTATCTCGGAAAGCAAAAATGGGTATGTTTGAAGGAATAGTGGTTCCAACAATGTTGTATGGTTGCGAGGCGTGGGCTATGGATAGAGTTGTGCGCAGGAGGATGGATGTGCTGGAAATGAGATGTTTGAGGACAATGTGTGGTGTGAGGTGGTTTGATCGAGTAAGTAACGTAAGGGTAAGAGAGATGTGTGGAAATAAAAAGAGCTTGGTTGAGAGAGCAGAAGAGGGTGTTTTGAAATGGTTTGGTCACATGGAGAGAATGAGTGAGGAAAGATTGACCAAGAGGATATATGTGTCGGAGGTGGAGGGAACGAGGAGAAGAGGGAGACCAAATTGGAGGTGGAAAGATGGAGTGAAAAAGATTTTGTGTGATCGGGGCCTGAACATGCAGGAGGGTGAAAGGAGGGCAAAGAATAGAGTGAATTGGAGCGATGTGGTATACCGGGGTTGACGTGCTGTCAGTGGATTGAATCAAGGCATGTGTATGGGGGTGGGTTGGGCCATTTCTTTCGCCTGTTTCCTTGCGCTACCTCGCAAACGCGGGAGACAGCGACAAAGCAAAAAAAAAAAAGAAAATATATATATATATATATATATATATATATATATATATATATATATATATATATATATATATATATATATATATATATATACATATATATATATATATATATATATATATATATATATATATATATATATATATATATATATATATATATATATATATATATATATGTATATATATACATATAGATAGATAGATAGATAGATAGATAGATATAGATATATTATCATCATTGTTATTGTTATCATTATTACTATTATTATTATTATTTTTAATATTGATATCATTATTATTATCATTATCATTATTATCGTTATTACTATTAGTATTATTTCTTTTTTCTTTTTGAAGAAATCGGAAACTTGAAATGGCCAAAATATCTTCATAATTGATATTTAGGTCAACATACTTTCATAGAATAAAAGATTGCATCGAAGGAAAATCAAAAGCATGAAACTATATGGTGCACGTTCATTAGTAACTCATAAGGCAGACTTAGATATAATACTGTATGATTCATAACAATTACAAATGCTCTATAACTTACTAATCACCTAATAAACCCTGAGATTTATAGATGCGAGAGGAAATAAAAATGATATATACACATCTTTCTCAGGCAACAGAACCATGCAAGTCGTAACATTACAAGCAGTAAAACCATCTCTAATACATCACCAGGTGGTAATAGAACAGACTCAGTTCTGTTGTGATGGGTTTGGTAAACAATGGGAAATATGGTAGCGTCAGGGAAGGAGGGAGTGGAACCTTCCCTGACCCCATGTCTCAGAGATGAAACAAGAGATTATTATCAGTCTCATGTTTGTCTCCCGCTGGTTTATGTTACCGAGTACTGAAGACCATGAGATGCCATGATCACAGTGATGGTCTCCCATGGTACATGGTACAGGTCAACCCTCAACTAACCCTAAGGTCGACCATGTGATGCCATGATCACAGTGATGGTCTCCCATGGTACATGGTGCAGGTCAACCATTACCCTCAACTAACCACAAGGTCTACCATGCGATGCCATGATCACAGTGATGGTCTCCCATGGTACAGGTCAACCATTACTCTCACAACCAGAGATCTAGTAAAAAAAAACTGTGATGTCTTACTGGCAAGAGTACCAGGTATCTGCAATTATACAATTGTTTTCACAGCTCAAACGATCGATTCGAAGTAAATAATATGGAGAGGATTGGTACAAATACCATGGAAAGGATTTGTATTGCTGAATCGTGTTTTATCCAGCGTGCAGGGACTTGTGATATGAATGCTAGTAATGAATCGTATAAAGCGAATGATTCTATCAAAGGCAACA
>NC_092237.1:21147413-21152413 GCF_036320965.1 Panulirus ornatus | reverse complement strand
CACGCAGGGAATACGTGGGAAGTATTCTTTCTCCCCTATCCCCAAGGAAATATATATAAATATATATATATATATATATATATATATATATATATATATATATATATATATATATATATATATATATATATATATATATACATATATATATTTTTTTTTTATACTTTGTCGCTGTCTCCCGCGTTTGCGAGGTAGCGCAAGGAAACAGACGAAAGAAATGGCCCAACCCCCCCCCCACACACATGTATATACACACGTCCACACACGCAAACATACATACCCACACAGCTTTCCATGGTTTACCCCAGACCCTTCATATGCCTTGATTCAATCCACTGACAGCACGTCAACCCCGGTATACCACATCGCTCCAATTCACTCTATTCCTTGCCCTCCTTTCACCCTCCTGCATGTTCAGGCCCCGATCACACAAAATCTTTTTCACTCCATCTTTCCACCTCCAATTTGGTCTCCCTCTTCTCCTCGTTCCCTCCACCTCCGACACATATATCCTCTTGGTCAATCTTTCCTCACTCATTCTCTCCATGTGCCCAAACCACTTCAAAACACCCTCTTCTGCTCTCTCAACCACGCTCTTTTTATTTCCACACATCTCTCTTACCCTTACGTTACTCACTCGATCAAACCACCTCACACCACACATTGTCCTCAAACATCTCATTTCCAGCACATCCATCCTCCTGCGCACAACTCTATCCATAGCCCACGCCTCGCAACCATACAACATTGTTGGAACCACTATTCCTTCAAACATACCCATTTTTGCTTTCCGAGATAATGTTCTCGACTTCCACACATTCTTCAAGGCCCCCAGAATCTTCGCCCCCTCCCCCACCCTATGATCCACTTCCGCTTCCATGGTTCCATCCGCTGCCAGATCCACTCCCAGATATCTAAAACACTTCACTTCCTCCAGTTTTTCTCCATTCAAACTCACCTCCCAATTGACTTGACCCTCAACCCTACTGTACCTAATAACCTTGCTCTTATTCACATTTACTCTTAACTTTCTTCTTCCACACACTTTACCAAACTCAGTCACCAGCTTCTGCAGTTTCTCACATGAATCAGCCACCAGCGCTGTATCATCAGCGAACAACAACTGACTCACTTCCCAAGCTCTCTCATCCCCAACAGGCTTCATACTTGCCCCTCTTTCCAAAACTCTTGCATTTACCTCCCTAACAACCCCATCCATAAACAAATTAAACAACCATGGAGACATCACACACCCCTGCCGCAAACCTACATTCACTGAGAACCAATCACTTTCCTCTCTTCCTACACGTACACATGCCTTACATCCTCGATAAAAACTTTTCACTGCTTCTAACAACTTTCCTCCCACACCATATATTCTTAATACCTTCCACAGAGCATCTCTATCAACTCTATCATATGCCTTCTCCAGATCCATAAATGCTACATACAAATCCATTTGCTTCTCTAAGTATTTCTCACATACATTCTTCAAAGCAAACACCTGATCCACACATCCTCTACCACTTCTGAAACCACACTGCTCTTCCCCAATCTGATGCTCTGTACATGCCTTCACCCTCTCAATCAATACCCTCCCATATAATTTACCAGGAATACCAATATATATATATATATATATATATATATATATATATATATATATATATATATATATATATATATATATATATATATATACGGCCGTGGCGGCCGGCTATAAAGTCGGCCAAACACTTTTTGATATTGTTGGGGAGTATGGTGTAACGTTCTTTTTTTTTGGTGTGTGTGTGTGTGTGTGTGTTAAGTTGCAGGACACTGTCAGATGCTCTGCTGGTGTTTATTTCCACTAGTACTATGAGGGAGGAGGATTGTGTTTGGTTAAATCCATCTAAGACGTTGTGTGAGGTCAGTGTGTTGCGTGAAGGTACAGAATTTGGGTCTGAAGCAGTGCTGTGTGAGTGAGAGTGATATGTTTTGTTTAATTCTGTTGTGGATCGGTTTTCACAGAGTTTGGATATTGAGGATAAAAGTGGTTTACAGCGGTTGGAGGAGGGAGAGTTGGGTGGTTTAAAGGATTACAGAATCAGAATTTTCTTGGCAAGTTTGCAGATGTTAGCGATATTGCTTTGCAGCCAGGAGTAGCTGAAGATACATGTAAATATCTGGAAATACGCAATAGTGTTTTATGTGAAATTTCGATATGTTGTCAGGACCAATAGCCGGAGAGTGGTTTAAGGCTTTAATTGCATTGCGTACGTCAGTGAGAGAGAAATTTGAGTCTATATATATATATATATATATATATATATATATATATATATATATATATATATATATATATATATATATATATATACATATATATATATATATATATATATATATATATATATATATATATATATATATATATATATATATATATATATATATATATATATATATATATATATATATATATATATATATATATATATATATATATAATTTTTTTTTTTTTTTTCATACTATTTGCCATTTCCCGCGATAGCGAGGTAGCGTTAACAACAGAGGACTGGGCCTTTGAGGGAATATCCTCACCTGGCCCTCTTCTCTGTTCCTTCTTTTGGGAAAAAAAAAAAAAAAAACGAGAGGGGAGGATTTCCAGCCCCCCGCTCCCTTCCCTTTCAGTCGCCTTCTACGACGCGCAGGGAATACGTGGGAAGTATTCTTTCTCCCCTATCCCCAGGGAATATATATATATATACATCACCTAATTTTTATGCAACTTCGAACATACTTCCTGAAGGTTGATATTAGTTCATTAGTAATTTGTATCCTAAAGCTGTAGTAAAGCTGGAGATTTCAGTTGTATACTTTTTTATATCATGGTCACACCATCCAGTAGGAGTGATAATGGTTAAAACTCATTATATAAACAATTTATTAATATATGTTGTTTAAACTGTGCACATCTAATAAGATGTAACAAAACGGCATCATTTTGGATGATTAATCATAAGTACTAAAGGATCCAATATGTATATGATTAAGTGTTAAAAATACATAGCTTCTATTTCTAGTTTTAATACAATTACTTCTTGTGCAACATTAAGATTTGTCTATAATTACTGATTAAATGATATTTTCTACAAAGCAATGTTACCCCTTGCTTATAACAGCATTCTTGTTTTATTCATGAATAGTCGAATATTCTTGAGAAAGAATATGCGAACTAGGTCAAAGGAAGCAAAGTATAACATCTCAAGAATAATGGAGAACATTGTAACTGAGTCTTAATATGTATACAACATAAAAGGCACAATACATGTAATACTTTAATAAGAATGCAGCAATACTTACTTTAAATCCTACTGACTGGCTAAACATGAACCCCTAATATAAGATGAAGTGAAGTATTTCAAGGTATTTGCTAGCAGTGCATGAAATATAACACATATGATTATGGCCAAATAGTGAATCAAGCCTTGAAAGTACGTCAAAGTTAACACCATTCCTAATGATATATATATATATATATATATATATATATATATATATATATATATATATATATATATATATATATATATATACAAAGGCAAAGGGGATAAAAGTGAGTGCTCAAATTCCAGAGGCATAAGTTTGTTGAGTATTCCTGGGAAATTATATGGGAGGGTATTGACTGAGAGGGTGAAGGCAGCACAAAGCATCAGATTGGGGAAGAGCAGTGTGGTTTCAAGCGTGGTTGAGGATGTGTGGATCAGGTGTTTGCTTTGAAGAATGTATGTGAGAAATACTTAGAAATGCCAATGGATTCATATGTTGCATATATGGATCTGGAGAAGGCATATGATAGAGTTGATAGAGATGCTCTGTGGAAGGTATTAAGAATATATGGTGTGGGAGGCAAGTTATTAGAAGCAGTGAAAAGTTTTTATCGAGGATGTAAGGCATGTGTACGTGTAGGAAGAGAGGAAAGTGATTGGTTCTCAGTGAATGTAGGTTTGTGGCAGGGGTGTGTGATGTCTCTATGGTTGTTTAATTTGTTTATGGATGGGGTTGTTAGGGAGGTGAATGCAAGACTTTTGGAAAGAGGGGCAAGTATGAAGTCTGTTGGGGATGAGAGAGCTTGGGAAGTGAGTCAGTTGTTGTTCGCTGATGATACAGCGCTGGTGGCTGATTCATGTGAGAAACTGCAGAAGCTGGTGACTGAGTTTGGTAAAGTGTGTGAAAGAAGAAAGCTGATAGTAAATGTAAATAAGAGCAAGGCTATTAGGTACAGAAGGGATAAGGGATAAGTCAATTGGGAGGTAAGTTTGAATAAAGAAATATTGAAGTGAAGTGTTTTAGATATCTGGGAGTGGATTTGGTAGTGGATGGAACCATGGAAGCGGAAGTTAACCATAGGGTAGGGGATGGGGCGAAAGTTCTGGGAGTGTGGAAAAATGTGTGGAAGTCGAGAACGTTATCTTGGAGAGCAAAAATGAGTTTGTTTGAAGGAATAGTGGTTCCAACAATGTTATATGGTCGCAAGGCGTGGGCTATAGATAGAGGTGTGCGTAGGAGAGCGGATGTGCTGGATATGAGATGTTTCAGGACAATATGTGGTGTGAGGTGGTTTGATCGAGTAAATAATGAAAGGGTAAGAGAGATGTGTGGTAATAAAAAGAGTATGGTTGAGAAAGTAGAAGATGGTGTTTTGAAATGGTTTGCTCACAAGGAGAGAATGAGTTGGGAGGATATATGTGTCAGAGGTGGAGGGAACGACGAGAAGTGGGAGACCAAATGGAGATGGAAAGGGGTGAAAATGATTTTGAGTGATGGGGCCTGAATATGCAGGAGGGTGAAAGAAATGCAAAGATTAGAGTGAATTGAAATGATGTGGTATACCGGGGTCGACGGGCTATCAATGGATTGAAGTAGGGGGTGTAAAGCGTCTGAGATAAACCATTGAAAGTTTTGTTGGGCCTGGACGTGGAAAGGGAGCTGTGGTTTTGATGCATTATACATAACAA
>NC_092237.1:21084062-21147313 GCF_036320965.1 Panulirus ornatus | reverse complement strand
AAGCTATATTTACCGATGTAGTTCTTGACATGATTAAGATCATTCATTCAGTACCTTACTATATGATAGGTAAAATGTATGACAGGTCTCTGTATGACACGTTTACTATATGATAGGTTTACTGTATGACAGGTAAACTGTATGACAGGTTTATTGTATGATAGGTAACTACATGACAGGTTTATTGTATGACAATTTTACTGTATGGCAGGCTTACTGTATGACAGGTTTATTGTATGATAGGTTGACGGTATGACAAGTTCACTGTATGGTAGGTTTACTGTATGATAGGTTTACTTGCATGATAGGTTTACTGTATGTCAGACTTAAAGTATGACAGGTTTACTGTATGATAGGTTACTGTATGACAGGTTTACTGTACGATAGGTTACTGTATGACAGGTTTACTGTTTGACAGGCTTACTGTATGATAGGTTTACTGTATGACAGAATTACTGTATGATAGGTTTACTATATTACAAGTTTACTATATAACAGCTTTAACATGCACGAAAAAAGAATATCACATAACAAGAATATGTCATCGATTATACCACTTTGAGGGAGCCTCCAGCCACGGTCCCGTACTTTCTAAGGGAACAACAACAGTTGGGTTGTTAACTGTGTTCTTAGAGCGACAAAAATATACGTGTCATGGACAGAGTTGGAGGAAGTGTGGCAGTAACGCGGTCACACACTTTCCCTCTTCCATGATAGTCACCTGCTAATACCATCCAGCAATTCGTATGGAAACATCCACAATAGTTCACTATTTACATATCAGTAAATGGCATTTGTTTAAGTCACACAGACCCGTGGTCCAAGTCTCCCAAGGGATGTATCTATCATTCTGTTTTTTTCTCTCAAGTTAGTCGTGTTGTAAACTCGGTATTCTTAGAAAATGGACTATGTCCGTTACCAGATATTAACTCATTTTTATGATGTTTAAGTCTAAAAACAAAGTAGGTTCAACAAATACACGAATTTCACTCGAGTAGCTGGTAAGGTATTTTCAAACCCCACAGGTCCTAAATGAAATGTCTGCACGGATTTGACAAAATCCTTTTCCTTTACTTATTTATCCAACAGGAAATGGTTTTTGCCAATGGTGTCAGCCGGGTGTTGCCGGGGAAATGCACTGACATGATCTTGTTTTCACTCGACTCATTTAAGTACATGATGTTAACGAGGTCTTTTCTATTTCTTCCCAGGTGAAAAACACACGAGTAAGTACAGCACGTGTGGACAGTGATTCCTCATCCTTGGATCAGGGCAGACTGGAGTGTTGGAGTTCCGGGATCATTAGAATGGCGCTCCGTGACACTGGCCTCGTGTTGTACAAAGTAGTTAAAACTGACATTTTTGTCTGCACTGGCTGACCCAGAACAACCAGGTGGCTCTCGTGTTTGCCTGACGTAATGCCAAATGATTTTCCCTTCGTAGAGTTTCGCCAAAGAGCTTGTGTGCCGAAAAGGAAGAAAAAAGGTGGGGGTTAACATGAATGACCTGACCTCAGAAATGACTGACGCTGGGAGAAAAACTGTAGCGGTCAGGTTGGACAAAGTGGGCCAGCGTTTTTGGTCGGCTATGTATCATGTCCAAAGATCGTCAATTCCGCTACAGTGTCGTTCTTTCCTTTAACATTTTCACAGTTTTCTTGTCATATATACCTTTTCGTTTTTTCCCTCTGGCTTCTTAAAGCTGCTATTTCCAACTGGAAAAAGAGTATAACAAATGGTGCATTTATAACACATCCTCAGATCAATACATTACGAGGTGAAGTCCGAATGTTGAATCCCTATCGTCTAGTTATCTTAGTAAAACCGGGTGAAGCCCTACCCTAGTAAATACATACTTAAGGATACATTTTGGATTATTTCTCTATTCGCTGAATAGAAACTGATCAGATTCATGAGTGTTTTCACGAGTTTTGCCGGTAATGAATCCTAGGAAGTAGTGAAATATCTTGTGTACCTACGTATATATACTGACACGTTACGTATGCGAGACACTCTTCAGCAATCTATGCTATCAATGGAAAAAACTTGTTCATTAGCTACGGGAATCATATTTCATGTACAATAAATGCTTCAGCTGAAAACATATCGTCATCCTATGGCAGGCAATGATTTCTAAGCCTTCAAGCTCATTAGAATGAATTATACGAAACACTAGTTCAAAGGAATCAGTCAGCTGAAAATACTTCAAATATCGTTAGATAATTAGACTCTTTAGTACTCAGCGCAGAAAGATAAACAAAATACAGTCAGTCAATTAAGAGGACCAACGATGCATGTTAATTAACCTTTGTAAAACCATCTGGTATTATCATCATTCGACCACAGAATCCCATTTACAAAGGGGTCCTGGGGCTATAACACAATGATTCCCCCTTATCCAGGGGATCCTACAGCATCGAGCTGCGATGCACTCAGTTGCAGAGTCAGGATGGATTCCTATGATTCACAAAAACCTCTGTGTCGAGACTGTACATTATTTTGTCAAGAGACAGAATGAATTGGAAGGATACAGGGTACGACTTTCTGATACTGGACTCAACTAGGGAATATGAAGCAGCCGGGCAAACCATGAAAACATCTGTGAGGCCAGGTTGTGGACAGAGGGCTGTGGTTTCGAACCATGACACATGACAGCTAGACAAAGAATGTAAGCGGATGAGGTCTTTTCTTTCTTCGTCTGTCCCTGGCGATACCTCGCTAACGCTTGAAACAGCGAAGAGTTAAAGAAGCAATGTATATATACATATATATATATTTTTTTTTTTTTTTTGCTTTGTCGTTGTCTCCCGCGTTTGCGAGGTAGCGCAAGGAAACAGACGAAAGAAATGGCCCAACCCACCCCCATACACATGTATATACATACGTCCACACACGCAAATATACATACCTACACAGCTTTCCATAGTTTACCCCAGACGCTTCACATGCCTTGACACAATCCACTGACAGCACGTCAACCCCGGTATACCACATCGCTCCAATTCACTCTATTCCTTGCCCTCCTTTCACCCTCCTGCATGTTCAGGCCCCGATCACACAAAATCTTTTTCACTCCATCTTTCCACCTCCAATTTGGTCTCCCTATTCTCCTCGTTCCCTCCACCTCCGACACATATATCCTCTTAGTCAATCTTTCCTCACTCATTCTCTCCATGTGCCCAAACCATTTCAAAACACCCTCTTCTGCTCTCTCAACCACGCTCTTTTTATTTCCACACATCTCTCTTACCCTTACGTTACTTACTCGATCAAACCACCTCACACCTCACATTGTCCTCAAACATCTCATTTCCAGCACATCCATCCTCCTGCGCACAACTCTATCCATAGCCCACGCCTCGCAACCATACAACATTGTTGGAACCACTATTCCTTCAAACATACCCATTTTTGCTTTCCGAGATAATGTTCTCGACTTCCACACATTCTTCAAGGCCCCCAGAATTTTCGCCCCCTCCCCCACCCTATGATCCACTTCCGCTTCCATGGTTCCATCCGCTGCCAGATCCACTCCCAGATATCTAAAACACTTCACTTCCTCCAGTTTTTCTCCATTCAAACTCACCTCCCAATTGACTTGACCCTCAACCCTACTGTACCTAATAACCTTGCTCTTATTCACATTTACTCTTAACTTTCTTCTTTCACACACTTTACCAAACTCAGTCACCAACTTCTGCAGTTTCTCACATGAATCAGCCACCAGCGCTGTATCATCAGCGAACAACAACTGACTCACTTCCCAAGCTCTCTCATCCCCAAAAGACTTCATACTTGCCCCTCTTTCCAAAACTCTTGCATTCACCTCCCTAACAACCCCATCCATAAAAAAATTAAACAACCATGGAGACATCACACACCCGTGCCGCAAACCTACATTCACTGAGAACCAATTACTTTCCTCTCTTCCTACACGTACACATGCCTTACATCCTCGATAAAAACTTTTCACTGCTTCTAACAACTTGCCTCCCACACCATATATTCTTAATACATTCCACAGAGCATCTCTATCAACTCTATCATATGCCTTCTCCAGATCCATAAATGCTACATACAAATCCATTTGCTTTTCTAAGTATTTTTTTTCACATACATTCTTCAAAGCAAACACCTGATCCACACATCCTTTACCACATCTGAAACCACACTGCTCTTCCCCAATCTGATGCTCTGTACATGCCTTCACCCTCTCAATCAATACCCTCCCATATAATTTGCCAGGAATACTCAACAAACTTATACCTCTGTAATTTGAGCACTCACTCTTATCCCCTTTGCCTTTGTACAATGGCACTATGCACGCATTCCGCCAATCCTCAGGTACCTCACCATGAGTCATACATACATTAAATAACCTTGCCAACCAGTCAACAATACAGTCACCCCCTTTTTTAATAAATTCCACTGCAATACCATCCAAACCTGCTGCCTTGCCGGCTTTCATCTTCCGCAAAGCTTTTACTACCTCTTCTCTGTTTACCAAATCATTTTCCCTAACCCTCTCACTTTGCACACCACCTCGACCAAAACACCCTATATCTGCCACTCTATCATCAAACACATTCAACAAACCTTCAAAATACTCACTCCATCTCCTTCTCACATCACCACTACTTGTTATCACCTCCCCATTTGCACCCTTCACTGAAGTTCCCATTTGCTCCCTTGTCTTACGCACTTTATTTACCTCCTTCCAGAACATCTTTTTATTCTCCCTAAAATTTAATGATACTCTCTCACCCCAACTCTCATTTGCGCTTTTTTTCACCTCTTGCACCTTTCTCTTGACCTCCTGTCTCTTTCTTTTATACATCTCCCACTCAATTGCATTTTTTCCCTGCAAAAATCGTCCAAATGCCTCTCTCTTCTCTTTCACTAATACTCTTACTTCTTCATCCCACCACTCACTACCCTTTCTAATCAACCCACCTCCCACTCTTCTCATGCCACAAGCATCTTCTGCGCAATCCATCACTGATTCCCTAAATACATCCCATTCCTCCCCCACTCCCCTTACTTCCATTGTTCTCACCTTTTTTCATTCTGTACTCAGTCTCTCCTGGTACTTCCTCACACAAGTCTCCTTCCTAAGCTCACTTACTCTCACCACCCTCTTCAACCCAACATTCACTCTTCTTTTCTGAAAACCCATACAAATCTTCACCTTAGCCTCCACAAGATAATGATCAGACATCCCTCCAGTTGCACCTCTCAGCACATCAACACCCAAAAGTCTCTCTTTCGCCCGCCTGTCACTTAACACGTAATCCAATAACGCTCTCTGGCCATCTCTCCTACTTACATACGTATACTTATGTATATCTCGCTTTTTAAACCAGGTATTCCCAATCATCAGTCCTTTTTCAGCACATAAATCTACAACCATTTCCATTTACAACACTGAACACCCCATGTATACCAAATATTCCCTCAACTGCCACATTACTCACCTTTGCATTCAAATCACCCATCACTATAACCCGGTCTCGTGCATCAAAACCACTAACACACTCATTCAACTGCTCCCAAAACACTTGCCTCTCATGATCTTTCTTCTCATGCCCAGGTGCATATGCACCAATAATCACCCATCTCTCTCCATCAACTTTCAGTTTTACCCATATTAATCGAGAATTTACTTTCTTACATTCTATCACATACTCCCACAACTCCTGTTTCAGGAGTACTGCTACTCCTTCCCTTGCTCTTGTCCTCTCACTAACCCCTGACTTTACTCCCAAGACATTCCCAAACCACTCTTCCCCTTTATCCTTGAGCTTCGTTTCACTCAGAGCCAAAACATCCAGGTTCCTTTCCTCAAACATACTACCTATCTCTCCTTTTTTCACATCTTGGTTACATCCACACACACATATATATATATATATATATATATATATATATATATATATATATATATATATATATATATATATATATATATATATATATATATATATATATATATATATACATCCACATATATATATATATATATATATATATATATATATACATCCACATATATATATATATATATATATATATATATATATATATATATATATACATCCACACATATAAATATATATATATATTTTTTTTTTTTTTCTTTTATACTTTGTCGCTGTCTCCCGCGTTTGCGAGGTAGCGCAAGGAAACAGACGAAAGAAATGGCCCAACCCCCCCCCCATACACATGTATATACATACGTCCACACACGCAAATATACATACCTACACAGCTTTCCATGGTTTACCCCAGACCCTTCACATGCCTTGATTCAATCCACTGACAGCACGTCAACCCCGGTATACCACATCGCTCCAATTCACTCTATTCCTTGCCCTCCTTTCACCCTCCTGCATGTTCAGGCCCCGATCACACAAAATCTTTTTCACTCCATCTTTCCACCTCCAATTTGGTCTCCCTCTTCTCCTTGCTCCCTCCACCTCCGACACATATATCCTCTTGGTCAATCTTTCCTCACACATCCTTTCCATGTGCCCAAACCACTTCAAAACACCCTCTTCTGCTCTCTCAACCACGCTCTTTTTATTTCCACACATCTCTCTTACCCTTACGTTACTCACTCGATCAAACCACCTCACACCACACATTGTCCTCAAACATCTCATTTCCAGCACATCCATCCTCCTGCGCACAACTCTATCCATAGCCCACGCCTCGCAACCATACAACATTGTTGGAACCACTATTCCTTCAAACATACCCATTTTTGCTTTCCGAGATAATGTTCTCGACTTCCACACATTCTTCAAGGCCCCCAGAATTTTCGCCCCCTCCCCCACCCTATGATCCACTTCCGCTTCCATGGTTCCATCCGCTGCCAGATCCACTCCCAGATATCTAAAACACTTCACTTCCTCCAGTTTTTCTCCATTCAAACTCACCTCCCAATTGACTTGACCCTCAACCCTACTGTACCTAATAACCTTCCTCTTATTCACATTTACTCTTAACTTTCTTCTTCCACACACTTTACCAAACTCAGTCACCAGCTTCTGCAGTTTCTCACATGAATCAGCCACCAGCGCTGTATCATCAGCGAACAACAACTGACTCACTTCCCAAGCTCTCTCATCCCCAACAGACTTCATACTTGCCCCTCTTTCCAAAACTCTTGCATTTACCTCCCTAACAACCACATCCATAAACAAATTAAACAACCATGGAGACATCACACACCCGTGCCGCAAACCTACATTCACTGAGAACCAATCACTTTCATCTCTTCCTACACGTACACATGCCTTACATCCTCGATAAAAACTTTTCACTGCTTCTAACAACTTTCCTCCCACACCATATATTCTTAATACCTTCCACAGAGCATCTCTATCAACTCTATCATATGCCTTCTCCAGATCCATAAATGCTACATACAAATCCATTTGCTTTTCTAAGTATTTTTTTTTTCACATACATTCTTCAAAGCAAACACCTGATCCACACATCCTCTACCACATCTGAAACCACACTGCTCTTCCCCAATCTGATGCTCTGTACATGCCTTCACCCTCTCAATCAATACCCTCCCATATAATTTACCAGGAATACTCAACAAACTTATACCTCTGTAATTTGAGCATTCACTCTTATCCCCTTTGCCTTTGTACAATGGCACTATGCACGCATTCCGCCAATCCTCAGGCGCCTCACCATGAGTCATACATACATTAAATAACCTTACCAACCAGTCAACAATACAGTCACCCCCTTTTTTAATAAATTCCACTGCAATACCATCCAAACCTGCTGCCTTGCCGGCTTTCATCTTCCGCAAAGCTTTCACTACCTCTTCTCTGTTTACCAAATCATTTTCCCTAACCCTCTCACTTTGCACACCACCTCGACCAAAACACCCTATATCTGCCACTCTATCATCAAACACATTCAACAAACCTTCAAAATACTCACTCCATCTCCTTCTCACATCACTACTACTTGTTATCACCTCCCCATTTGCGCCCTTCACTGAAGTTCCCATTTGCTCCCTTGTCTTACGCACTTTATTTACCTCCTTCCAGAACATCTTTTTACTCTCCCTAAAATTTAATGATACTCTCTCACCCCAACTCTCATTTGCCCTTTTTTTCACCTCTTGCACCTTTCTCTTGACCTCCTGTCTCTTTCTTTTATACATCTCCCACTCAATTGCATTTTTTCCCTGCAAAAATCGTCCAAATGCCTCTCTCTTCTCTTTCACTAATACTCTTACTTCTTCATCCCACCACTCACTACCCTTTCTAATCAACCCACCTCCCACTCTTCTCATGCCACAAGTATCTTTTGCGCAATCCATCACTGATTCCCTAAATACATATATATATATACATATATACATATATACATATATACACATATATATATATATATATATATATATATATATATATATATATATACATATATATATATATATATATATATATATATATATATATATATATATATATATATATATATATATATATATATTATATTTATTCATTTATTATACCTTGTCGCCGTCTCCCGGGTTAGCGAAGTAGCGCAAGGAAACAGACGAAAGAGTGGCCTAACCCACCCACATACAAATGTATGTGCATACATGTCCACACACGCACATATACATTACTATACATCTCAACGTATACATATATATATATATATATATATATATGCACACATACACATATGCATATATACACATGTACATAATTCATACTGTCTGCCCATATTCATTTCCGTCGACACCCCGCTACACATGAAATGACAACACCCTCCCCCCTGCATGTGCGCGAGGTAGCGCTAGGAAAAGACAACAAATGCCAAAATCGTTCACACTCAGTCTCTAGCTGTAATGTATAATGCACCGAAAACACAGCTCCCTTTCCACATCCAGGCCCCACAAAATTTTCCAGGGTTTACCACGGACGCTTCACATGCCGTGGGAGCGGATATATATATATATATATATATATATATATATATATATATATATATATATATATATATATATATATATATATATATATATATATATATATACATATATATCTATACATATATATATATATATATATATATATATATATATATATATATATATATATATATATATATATATATATATATATATATATTTATTATCTATTTATTTTCCTTAGTCGCTGTCTCCCGCGTTAGCGAGGTAGCGCAAGGAAACAGACGAAAGAATGGCCCAACCCACCCACATACACATGTACATACATACACGTCCACACGCGCAAATATACATACCTATACATCTCAACGTATACATATATATATATATATATATATACACACACAGACATATACATAAATACAAATGTACATAATTCATACTGTCTGCCTTTATTCATTCCCATCGCCACCTCGCCACACATGAAATAACAACCCCCTCCCCCCTCATGTGTGCCAGGTAGCGCTATGAAAAGACAACAAAGGCCCCATTCGTTCACACTAAGTCTCTAGCTGTCATGTAATAATGCACCGAAACCACAGCTCCTTTTCCATATCCAAGGCCCCACACAACTTTCCATGGTTTACCCCAGACGCTTCACATGCCCTGGTTCAATCCACTGACAGCACGTCGACCCCGATATACCACATCGTTCCAATTCACTCTATTCCTTGCACGCCTTTCACCCTCCTGCATCTTCAGGCTCCGATCACTCAAAATCTTTTTCACTCCATCTTTCCACCACCAATTTGGTCTCCCACTTCTCCTCGTTCCCTCCACCTTTGACACATATATCCTCTTGGTCAATCTTTCCTCACTCATTCTCTCCATGTGACCAAACCATTTCAAAACAACCTCATCTGCTCTCCCAACCACACTCTTTTCATTACCACACATCTCTCTTACCCTTACATTACTTACTCGATCAAACCATCTCACACCACATATTGTCCTCAAACATCTCATTTCCAGCAAATCCACCCTCCTGCGCACAACTCTATCCGTAGCCCACGCCTCGCAACCATAAAACATTGTTGGAACCACTATTCCTTCAAACATACCCATTTTTGCTTTCCGAGATAATGTTCTCGACTTCCACACATTCTTCAAGGCTCCCAGAATTTTCGCCCCCTCCCCCAACCTGTGATTCACTTCCGCTTCCATGGTTCCATCCGCTGCCAAATCCACTCCCAGCTATCTAAAACACTTCACTTCCTCCAGTTTTTCTCCATTCAAACTTACCTACCAACTGACTTGATCCTCAACCTTACTGTACCTAATAACCTTGCTCTCATTCACATTTACTCTCAGCTTTCTTCTATCACACACTTTACCAAACTCAGTCACCAGCTTCTGCAGTTTCTCACCCGAATCAGCCACCAGAGCTGTATCATCAAGAAACATCAACTGACTCGCTTCCCAAGCACTCTCATCCACAACATACTGCATACTTGTCCCTCTCTCCAAAACTCTTGCATTTACCTTCCTAACAACCCCATCCACAAATAAATTGAACAACCATGGAGATATCACGCAACCCTGCCGCAAACCGACATTCACTGAGCATCAATCACTTTCTTCTTTTCTTACGCGTACATATGCCTTACATTCTCGATAAAAACTTTTCACTGCTTCTAGCAACTTGCCTCCCACACCATATATTCTTAATATCTTCCACAGAGCATCTCTGTCATTTCTATCATATGCCTTCCCCAGAACCATAAATGCTACATACAAATCCATTTGTTTTTCTACGTATTTCTCTCACACATTCTTCAAAGCAAACATCTGATCCACACATCCTCTACCACTTTTGAAACCACACTGCTGTTCCCCAATCTGATGCTTTGTACATGCTTTCACCCTCTCAATCAATACCCTCCCATACAATTTCCCAGGAATACTTAACATACTTATACCTCTGTTATTTGAGCACTCATCTTTATCCCCTTTGCCTTTGTACAGTGGCACTATGCATGCATCCCGCCAATTCTAAGGCACTTCACCATGAATCATACGAACAATGAATATCCTCATCAACCAGTCAACAACACAGTCGCCCCCTTTTACAATAAACTCCACTCTTCTCTGTTTACCAAATAATTCTACCTGACTCTCTCACTTTGCACAATACCTCGACCAAAACACCCAATATCTGCCACTCTATCATCTAACACATTCAACACACCCTCAAAATACTCACCTCATCTCCTTCTCACATCACCACTACTTGTTTTACCTCCCCATTAGCCCCCTTCACCGATATTCCCATTTGTTCTATTGTCTTACGCACTTTGTTTACCTCCCTCCAAAACATCTTTTTATTCTCCCTAAAATTTAATGATACTCTCTCACCCCAACTCTCATTTACCCTCTTTTTCACTTGTTGCACCTTTTTCTTGACCTTCTGTCTGTATCTTTTATACATCTCCCAGTCATTTCCACTATTTCCCTGCAAAAATCGTCCAAACCCTCTCTCTACTCTTTCACTAATAATCTTACTTCTTAATCTAATCTGCCCTCCTCCCACGCTGCTCATGCCACAAGCATCTTTTGCGCAAGCCATCACAGTTTCTCTAAAGACATCCCATTCCTCCCCCACGCCCCTTACGTCCTTTGCTTTCACCTTTTCCCATTCTGCACTCTGTCTCTCCTGGTACTTCCTCGAACAAGTCTCCTTCCCAAGCTCACTTACTCTCACCACTCTCTTCACCCCAACATTCTCTCTTCTTTTCTGAAAACCTTTAGAAATCTTCCCCTTCGCCTCCATAAGATAATGATCAGACATCCCTGTAGTTGCACCTCTCACCACATTAACATCCAAAAGTCTCTTTCACGAGCCTATCAATTAACACGTAATCCAATAATGCTCTCTGGCTATCTCTCCTACCTACATACGTATACTTATGTATATCTCTCTTTTTCAACAAGGTATTCCCAATCACCAGTCCTTTTTCAGCACACAAATCTACAAGCTCTTCACTGTTTTCATTTACAACACTGAGCACCTCATGCACACCATTTTTTCCCTCAACTGCCACATTACTCACCTTTATTTTCAAATCACCTATCACTATAACCCGGTCTCGTGCATCAAAACTGCTAGCACACTCACTCAGCTGCTCCCAAAACACTTGCCTCTCATGCTCTTTCTTCTCATGCTCAGGTGCATATGCGCCAATAATCACTCATCTCTCTCCATCAACTTTCAGTCTTACCCATATCAATCTAGAGTTTACTTTCTTACACTCTATCATATACTCTCGTAACTCCTGGTTCAGGAGTAGTGCTACTACTTCCCTTGCTCTTGTCCTCTCACCAACACTTGACTTTACTCCCAAGACATTCCCAAACCACTCTTCCCCTTTACCCTTGAGCTTCGTTGCACTCAGAGCCAAAACATCTAGGTTCCTTTCCTCAAACATGCTACCTCTCTCTCCTTTTTTCTGATCTTGGTTACATCCACACACATTTAGACACCCCAATCTGAGCCTTCGAGGAGGATGAGCACTCCCCGCGTGACTCTTTTCTTTCATACATATTCGCCATTTCACGCATCAGCGAGGGAGCGCCATGAAAACACGAAGAATGGCCTCTTTCACACACATCATTCATTAGCCGTTATCGAAATCACAGCCTCCTATCTACAATCAAACCCCACAGGCCTTTCCATAGTTTTCACCAACCGCTTCATATGCCCTGGTTCAGTCAACTGACGTCAAATCGTCCCCTATGTACATATGTCCGTACAGACACACACACACACACACACACACACACACACACACACACACACACACACACACATATATATATAAGAATAACTGTTGACAATCAACAGTGACATCAAGTGTGGGGAAAGTTAGCAAGACCCAAGTCATGGTGGGTAAACTTCACGTGAGCAAACTACATACAAAGGTGGGTGAAAATTAATCGTTGGTGTGGGACAGTGAGTGTCCCGTGCATACCACAAAGATCTGAAGTAATATTTATGATGCTAGTGATCCAACACTGTTATAACGATGAACAGATGAGAGAAAATAGACCAAAACAATTCAAAGCAGTTACTGAAATGATAATTTAGTATACGAGAATTAACAGAGAGAGGAAAGAAATGAAAGCAACTAAAGATCCAAGGAATTGTTCAGGGAAACTAACACTGGCGAAAAAAGAAAAGAGATTTAATCTTCAAGAAAGAGAAGAGTGGAGGCCCTAGCTTAGCCAACTGGGAAGCGAACCTCCAGACGAGCTAGGCAGAGGATTAAGCGCTGATCTACTCCAGACGAAAGCTTTGAAAAACTTGGGAGTCAGCACCTCCGGTCAACGTGAGGATCTTACGTTCCTTGGTGGAAGGACCTTACAATACCATCATGAAGTGCAACACTACATAACTCTGACATGAACTCTTGAAGGATAAACGAACGAACTCAGGGAAAAAATTTGAGTGAATCTAGAAACAATACCACCAAAAGATTACTGGTCCCTCGGTATAAGTTCAGTGATAAGAAAATCCTAGTAAATTTTTTTTGTTGTAGTTTAGCAGTTTTATAGAGATTCTGATGCACAGTAAAAATATGAAGTTTTGAATACTCATAAAGCTAAATCTTTCTTATTTATCATGTGGTTTGTAGTGAATACACTTTCAGGTCATTCAAATTCTACGATGAACAACAGATTTTGATGTATTTATAAACATACATGAAAAATATTTCAAAATTTGGATTAAATGAAAAAGAAATTACCATTTATTCCGGAACTTGCATGAAGCATGTATAAGGCGATATCATCCAACTTGTCTGAAGATATATTAAGCAATATTCTCCCCAAAGTAATAAGCTGGTAAAACAGGTTCATGAAAAGAATGACACAACCCCTTCCTCCGGAGTCATCTAGAGTCGTGGCTCCCAACCTGTGGTACGCTAGACCCGTCCGGACGGCACGTTGTGTCGTGACTACAAAATGAACATGGACACAATTCTACGGTCGAGAACTTTGTTACAACATAATTCAAACATATTCTTCCATGTTTTGTCATAAAGGTAAGATTACATTCATGCTAAAAGCATCACTCTATAATAAATTAGTACAGAAGGCGATGAAAAGGAAGACCATTGGTACGCAACACAAAAGAAAAAAGATAAACACCGTAAACCCTTGATCTCGAGTGTGTGAGCCATGTAGGATGCGTAGCGTAACATTATGTTTAATTTCTGGCGTTTAGTAATATAGATCGTGAGGAATAACATCCTCCTGTTACGTGATCACTATTTGTGTGGTACGGGAAGAGAGTGTTTCATCGAGTTGCTGCCTCTCCTAACCCTGTATACATAGACCTTATGTCTACTCATATATGTGTATTACACACACACACACACACACACACACACACACCAGCACACCAACCCAAACCAAGAACCCTAGATTCAACGTGACCCCTGTTCTAGACATGACAGAGACCATAACAACGGGCCAATTCTTCCCAAGTGTTGTTCAACATCTCCGGCGCAATATGTAACAGCTGCAACAAATTTTGTTCTTCAGATGTTTTATGTTCTTTGGTCGTTGAGCATACATACTGTTCTTCACAAACCTCTATACAAAGTTATTGCATGACTAGTGAATTTGAAGCTCAAGCAATGGGCCCATCGCGACCACACAAATTTATTTGTCACTGAATGTGTCAGAGAAGGAAGGACTTCCAACGTCTGGTGTGGTGGTGCTCCATCTTCCTGGAATCGACCCAGTTCATGTTTTTCTGCTAAAGTTGTGGCACGCGAAACCCTAGCAACTGATATGGTCAAGAAATATGGGTCCGTACACTTTGTCCTGGGTCACCCTACACCAAAACGTCACCCTTGGGACCTTCCCTTGCAAGTAACATGTTATTCAGGTGACGTGCGAGTTTTCAGTGCCCCATACGATAGGCGCTGACGTGGAAATATTGTTTCAGTTGAGAAAACCGCTTCAAGAAATATATGTCCAACACCATTCGCTCGCACATGAAGCTTGCAAACATCAAATCGCACTTCGTGATCTCGTTCGCCTGATGTTTGAAGACGGTGCACGCGATATGGGTGCATTTTAAAGTACTCCCGGACGATGCTCTGCCTTCTAATACGTGGTATATCCACCTTCAAAGAAAATTTCCTCAATCTCATCCCGGGGCTTCTCGTCACTGTGGCAACAACAATGGCTTCTGCCTCAAGCAGACGTAAGCGACCGCCTGCGTGCGATTCATATGTGCAAAACCACTGCATTATGAAGTCGTATTTAAGAGATTTTTTAACACCATACACAAGGTAAAACTTACTATGCACAACTGTCACACTCTCAAAACTCAACAAACCACAGGACACCCTTCACACATTTATGAGCATTCCACGCCACCTTCGCCCTGCCATTGTTCTCATACGTTTGGCAGCTGATGACGCTTACGTGTCTTGTAGTGGAATGGTTGCACATGCATATGATAGTCTTTTAATCTCCCTAGTTGTATGTCCATACAAGCAATGTATGCGCGCTGTACCACTTTTTGCTGAATTCGCAAAGCATTTCTATTTTGGCCATACCTAGCCGGATCACTGTCTATATCCAAATTCATGAATGAGTAACATTTCAGTGCGACTCTTACATGGGTTATCTTGTGTCCATTCATACGTAAGTGATACCTATCTACCTTGTGTAGTCAGTCCAAATGAACATGAGATTTCCCTTTAAATCTACTATGGCATTTAACCTGTACTTATGGGCTTTATCTTCGTGCATTGTCACAATCGCTATGTATATGACCCAACGAAGTTCTCTTGATGATATATGACATATTTGACAAAGCTCTTATAACGATATATCACATGTCTAAAGAGGCTAGTGTAACGTTCTCTCGTATATTTCAGAAAACTCATGTGACAAAATATCACACATGCCTAAGATTTTACCTTACGAAACGTCACATACTCAAGGAGGTTGTTATGGAGAAATACCACATATCCGAGGGAGGTTGTACAAGGTCGTTTAAGGAAGATCATCCAAAGAACTATCATGTACTTGTCTTAATACAATGTAGAGAAGTCCCTCCCTCTTACTGATAACTTATTCGTGACCACTCTATATAGAATTACTTTTACTTTTCAAATCAAGAGGTTTATCTATGTTTCCTGTCTCCTTCAATCACTGAAAGTAATTTGGTTTCGTCATCATATCTAAATCATATACTTTCCTTTCGAACAAAACTATTGCATAACTGCCAAAATAAATAGATGTCGCATTAAACAGTTTTATGATCCTAATATATGTCATGTCCCAAGAAACCACGTTCATATCACATACATCTTGTTGACTTTGACACCTGTGTCAAATATAAGTAGTTTTCTCTCATTTGTCTGTTTTTCTGCTAGTCTTTCTGGATGCATTATCCATAAGGACATTACTTTTAAGTGTGGGAAAGGATTGATCATCAGAGCCACTGTCCACCTTACGTGCTTGAGGTTCAGCAGATGGAAGCACTGACCCGGCACTGACACGGGTAGGGCGATTAATCACTTCTGTATAATTTCAGCAAATTTTTTTCTGATATATGAGAGTCTTTCCTCTGTCCTGTTGGGATGATCAACCCCAGAAGTCCTGGTAAAGTCGAGCATGGGATGGTATCTACCTCTTCTTCAAGCAAAAGTGAGAAAATACCCGTCAGGCAAATCTGTAGAATTCAGAAGAAATGATCTTACCATCACCAGTCCTCACTACCTCAGTTGACACAAGGCATCTCAGCTGCCACGTCCTCCGGTCCAGCATATCATCGTACAAAAAGGGAAGATGGAGGGGAAAGCCTCTCGGGAGCGACCCGCTCAATAATTCAAGGGGAAAAGAAAATCCTCTCGGAGTGAAGTGGGTTTTCCTTAAATGAATTGGGTCCCTCTGAGGCAGCACACGTCTGACACTAACAGTATGGGAAGTAGACCATCCTAAACCATCTTATCATTCTGTCAAACGAAGAAGGAAAAGATTCTTTCCTAAATGTCCTTAGGTAAGTCAAGAGCTCACAGGCATTAATGAAAGGGGGACTGACAGACACAGAAGACGCGTGAGATGAAAGAGAAATTCTGAACTAAGAAATATGTATTATTCTAGTTAAGTTTCCTGAACGCACTGAAGGTGACCTAGGTAATATAAAACCTAAGACTAAAGAGGCATCCTGTTCAAGTAATATAAAAGATGTCAATGATTTTTTTTATGATAATTACTCCCAGAAGTGGAGGAAACAAAAAATTAGGGCCTGACCATGCAGGAAGGTGAAAGGCGTGCACGGAATAGAGTAAATTGGAACGATGTGTTATATACCGTCCTAATGACAAGCTTAAGAAAACCCCGGAATTGTATCACTGATTGGTATGTACCCATCACCACAGACGGAAAGAAAGATGGATCTTGTGTAACCAATGTGATGAAATTCCTATGCTTATACCGAGTGATTTCACTAGAAATCAGAAAGGTATTCTCATTCTCTAACTTAAACGAGTTTTCTAAATTAATGGAATATTATGAAATCTTTCTTTCGAAGATAAGAACCACTTCACGACAAAAACAAGAAATTCTGATCAGTTGTAAGACAAACATCTTGCCAATGCTTAGAATTCATAAATTCTCGTCTGACATACGCAGACTGATACCTAGAAGCTTTTGTAACGAAAAATATTTTTTGTGGATTCAAGAAGAGAGCCCAGAGAGGGTAACCTTTACAAGTAATCCACACCTGCATAATAACTTGATAGGAAATTGATCTGCAATGGACAAAGGACTAAGGTTAATATCCTTACATAAAATAGATCAGAAATTATGAAAATCAACACACGATAGCACTTTTAAAAGAATATATACACCTACCTTATGTATATGTATGTCGTCCACTTTCCTTCCTCGAGAGGAGCATGAAATGAAAGATATCCATAAATTGTATCCAGTACGGCTCATACTCCAAAATGTCATAAGCCACAACCTAGCCTAGTAGGAGAGAAAACGTGGGACATGTCTTGTAAAACAACTACGTGAGTTGATGTGAATAGCCCGTCTTACAAACGGATGTTGTTAACAGTACCTATTCATGTAGTTCCAAAGCTTAGAGGAAGAGAAGAAAACCCTTAATTAGACCTCGGAGGTAGACCGAGAAAAGTAAGGGTAAGGGAAAACTCATTAACTACCTGGACCTTTCTAAAGGAAGAAGTGGACAAAGGCGCTGTTATAAAATTAATGTCCTTCTAAGAAAGACATATGAAAATAATTCAGAGAGGAACTGTTACGGGCGAGTCCCTTCACTTCCAGACTGAGAGATGGTATGCATGAAAATGGTCCTACTACTATAATCACAGTATAGTTTGTCAGTCATCGACACTTGAAGGATGACAACAATATGACAACAATAGTCCACTGGTGTGATTTGGTTGAAGAGTTGTCCAAAGTTGATTTCCATTTGCTTCTTACCGCCCTCACTTCACTCACGGGGATCAGCTTACACAGTAAACCATACGTTGTATGGAAGTGACTTCTACCTTGACCATGAACAAAAGAAATCACTCAGGTATTGGTATATCTTTGCCAGACCTGAGCCTGGCTCGGACACTAGTCTTAAGGTGGCCCCTTACCCCAGTCCCCTTAAACAACACCAATAAGGAAGTGGCTGTGTTTGATAATAACTACGTAGCACGCTCTGGAGCCTCTCGTGACGGGCCACTAGTGAAGAGTTATGTTGATGAAGAATAGACTCGTGAGACAATATTTTCGACAGTCAGGGACTGGTATGGTCAGTGAAGGTAAGGTAATGAGACAAAAAAAAAATCTCTTTCACCGACACCTTGTGTCTTGCATAGAATAATTCAACAATTCATTTTCCTGCCTCGAGACTATAGGCCTTTTCCACCATTGACGTTGGTACAGCTCCGGTGAAGGTGACTTTTCATAAACGGTATATAAAGATTTATGTGCTGAAAAAGGACTGGTGATTGGGAATACCTGGATTAAAAAGAGAGATATACATAAACATACGTATGTAAGTAGGAGAGATGGCCAGAGAGCGTTATTGGATTACGTGTTAATTGATAGGCGCCCGAAAGAGAGACTTTTGGGTATTAATGTGCTGAGAGGTGGAACTGGAGGGATGTCTGATTATTATCTTGTGGAGGCGAAAGTGAAGATCTGTAGAGGTTTTCAGAAAAGACAGGAGAGAATGTTGGAGTGAAGAGAGTGGTGAGAGCCAGTGAGCTTGGGAAGGATACTTGTGCGAAATAACAGGAGAGACTGAGTACAGAATGGAAAACGTTGAGAACATAGGACGTAAGGGGAGTAGGGAAGGAATGGGATGTATTTAGGGAAGCAGTAATGGCTTGCGCAAAAGATGCTTGTGGCATGAGAAGTGTGGGAGGTGGGCAGATTAGAAAGGGTAGTGAGTGGTGGTATGAAGAAGTAAGATTATTAGTGAAAGAGAAGAGAGAGGTATTTTGGACGACTTTTGCAGGGAAACAATGCAAATGACTGGGAGATGTATAAGAGAAAGGGGCAGGAGGTCAAGAGAAAGATGCAAGAGGTGAAAAAGAGGGCAAATGAGAGTTGGGGTGAGAGAGTATCATTAAATCTTAGGGAGATTAAAAAGATGTTTTGGAAGGAGGTAGATAAAGTGCGCAAGACAGAGGAACAAATGGGAACTCCAGTGAAGGGGGCTAATGGGGAGGTGATAACAAGTAGTGGTGATGTGAGGAGATGGAATGAGTACTTTGATGGTTTGTTGAATGTGTTTGATGATAGAGTGACAGGTATAGGGTGTTTTGGTCGAGGTGGTGTACAAAGTGAGAGGGTTAGGGAAAATGATTTGGTAAACGGAGAAGAGGTAGTAAAAGCTTTGCAGAAAATGAAAGCCGGCAAGGCAGCAGCTTTGGATGGTATTGCAGTGGAATTTATTAAAAAAAGTGAGTGACAGTATTGTTGACTGGTTGGTAAGATTATTCAGTGTATGTATGACTCATGGTGAGGTGCCTGAGGAGTGGCGGAATGCTTGCATAGTGCCATTGTACAAAGGCAAAGGGGATAAAAGTAAGTGCTCAAATTACAGAGGTATAAGTTTGTTGAGTATTCCTGGGAAATTATATGGGAGGGTAATGATTGAGAAGGTGAAGGCATGTACAGAGCATCAGATTGGGGAAGAGCAGTGTGGTTTCAGAAGTGGTAGAGGATGTGTGGATCAGGTGTTTGCTTTGAAAATTGTATGTGAGAAATACTTAGAAAAGCAAATGGATTTATATGTAGCATTTATGGATCTGGAGAAGGCATATGATAGATTTGATAGAGATGCTCTGTGTAAGGTATTAAGAATATATGGTGTGTGAGGCAAGTTGTCAGAAACAGTGAAAAGTTTTTATCGAGGATGTGAGGCAAGTGTACGTGTAGGAAGAGAGGAAAGTGATTGATTCTCAGTGAATGTTGGTTTGCGGCAGGGGTGTGTGATGTCTCCATAGTTGCTTAATTTGTTTATGGATAGGGTTGTTAGGGAGGTGAATGCAAGAGTTTTGGAAAGAGGGGCAAGTATGCAGTCTGTTGTGGATGAGACAGCTTGGGAAGTGAGTCAGTTGTTGTTCGCTGATAATACAGCGGTGGTGGCTGATTCGGGTGAGAAACTGCAGAAACTGGTGACTGAGTTTAGTAAAGTGTGTGAAAGAAGAAGCTGAGAGTAAATGTGAATAAGAGCAAGGTTATTAGATACAGTAGAGTTGAGGGACATGTCAATTGGGAGGTAAGTTTGAATGGAGAAAAACTGGAGGAAGTGAAGTCTTTTAGATATCTGGGAGTGGATGTGGCAGCGGATGGAACTATGGAAGAGGAAGTGAATCATAGGGTGGGGGAGGGGACGAAAGTTCTGGGAGCGTTGAAGAATGTGTGGAAGTCGAGACCTTTATCTTGGAAAGCAAAAATGTGTATGTTTGAAGGAAAAGTGGTTCCAACAGTGATATATGGTTGCGAGGCGTGGGCTATAGATAGAGTTGTGCGGAGGAGTGTGGATGTACTGGAAATGAGATGTTTGAGGACAATATGTGGTGGAGGTGGTTTGGTCGAGCAGGTAATAAAAGGGTAAGAAAGATTTGTGGTAATGAAAAGAATGTGGTTGAGAGAGCAGAAGAGGGTTTTTCGAAATGGTTTGGTCACATGTAGAGAATGAGTGAGGAAAGATTGACCAAGAGGATATATGTGTCAGGTGGAGGGAACGAGAAGTGGGAGACCAAATTGGAGGTGGAGAGATGGAATGAAAAAGATTTTGAGTGATCGGAGCCTGAACATGCAGGAGGATGAACGGCGTGCAATGAATAGAGTGAATTGGAACGATGTGGTATACCGGGGTCGACGTGCTGGCAATGGATTGAACCAGAGCATGTGAAGCGCCTGGGATAAACCATGGAAAGTTTTGCGGGGCCAGGATGTGGAAAGGAAGCTGTGGTTTCGGTGCATTATACATGACAGCTAGAGACTGAGTGTGAACGAATGTGGCTTTGTTGTCTTTTCCTAGCGCTACCTCGCACACATGCTGGGGAGGTGGCTGTCATTTCATGTGTGGCGGGGTGGCGACGGCAATGAATAAGGGCAGACAGTATGAATTATGTACATATGTATATATGTATATGTCTGTGTGTGTATATACATATGTATACGTTGAGATGTATAGGTATGTATATGTGCGTGTGTGGACGTGTATGTATATGCATTGTGTATGCTTGTGGGTTGGGCCGTTCTTTCGTATGTTTCCTTGCGCTACCTCGCTAACGCGGAAGACAGCGACAAAGCATAATAAATATATAGATAGATAAATATATATATACATATATATATATATATATATATATATATATATATATATATATATATATATATATATATATATATATATATATATATATGTATGTATATATAAATATATATATATATATATAATATATATATATATATATATATATATATATATATATATATATATATATATATATATATATATATATATATATATATATATATATATATATATATATATAATATAGATATATATAATATAGATATATATATATATATATATATATATATATATATATATATATATATATATATTTTTTTTTTTTTTTTTTTATACTTTGTCGCTGTCTCCCGCGTTTGCGAGGTAGCGCAAGGAAACAGACGAAAGAAATGGCCCCCCCCCCCCATACACATGTACATACACACGTCCACACACGCAAATATACATACCTACACAGCTTTCCATGGTTTACCCCAGACGCTTCACATGCCTTGATTCAATCCACTGACAGCACGTCAACCCCTGTATACCACATGACTCCAATTCACTCTATTCCTTGCCCTCCTTTCACCCTCCTGCATGTTCAGGCCCCGATCACACAAAATCTTTTTCACTCCATCTTTCCACCTCCAATTTGGTCTCCCTCTTCTCCTCGTTCCCTCCACCTCCGACACATATATCCTCTTGGTCAATCTCTCCTCACTCATTCTCTCCATGTGCCCAAACCATTTCAAAACACCCTCTTCTGCTCTCTCAACCACGCTCTTTTTATTTCCACACATCTCTCTTACCCTTACGTTACTTACTCGATCAAACCACCTCACACCACACATTGTCCTCAAACATCTCATTTCCAGCACATCCATCCTCCTGCGCACATCTCTATCCATAGCCCACGCCTCGCAACCATACAACATTGTTGGAACCACTATTCCCTCAAACATACCCATTTTCGCTTTCCGAGATAATGTTCTCGACTTCCACACATTTTTCAAGGCTCCCAAAATTTTCGCCCCCTCCCCCACCCTATGATCCACTTCCGCTTCCATGGTTCCATCCGCTGACAGATCCACTCCCAGATATCTAAAACACTTCACTTCCTCCAGTTTTTCTCCATTCAAACTCACCTCCCAATTGACTTGACCCTCACCCCTACTGTACCTAATAACCTTGCTCTTATTCACATTTACTCTCAACTTTCTTCTTCCACACACTTTACCAAACTCAGTCACCAGCTTTTGCAGTTTCTCACATGAATCAGCCACCAGCGCTGTATCATCAGCGAACAACAACTGACTCACTTCCCAAGCTCTCTCATCCCCAACAGACTTCATACTTGCCCCTCTTTCCAGGACTCTTGCATTTACCTCCCTTACAACCCCATCCATAAACAAATTAAACAACCATGGAGACATCACACACCCCTGCCGCAAACCTACATTCACTGAGAACCAATCACTTTCCTCTCTTCCTACACGTACACATGCCTTACATCCTCGATAAAAACTTTTATATATATATATATACTAACCCAAGCCAGATACCTAATTTATCGATCAACCCTTGAGGAAGGTTGAATATGTATAATGTACAAATGTGTTTAATTACCTAGTAAACATAATTACAAACACTAACAAACACACACACACACACACACACACACACACACACACACGTGCTCACGCACACATCCACAAAGGTGGCCTCTTGTGTTTCCCCATCCTTATAAATGAAGCCTTAATGGATGCACCTGTGTGTTTGATCTTTACCTGGGCCACACGATGAAATGTATATATGCTCTGGTCTCCGTGCATTATACATGGCAGCTGGAGAATGGATGTGAAAGGATAGTCCATGTTAACTTTTGTCCTTGACGCTACCTCACTCACAGGAGTCATAGCAAATATATATATATATATATATATATATATATATATATATATATATATATATATATATATATATATATATATATATATATATTTGTCGCTGTCTCCCGCGTTTGCGAGGTAGCGCAAGGAAACAGACCAAAGAAATGGCCCAGCCCACCCCCATACACATGTATATACATACGTCCACACACGCAAATATACATACCTACACAGCTTTCCATGGTTTACCCCAGACGCTTCACATAACCTGATTCAATCCACTGACAGCACGTCAACCCCGGTATACCACATCGATCCAATTCACTCTATTCCTTGCCCGCCTTTCACCCTCCTGCATGTTCAGGTCCCGATCACACAAAATCTTTTTCACTACATCTTTCCCCCTCCAATTTGGTCTCCCATTTCTCCTCGTTCCCTCCACGTCCGACACATATATCCTCTTGGTCAATCTTTCCTCACTCATTCTCTCCACGTGCCCAAACCATTTCAAAACACACTCTTCTGCTCTCTTAACCACGCTCTTTTTATTTCCACACATCTCTCTTACCCTTACGTTACTTACTCGATCAAACCACCTCACACCACACATTGTCCTCAAACATCTCATTTCCAGATCATCCATCCTCCTACGCACAACTCCATCCATAGCCCACGCCTCGCAACCATACAACATTGTTGGAACCACTATTCCTTCAAACATACAAATTTTTGCTTTCCGAGATAATGTTCTCGACTTCCACACATTCTTCAAGACCCCAGAATTTTCGCCCCCTTCCCCCACCCTATGATCCACTTCCGTTTCCATGGTTCCATCCGCTGCCAGATCCACTCCCAGATATCTAAAACACTTCACTTCCTCCAGTTTTTCTCCATTCAAACTTACCTCCCTATTGACTTGACCCTCAACCCTACTGTACCCAATAACCTTGCTCTTATTCACATTTACTCTTAACTTTCTTCTTTCACACACTTTACCAAACTCAGTCACCAGCTTCTGCAGTTTCTCACATGAATCAGCCACCAGCGCTGTATCATCAGCGAACAACAACTGACTCACTTCCCAAGCTCCCTCATCCCCAACAGACTTCATACTTGCCCCTCTTTCCAAAACTCTTGCATTTACCTCCCTAACAACCCCATCCATAAACAAATTAAACAACCATGGAGACATCACACACCCCTGAAGCAAACCTACATTCACTGAGAACCAATCACTTTCCTCTCTTCCTACACGTACACATGCCTTACATCCTCGATAAAAACTTTTCACTGCTTCTAACAACTTGTCTCCCACACCATATATTCTTTATACCTTCCACAGAGCATCTCTATCAACTCTATCATATGCCTTCTCCAGATCCATAAATGCTACATATAAATCCATTTGCTTTTCTAAGTATTTCTCACATACATTCTTCAAAGCAAACACCTGATCCACACATCCACTACCACTTCTGAAACCACACTGCTCTTCCCCAATCTGATGCTCTGTACATGCCTTCACCCTCTCAATCAATACCCTCCCATATAATTTACCAGGAATACTTAACAAACTTATACCTCTGTAATTTGAGCACTCACTCTTATCCCCTTTGCCTTTGTACAATGGCACTATGCACGCATTCCGCCAATCCTCAGGCACCTCACCATAAGTCATATATACTTTAAATAACCTTACCAACCAGTCAATAATACAGTCACCCCCTTTTCAAATAAATTCCACTGCAATACCATCCAAACCTGCTGCCTTGCCGGCTTTCATCTTCCGCAAAGCTTTTACTACCTCTTCTCTGTTTACCAAATCATTTTCCCTAACCCTCTCACTTTGCACACCACCTCGACCAAAACACCCTATATCTGCCACTCTATCATCAAACACATTCAACAGACTTTCAAAATACTCACTCCATCTCCTTCTCACATCACCACTACTTGTTATCACCTCCCCATTTGCGACCTTCACTGAAGTTCCCATTTGCTCCCTTGTCTTACGCACTTTATTTACCTCCTTCCAGAACATCTTTTTATTCTCCCTAAAATTTAATAATACTCTCTCACCCCAACTCTCATTTGCCCTCTCAGACTGGGGTGTCTAAATGTGTGTGGATGTAACCAAGATGTGAAAAAAAAGGAGAGATAAGTAGTATGTTTGAGGAAAGGAACCTGGATGTTTTGGCTCTGAGTAAAACGAAGCTCAAGGATAAAGGGGAAGAGTGGTTTGGGAATGTCTTGGGAGTAAAGTCAGGGGTTAATGAGAGGACAAGAGCAAGGGAAGGAGTAGCAGTACTCCTGAAACAGGAGTTGTGGGAGTATGTGATAGAATGTAAGAAAGTAAATTCTCGATTAATATGGGTAAAACTGAAAGTTGATGGAGAGAGATGGGTGATTATTGGTGCATATGCACCTGGGCATGAGAAGAAAGATCATGAGAGGCAAGTGTTTTGGGAGCAGCTGAATGAGTGTGTTAGTGGTTTTGATGCAAGAGACCGGGTTATAGTGATGGGTGATTTGAATGCAAAGGTGAGTAATGTGGCAGTTGAGGGAATAATTGGTATATATGGGGTGTTCAGTGTTATAAATGGAAATGGTGAAGAGCTTGTAGATTTATGTGCTGAAAAAGGACTGGTGATTGGGAATACCTGGTTTAAAAAGCGAGATATACATAAGTATACGTATGTAAGTAGGAGAGATGGCCAGAGAGCGTTATTGGACTACGTGTTAATTGACAGGCGCGCGAAAGAGAGACTTTTGGATGTAAATGTGCTGAGAGGGGCAACTCGAGGGATGTCTGATCATTATCTTGTGGAGGCTAAGGTGAAGATTTGTATGGGTTTTCAGAAAAGAAGAGTGAATGTTGGGGTGAAGAGGGTGGTGAGAGCAAGTGAGCTTGGGCAGGAGAATTGTGTGAGGAAGTACCAGGAGAGACTGAGTACAGAATGGGAAAAGGTGAGAACAATGGAAGTAAGGGGAGTGGGGGAGGAATGGGATGTATTTAGGGAATCAGTGATGGATTGCGCAAAAGATGCTTGTGGCATGAGAAGAGTGGGAGGTGGGTTGATTAGAAAGGGTAGTGAGTGGCGGGATGAAGAAGTAAGATTATTAGTGAAAGAGAAGAGAGATGCATTTGGACGATTTTTGCAGGGAAAAAATGCAATTGAGTGGGAGATGTATAAAAGAAAGAGACAGGAGGTCAAGAGAAAGGTGCAAGAGGTGATATATATATATATATATATATATATATATATATATATATATACAGACACACACACACACACACACACACACACACATATATATATATATATATATATATATATATATATATATATATATATATATATATATATATATATATATATATGTATATATATATATATATATATATATATATATATATATATATATATATATATATATACATATATATATATATATATATATATATATATATATATATATATATATATATATATATATATATATATATATATATGTATATATATATATATATATATATATATATATATACATATATATATATATATATATATATATATATATATATATATAAGAAAGAAGAAAGTTAAGTGTAAATGTGAATAAGAGCAAGGTTATTAGGTACAGTAGGGTTGAGGGTCAAGTCAATTGGGAGGTAAGTTTGAAAGGAGAAAAAGTGGAGGAAGTAAAGTGTTTTTAGATATCTGGGAGTGGATCTGGCAGCGGATGGAACCATGGAAGCAGAAGTGAATCATAGGGTGGGGGAGGGGGCGAAAATCCTGGGAGCCTTGAAGAATGTGTGGAAGTCGAGAACATTATCTCGGAAAGCAAAAATGGGTATGTTTGAAGGAATAGTGGTTCCAACAATGTTGCATGGTTGCGAGGCGTGGGCTATGGATAGAGTTGTGCGCAGGAGGGTGGATGTGCTGGAAATGAGATGTTTGAGGACAATGTGTGGTGTGAGGTAGTTTGATCGAGTAAGCAATGTAAGAGTAAGAGAGATGTATGGAAATAAAAAGAGCGTGGTTGAGAGAGCAGAAGAGGGTGTTTTGAAATGGTTTGGGCACATGGAGAGAATGAGTGAGGAAAGATTGACCAAGAGGATATATGTGTCGGAGGTGGCGGGAACGAGGAGAAGTGGGAGACCAAATTGGAGGTGGAAAGATGGAGTGAAAAAGATTTTGAGTGATCGGGGCCTGAACATGCAGGAGGGTGAAAGGCGGGCAAGGAATAGAGTGAATTGGATCGATGTGGTATGCCGGGGTTGATGTGCTGTCAGTGGATTGAATCAGGGCATGTGAAGCGTCTGGGGTAAACCATGGAAAGCTGTGTGGGGCCTATATGTGGAAAGGGAGTTGTGGTTTCGGGCATTATTGCATGACAGCTAGAGACTGAGTGTGAACGAATGAGGCCTTTGTTTTCTTTTCCTAGCGCTACCCCGCACACATGAGGGGGGAGGTGGATGGTATTCCATGTGTGATGAGGTGGCGATGGGAAGGAATAAAGGCAGACAGTGTGAATTGTGTGCATGGGTATATATGTATGTGTCTGTGTGTGTATATGTATGTGTACAATGAGATGTACAGGTATGTATATTTGCGTGTGTGGAAGAGTGTGTATATACATGTGTATGGGGGTGGGTTGGGCCATTTCTTTCGTCTGTTTCCTTGCGCTACCTCGCAAACGCGGGAGACAGCGACAAAGCAAAAAAAAAATATATATATATATATATATATATATATATATATATATATATATATATATATATATATATATATATATATATGGGAGCGGGGGGCTGGAAATCCTCCCCTCTCGTTTTTTTTTTTTTTCAAAAAGATGGAACAGAGAAGTGGGCCAGGTGAGGATATTCCCTCAGAGGCCCTGTCCTCTGTTCTTAACGCTACCTCGCTAACGCGGGAAATGGCGAATAGTTTAAAAGAAGAAAGATATATATATATATATATATATATATATGTATATATATATATATATATATATATATATATATATATATATATATATATATATATATATATATATATATATATATATATATATAATATGTATGTATTTTTTTTGCCATATATGCTCTCCATTTCCCGCGTGAGCGAGGCAGCAACAATACCAGATGGCTGAGCCCAAGGGAGAAAATTCCTCACTTCGTTCCTTCCTCCATTACTTCTTTTGGAAACTACATGAAGAGAGAATACCCCCAACCCATCCATCCACGTTCCTATCCCTTTTAGTCGCCCTCTACGACACGCAAGAAATATATGGGAAGTATTCTTTCTCCCCTATCATATATACATGATATGGGGACTATGCATGCGGAATGCATACATAGTGCCATATATATACGACACGCATTTAGAAATGGTTCTAAATGCGTGTCATAGATCACCTCTGAGACTTCTCTTTTCTAATCTAAATAGATTTAATTCGTTTAGTTGGATCTCAAAGGATTTGTTTCTCAGGCCAAGAATCATCTTGGCAGCTTGCTTCTATGCTCTCTCCATTCTGTCTATATCTTTCCTCAAGTACGGTGACCAAAACTGAACACAATATTGAAGATTTAGAGGCAGAAGTGAGTTGTAAAGATTGAGGATAATTTCACAAGACTTGAGTTCGAAAGTCCCTCCTATGTATCCAAGAACTCTGTTTGCCTTTTCTACTGCTCATGTGCTCTGTTTTCTTAGCTTTAGGTTACCAGATACTATTACCCGAAAACCTTTTTCCTCATTGACTTCCTTTTGCTCAAAAAAAATTCATAGTGAAGCTTACCTTTGCATCTTCACAAAATATATGCAAAACTTTGCTATTATTACTAAAATTCATTTCTCACCTGTAAACCCAGTCCCTCAGTATGTCTGTATCAGTTTGGAGCTGCAGAAATTCATTTGCTGTTGTCGATTTATTCCCCACCAAATAACACGTTGATATTCCTAACTCCCCTTAACGTTCACTTCAGCTTCATCAGTAGGTCGGGAAAAAACTACCGCACCGTTATCGCCATCGTCATGTATTGCCCACCAGAGATTCCCCGTCCCCGAGTGACAGTTCATTACCACAACGGCACAGAACTTAACCTAGCTCGTGCAGACTGCTCAAATAATAGCTCTTTCTCTACCAATGTAATTAATTATTAATGATTGTAATGAATAGATAGCCGCCCTAGTGGGCGTATGAAATCTATCAGTATTGTCTCCACCACCCCTTCTTTTCTGAATACAACAATGATCATATTGTGGGTAATTTCTCGATCCGTTTACAATGTTTTATGACAATTAATTCAAACCGTTAGGTGTCTGCTTATATATATATATATACATATATATATATATATATATATATATATATATATATATATATATATATATATATATACATATATTATTTTATTTTATTTTGCTTTGTCGCTGTCTCCCGCGTTTGCGAGGTAGCGCAAGGAAACAGACGAAAGAAATGGCCCAATCCACCCCCATACACATGTATATACATACACGTCCACACACGCAAATATACATACCTATGCATCTCAATGTACACATATATATACACATACATATATACCCATGCACACAATTCACACTGTCTGCCTTTATTCATTCCCATCGCCACCTCGCCACACATGGAATACCATCCCCCTCCCCCCTCATGTGTGCGAGGTAGCGCTCGGAAAAGACAACAAAGGCCCCATTCGTTCACACTCAGTCTTTAGCTGTCATGCAATAATGCCCGAAACCACAGCTCCCTTTCCACATCCAGGCCCCACACAACTTTCCATGGTTTACCCAAGACGCTTCACATGCCCTGATTCAATCCACTGACAGCACGTCAACCCCGGTATAGCACATCGATCCAATTCACTCTATTCCTTGCCCGCCTTTCACCCTCCTGCATGTTCAGGCCCCGATCACACAAAATCTTTTTCACTCCATCTTTCCACCTCCAATTTGGTCTCCCACTTCTCCTCGTTCCCTCCACCTCCGACACATATATCCTCTTGGTCAATCTTTCCTCACTCATTCTCTCCATTTGCCCAAACCATTTCAAAACACCCTCTTCTGCTCTCTCAACCACGCTCTTTTTATTTCCACACATCTCTCTTACCCTTACGTTACTTACTCGATCAAACCACCTCACACCACACATTGTCCTCAAACATCTCATTTCCAGCACATCCACCCTCCTGCGCACAACTCTATCTATAGCCCACGCCTCGCAACCATACAACATTGTTGGCACCATTATTCCTTCAAACATACTCATTTTTGCTTTCCGAGATAATGTTCTCGACTTCCACATATTCTTCAAGGCTCCCAGGATTTTCGCCCCCTCCCCCACCCTATGATTCACTTCAGCTTCCATGGTTCCATCCGCTGCCAGATCCACTCCCAGATATCTAAAACACTTTACTTCCTTCAGTTTTTCTCCATTCAAACTTACCTCCTAATTGACTTGACCCTCAACCCTACTGTACCTAATAACCTTGCTCTTATTCACATTTACTCTTAACTTTCTTCTTTCAGACACTTTACCAAACTCAGTCACCTGCTTCTACAGTTTCTCACATGATTCAGCCACCACCGCTGTATCATCAGCGAACAACAACTGACTCACTTCCCAAGCTCTCTCATCCACAACTAACTTCATACTTGCCCCTCTTTCCAAAACCCTTGCATTCACCTCCCTAACAACCGCATCCATAAACAAATTAAACAACCATGGAGACATCACACACCCCTGCCGCAAACCTACATTCACTGAGAAACAATCACTTTCCTCTCTTCCTACACGTACACATGCATTACATCCTCGATAAAAAACTTTTCAATGCTTCCAACAACTTATATTGTTGTTGCCCCATTCGTTCACACTCAGTCTCTAGCTGTCATGCAATAATGCCCGAAACCACAGCTCACTTTCCGCATCCAGGCCCCACACAACTTTCCATGGTTTATCCCAGACGCTTCACATGCCCTGATTCAATCCATTGACAGCACGCCGACCCCGGTATACAGCATCGATCCAATTCACACTATCCCTTGCCCGCCTTTCACCCTCCTGCATGTTCAGGCCCCGATCACTCAAAATCTTTTTCACTCCATCTTTCCACTTCCAATTTGGTCTCCCACTTCTCGTTCCCTCCACCTCCGACACATATATCCTCTTAGTCAATCTTTCCTCACTCATTCTCTCCATGTGATCAAACCATTTCAAAACACCCTCTTCTGCTCTCTCAACCACGCTCTTTTTATTTCCACACATCTCTCTTTCCCTCACATTACTTACTCGATCAAACCACCTCACACCACACATTGTCCTCAAACATCTCATTTCCAGCACATCCACCCTACTGCGCACAACTCTATCCATAGCCCACGCCTCGCAACCACACAACATTGTTGGAACCACTATTCCTTCAAACATACCCATTTTTGCTTTCGGAGATAATGTTCTCGACTTCCACACATTCTTCAATGTTCCCAGGATTTTCGCCCCCTCCCCCACCCTATGATTCACTTCAGCTTCCATGGTTCCATCCGCTGCCAGATCCACTCCCAGATATCTAAAACACTTTACTTCCTCCAATTTTTCTCCTTTTAAATCTACCTCCCAATCAACTTGATCCTCAACCCTACTGTACTTAATAACCTTGCTCTTACTCACATTTACTCTTAACTTTCTTCTTTCACACACTTTACCAAACTCAGTCACCAGCTTCTGCAGTTTCTCACATGAATCAGCCACCAGCGCTGTATTATCAGCGAACAACAACTGACTCACTTCCCAAGCTCTCTCATCCACAACAGACTTCATAGTTGCCCTCTTTCCAAAACTCTTGCATTCACCTCCCTAACAACCCCATCCATAAACAAATTAAACAACCACGGACACATCACACACCCCCGCCGCAAACCTACATTCACTGAGAACCAATCACTTTCCTCTATTCCTACACGTACACATGCCTTACATCCTCGATAAAAACTTTTCACTGCTTCTAACAACTTGCCTCCCACACCTTATGTTCTTAGTACCTTCCACAGAGCATCTCTATCAACTCTATCATATGCCTTCTCCAGATCCATAAATGCTACATACAAATCCATTTGCTTTTCTATGTATTTCTCACATACATTCTTCAAAGCAAACACCTGATCCACACATCCTCTACCACTTCTGAAACCACACTGCTCTTCCCCAGTCTGATGCTCTGTACATGCCTTCACCCTCTCAATCATTACCCTCCCATATAATTTACAAGAAATACTCAACAAACATATACCTCTGTAATTTGAGCACTCACTCTTATCCCCTTTGCCTTTGTACAATGGCACTATGCATGCATTCCGCCAATCCTCAGGCACCTCACCATGAATCATACATACATTAAAGAACATTACCAACCAGTCAACGATACAGGCAACCCCTTTTTTAATAAATTCCACTTCAGTACCATCCAAACCTGCTACCTTGCCTGCTTTCATCTTCGGCAAAGCTTTTACTACCTCTTCTCTGTTTACCAAATCATTTTCCCTAACCCTCTCACTTTGCACACCACCTCGACCAAAACACCCTATATCTTCCACTCTATCATCAAACACATTCAACAAACCTTCAAAATACTCACTCCATCTCCTTCTCACATCACCACTACTTGTTATCACCTCCCCATTAGCCCCCTTCACTGAAGTTCCCATTTGCTCCCTTGTCTTACGCACTTTATTTACCTCCTTCCAGAACATCTTTTTATTCTCCCTGAAATTTAATGATACTCTCTCACCCCAACTCTCATTTGCCCTCTTTTTCACCTCTTGCACCTTTCTCTTGACCACCTGTCTCTTTCTTTTATATATCTCCCACTGATTTGCATTTTTTCCCTGCAAAAATCGTTCAAATGCCTCTCTCTTCTCTTTCACTAATAATCTTACTTCTTCATCCCACCACTCACTACCTTTCCTAATCAACCCATCTCACACGCTTCTCATGCCACAAGCATCTTTTTCGCAAGCCATCACTGCATCCCTAAATACATCCAATTCCTCCCCCACTCCCCTTACCTCCTTTGTTCTCACCTTTTTCCATTCTGTACTCAGTCTCTCCTGATACTTCCTCACACAAATCTCCTTCCCAAGCTCACTCACTCTCACTACCCTCTTCACCCCAACATTCGCTCTTCTTTTCTGAAAACCTCTACAAATCTTCACCTTCGCCTCCACAAGATAATGATCAGACATCCCTCCAGTTGCACTTCCCAGCACATTAACATCCAAACGTCTCTCATTCGCGCGCCTGTCAATTAACACGTAATCCAATAACGCTCTCTGGCCATCTCTCCTACTTACATACGTATACTTATGTATGTCTCGCTTTTTAAACCAAGTATTCCCAATCACCAGTCCTTTTTCAGCACATAAATCTACAAGCTCTTCACCATTTCCATTTACAGCACTGAACACCCCATGTATACCAATTATTCCCTCAAGTGCCACATTACTCACCTTTGCATTCAAATCACCCATCACTATAACCCGGTCTTGTGCATCAAAACCACTAACACACTCATTCAGCTGCTCCCAGAACACTTGTCTCTCATGATCTTTCTTCTTATGCCCAGGTGCCTATGCACCAATAGTCACCCATCTCTCTCCATCAACTTTCAGTTTTACCCATATTAATCGAGAGTTTACTTTCTTACATTCTATCACATACTCCTACAACTCCTGTTTCAGGAGTAGTTCTACTCCTTCCCTTGCTCTTGTCCTCTCACTAACCCCTGACTTTACTCCCAAGACATTCCCAAACCACTCTTCCCCTTTACCTTTAAGCTTCGTTTCCCTCAGAGCCAGTGGTGATTGCAGGTGTTGTTAAATGGATTTTCCGGTTCGAGGAAGAGTGTCAAGACTACACTTCAATGAGCTGAGGAGCATGCAAGTCGCTACAGAAAATAAAGGATGATCTTAAAGATACGCTTACACTAGACAAAAATACCGATGGGTTACGTAGTTTTCTGTGGGTTGGATCTCCCCCACCCATCCGTTCTGTTCACACTGTAACGAGAACCACCGTCTCAGCTCAGCGATTCTAGTGTAAACAAACAGTCTGGCATGATAAGAGCCTGAACAATTCCTGCTGACTATTGCCACATCAAACTGCCGGAGTGTGTACAGGGAGTTGAAAAAGAAAAAAAGAAGAAAACGAAAAGGTTTTGGATAAAACCATGGCTACAGAAAACATCCAGATATCCATTGTGATCTCTGTTGCCGCTCACTTTTGAATGTTTGTTTTCGTTTGAGGGTCAGTTGACGGTCTGAATATGATATCTTGCTAGATATATAACTTGAAATAAATGTTTTATATTCTAAATACAAATTTGTACATATCTAAAAGCAAAATCTTTATAATGTAATATCAGATGTAGATATTACAGCATATATGGGTAAGAATGATAATATAGTGTCAACACAATTACAATCTGTTTCGGATGGGCGCCCAGAGAAAATCCGTTTCGCTGGCTGTCGCTTTCCCCACGCGTTTCTGTGGACGATTCGTAGAAAACCAGATATACCTATGGGCCCATTGATTTTTTATGAATAGTGTAAACACACCTTACGTTGGCTGAGGAAGATGACCAGATGTGCAAAGGAAATTTCATTTGTCTGTAGATTAGTAAAGATTTTAATTGCACATCAAACAATTTTGTATGATCTTTATTTTGTCATCTATGTCCTTCCTGATATTTTGTCTTTACGTTCACTGCTGTGCATTCTCTCTGCCTTTCCATGCGTCTGATGTTAACGTTTAACGCTCATACATGATTTTTTCATAACATAGAAGGAAGGAAAACTAGTGTAATGTCAATGATAGAAACAAATATAATAATTTGTCCTGGAACGGACTGGAAGACGATCATTTCCCAGGTGATGATTTTGAAGTCATAATATGTTGACCTTTTTGATACCCGGACCAAACATAAACTTTTAGACTAAATGACCTGCAGTAATCCATCTATCCTGACAACAACCTTTCACCAAATCATCATTGGCCTTCATAGTGTTTACTGGGATTTCTCTTCCTCACTAAAGTTAAGTAATCTTCCGGGTGCATCAAAATTCTCTGTTGTTCAGTCAGGTGATTGTTATATAACATTAGTGTCAGGCACCAGCATTTTCCTTGTTAAAGTATGAACTGACGCAAATGTTCCTAAATAATATCTTTCCAGGTTTAGTAAATGCTACGTCAAAGTTCTGCTTCAAAAGAGACTGTACAAGACGCGGAAGAGTTATACGAAACACAAAGGTAAATGATTAACTAGGGATACTCAAGTGCAAAACTCTCTGTTCCATAGTCAGATTGTGTAGTTATTTCCCTTCGATTCCATCAGCTATTCTAACACCAGTGGGACTCAATTAGTCGCAACTGTTGCATCAAAAATAAGAAAAAGATGAAACTGAAAGAAGCTCTATATGGACTTAGGAAAACATACAGTAGGTTCATTATAATGTAAATCAATATATTACCTCGCCCTATGGCAAAACGGTGTCATTCTTGGCTTCAGTGTTTGACGCAACTTTGACCGGGGCCTAAAAGGACACTGAGGGCTGACCCCACGTGCTACTCAAGTCAGAACACAGTAGATAAGATATCAAAACTTTAACAAACTTAAACTCTGAACAAGGGTATTCTATTAGGACAATCCTTCTGCCTGTCATTACCCAGGACAGTGTTGGTGATTCCTTTACATTAATTATATAGATTCTCTCATTGTCTGTGATCAACAACTATTAACATCAACCATGGATGTCACACTGGGCCACACTATCATCACAAGTCATGGGTGTCACACTGAGCCACACTATCATCACAAGTCATGGGTGTCACACTGGGCCACACTATCATCACCAGCCATATGGGTCACATTGGGCCACACTATCATCACAAGTCATAGGTGTCACACTGAGCCACACTATCATCACCAGCCATGGGTGTCACATTGGGCCACACTATCATCACCAGCCATGGGTGTCACATTGGGCCACACTATCATCACCAGCCATAAGTGTCGCAGTATGCTCATATATTCATTATTACTCATCTCAACATGATAGAGTTAAATTATAATTTCATTTTAGTCTATGTTCCTCAGGACATTACGTATTTGCAGTCCAGAGTCTATTGATGATGAGTTTGAGAAAATATATTCTAATGGATCCAAGTTAGAATACCCTAGATTTTTGATTGATATATCCCTTAAGTTAGCAAAGAAATCATTTGATATAGTTGTACCCAAACCTCCGATTGACACCAAGAATCTTTTAGTCCTCCCTTTCAGTAATAATTTTACTTTACTTCCCATGTTGCTTAAATCCTTTAATGTAAATGTTGCCTTCAGCAACAATAATACTATAGATAATGTCTCAATCAAGAACTCACCAGAAAAATCTCCTGAATGCATCTATAAAGTGCCATGTAGAAATTGTGTTGGTTTTATGTTGGGCAGACTGGTAATGATGTTTCTGTTAGACTTAAGCAATGTAAATATAGTATAAGAACAGGACAAGAATCAAATGCCTTGTTTAATCACATCATCAAGGGAGATACAAGAAAGAAATATACGTCAGTTGATAGACAACGAAGAGACGGAGCTAGGACGCATTTGGTAAACGAGTGACTGTCCTAATGGACAGACAACAAGCGTATCATAAACTTATTATGTGGACCAGAAGGGGAATCTTTTACAAATTTTATCAACAATTAAGCTAACTAATTTGTATAGACCTTCACTAATACTAAGGTTACAATTCTCTGTGTATTCAATAATATAATATTTAACGATATTTCTTGTGGTATTGGAGTTAAGAATTGATAACTGAGATGGCATTACTTCAGTCAATACAATGATCATAGTTTTTAACGTAATTAAACAAGGCACTTGACTCTCGTCCTGTTCTTATAATTCATGTTGTTTAAGTCTAACAGAAAGATTCTTACCAGTCTGCCCAACATAAAACTTATCACAGCTTCTATATGGCACTTTAGAGATGCATCAGGGTGAACTTTCTGGTGAGTTCCTGATTAGGATATTCTTTACAGCATTATTGTTGCTGAAGGCAACATTTATATTAAAAGATTCACGCAATATGAAAAGTGAAGTAAAATCATTATTTAAAGGAAGAACTAAAAGATTCTTGGTGTCAATAGGAGGTTTGGGTTCAACTCTATCAAATGATTTCTTTGCTAACTTAAGGGATTTATCAATCAAAGATCTAGGATATTTTAACTTGGATCCAATAGAATATATCTTCTCAAATTCATCACCAATAAACTCTAGACTGCAAATACGTAATGCCCTAAGGAACATAGACTAAAAAGATGATAATTCAACTCCGTCATGTTCAGACGAGTAATAATGGATATATGAGCATACATTGGTAGGTTTTCTCTAGATACTAAACTTAAACTTGTTTCCATGCCTATGGATCATGCAATCTAAAAAGGGTAACATACCATTATTTTCATTGTCTACAGTAAATTTGGTAGAAGGTACTAAATTCTTAAGTAAAAGGAAAGACGTTCGTGTAATTTAATTTCCTGTCCCAACACAAAGAACATTATCTACACTATCGTGTTTCATTTCTCCGTGGACTCATAGGAATATATATATATATATATATATATATATATATATATATATATATATATATATATATATATATATATATATATATATATATATATATATATATATATATATATATATATATATATATATATATACATATATATATATATATACATATATATATATATATATATATATATATATATATATATATATATATATATATATATATATATATATATATATATATATATATATATATATATATATATATATATATATATATATATATATATATATATATATATATATATATATATACATATATATATATATACATATATATATATACATATATATATATACATATATATATATACATATATATATATATACATATATATATATATACATATATATATATATACATATATATATATGCATATATATATATATATATATATATATATATATATATATATATATATATATATATATATATATATATATATATATATATATATATATATATATATATATATATATATTATCCCTGGGGATAGGGGATTAAGAATACTTCCCACGTATTCCCTGCGTGTCGTAGAAGGCGACTAAAAGAGGAGGGAGCGGGAGGCTAGAAATCCTCCCCTCTCGTTTTTTTTTAATTTTCCAAAAGAAGGAACAGAGGGGGGGCCAGGTGAGAATATTCCACAAAGGCCCAGTCCTCTGTTCTTAACGCTACGTCGCTAACGCGGGAAATGGCGAATAGTTAAAAAAAAAAAAAAAAAATATATATATATATATATATATATATATATATATATATATATATATATATATATATATATATATATATATATATAATTCTTTCTTTCATAATATTCGCCATTTCCCGCGTTAGCGAGGTAGCGTTAAGAACAGAGGACAGGGCCTTTGAGGAAATATCTTCACCTGGCCCCCTTCTCTGTTCCTTCTTTTGGAAAATTAAAAAAAAAAAAAAACGTGAAAAGAGGATTTCCAGCCACCCGCTTCCTCCCCTTTCTACGACACGCAGGAAATACGTGGGAAGTATTCTTTCTCCCCTATCCCCAGGGATATATATATATATATATATATATATATATATATATATATATATATATATATATATATATATATATATATATATATATTTCTTGCTTTGTCGCTGTCTCCCGCGTTTGCGAGGTAGCGCAAGGAAACAGACGAAAGAAATGGCCCAACCCACCCCCATACACATGTATATACATACGTCCACACACGCAAATATACATACCTACGCAGCTTTCCATGGTTTACCCCAGACGCTTCACATGCCCTGATTCAATCCACTGACAGCACGTCAACCCCGGTATACCATATCGATCCAATTCAATCTATTCCTTGCCCTCCTTTCACCCTCCTGCATATTCAGGCCCCGATCACACAAAATCTTTTTCACTCCATCTTTCCACCTCCAATTTGGTCTCCCACTTCTCCTCGTTCCCTCCACCTCCGACACATATATGCTCTTGGTCAATCTTTCCTCACTCATTCTCTCCATGTGCTCAAACCATTTCAAAACACCCTCTTCTGCTTTCTCAACCACGCTCTTTTTATTTCCACACATCTCTCTTACCCTTACGTTACATACTCGATCAAACCACCTCACACCACACATTTTCCTCAAACATCTCATTTCCAGCACATCCATCCTCCTGCGTACAACTCTATCTATAGCCCGCGCCTCGCAACCATACAATATTGTTGGAACCACTATTCCTTCAAACATACCCATTTTGCTTTCCGAGATAATGTTCTCGACTTCCACACATTCTTCAAGGTTCCCAGGATTTTCGCCCCCTCCCCCATCCTATGATCCACTTCCGCTTCCATGGTTCCATCCGCTGCCAGATCCACTCACAGATATCTAAAACACTTTACTTCCTCCAGTTTTTCTCCATTCAAACTTACCTCCCAATTGACTTGACCCTCAACCCTACTGTACCTAATTACCTTGCCCTTATTCACATTTACTCTTAACTTTCTTCTTTCACACACTTTACCAAACTCAGTCACCAGCTTCTGCAGTTTCTCACATGAGTCAGCCACCAGCGCTGTATCATCAGCGAACAACAACTGACTCACTTCCCAAGCTCTCTCATCCCCAACAGACTTCATACTTGCCCCTCTTTCCAAAACTCTTGCATTCACCTCCCTAACAACCCCATCCATAAACAAATTAAACAACCATGGAGACATCACACACCCCTGCCGCAAACCTACATTCACTTACAACCAATCACTTTCCTCTCTTCCTACACGTACACATGCCTTACATCCTCGATAAAAACTTTTCACTGCTTCTAACAACTTGCCTCCCACACCATATATTTCTAATACCTTCCACAGAGCATCTCTATCAACTCTATCATATGCCTTCAACAGATCCATAAATGCTACATATATATATATATATATATATATATATATATATATATATATATATATATATATATATATATATATATATATATATATATGTGGTGTGGGAGGCAAGTTGTTAGAAGCAGTGAAAAGTTTTTATCGAGTATATAAGGCATGTGTACGTGTAGGAAGAGAGGAACGTGATTGGTTCTCAGTGAATGTAGGTTTGCGGCAGGGGTGTGTGATGTCTCCATGGTTGTTTAATTTGTTTATGGATGGGGTTGTTAGGGAGGTGAATGCAAGAGTTTTGGAAAGAGGGGCAAGTATGAAGTCTGTTGTGGATGAGAGAACTTGGGAAGTGAGTCAGTTGTTGTTCGCTGATGATACAGCGCTGGTGGCTGATTCATGTGAGAAACTGCAGAAGCTGGTGACTGAGTTTGGTAAAGTGTGTGAAAGAAGAAAGTTAAGAGTAAATGTGAATAAGAGCAAGGTTATTAGGTACAGTAGGGTTGAGGGTCAAGTCAATTGGGAGGTAAGTTTGAATGGAGAAAAACTGGAGGAAGTAAAGTGTTTTAGATATCTGGGAGTGGATCTGGCAGCGGATGGAACCATGGAAGCGGAAGTGAATCATAGGGTGGGGGAGGGGGTGAAAATCCTGGAAGCCTTGAAGAATGTGTGGAAGTCGAGAACATTATCTCGGAAAGCAAAAATGGGTATGTTTGAAGGAGTAGTGGTTCCAACAATATTGTATGGTTGCGAGGCGTGGGCTATGGATAGAGTTGTGCGCAGGAGGGTGGATGTGCTGGAAATGAGATGTTTGAGGACAACATGTGGTGTGAGGTGGTTTGATTGACTAAGTGATAATACGGTATGAGAGATGTGTGCTAATAAAAAGAGTGTGGTTGAGAGAACAAAAGAGGGTGTTTTGAAATGGTTTGGGCACATGGAGAGAATGAGTGAGGAAAGATTGACCAAGAGGATATATGTGTCGGAGGTGGAGGGAACGAGGAGAAGTGGGAGACCAAATTTGAGGTGGAAAGATGGAGTGGAAAAAGATTTTGTGTGATCGGGGCCTGAACATGCAGGAGGGTGAAAGGCGGGCAAGGAATAGAGTGAACTGGATCGATTTGGTATACCGGGGTTGACGTACTGTCAGTGGATTGAATTAGGGCATGTGAAGCGTCTGGGGTAAACCATGGAAAGTTGTGTGGGGCCTGGATGTGGAAAGGGAGCTGTGGTTTCGGGCATTATTGCATGACAGCTAGAGACTGTGTGTGAACAAATGGGGCCTTTGTTGTCATGAGGAGGGAGGGGGTTGGTATTCCATGTGTGGCGAGGTGGCGATGGGAATGAATAAAGGCAGACAGTGTGAATTGTGTGCATGGGTATATATGTATGTGTCTGTGTGTGTATATATATGTGTACATTGAGATGTATAGGTATGTATATTTGCGTGTGTGGACGTGTATGTATATACATTGTGTATGGGGGTGGGTTTGACCATTTCTTTCGTCTGTTTCCTTGCGCTACCTCGCAAACGCGGGAGACAGCGACAAAGCAAAAAAAAAAAAAAAAAATATATATATATATATATATATATATATATATATATATATATATATATATATATATATATATATATATATATATATATATATATATATACAGATAGCTGGAGAGAGAGACTGAGGAAGAGAGAGAGAGAGAGAGAGAGAGAGAGAGAGAGAGAGAGAGAGAGAGAGAGAGAGAGAGAGAGAGAGAGAGAGAGAGAGAGAGCAGGAAAAAAAATTGTCCAAAGGCAGGGTTAACTCACAGCGTTCATCACTGGATAATGTAGGGTTACCAGGAGAGGGGGCGTGTGAGTTCCGCGTTATCAAGTATTATATGCATGAGAGAAAGACTGTATATTTGTGGACTGAACACTAGCAGCCCACGTGTGGTGAGACAGAGAGACCTACTGAAGTGACGGCTCACTGTGCGTGCATCTGTCTCCTACCATGAGGATAGTACTATTAATATACCTCGCTGTCTTGTGGTTGTCTACCATCTATCTACTACTTGAGAGAGAGAGAGAGAGAGAGAGAGAGAGAGAGAGAGAGAGAGAGAGAGAGAGAGAGAGAGAGAGAGAGAGAGAGAGAGAGAGAGAGAGAGAGAGAGAGAGACTACAAGGTAGACTTACAAGCGATTAAATATCCTCTTGTATAATGAAAGATTCAAGAACTCCACAGTGTTGCCAGTTACTAGTAGACTGTGTGAAGAAAACAGACCCATCGCCACAGTGTGTAATAACTCTGGCTACAAATGCTCATTGTTTACATTTACGTCCTCAGTAAGAGTGAGATATAATTCATTTTTAGCGGTAAACTTTCAATTATGAAAATAATAACCCAGCTAAAGTTCCTGGCATAATTGTTCCTGGGATATTCTCGGTATTTTAATGGATTAAATTCAATTATACGTTATGTGAACGGGGCCAGCGCTTTAAATGAATCTATGATCTAAATGAATTCCAGTCTAATTCCAAAATTCAATTTCAAGCTTCATAAATAACAGGATTATTACTGTTGTCATGACATCCTCCCTGGGGAGCCCTATGGTTATAGTCTATCATATAAATAGTATCATTCAGCAAGAGTGTATCATTATATCTATCATGAATGTCAACCACATGAGTATATATGTGTATATATGCAGAGTGCACCACTCACCAATATCTTGCGAGGCAGCTCTTGTGTCACGAACTAAACTTTAAGACGGTCAAGATGTTCAAGACAGCGAATAACCAGGCTCTGTCTATGGGACCCTGTGGAGGTACTGCGGGCTGCTCCTCCCCGTCCTGTCAGATTAGCTGTACACTTCATAACTCAGTAATGAATATATCAGTAATATCAAGAAGTTCAACCTTAATGTATGACTTGTTCTTGTCTTACTCTGTTCTCCAGATCTACAGACCCTCAAATACCAGAGACGTAGACCAGTCTGTGTGTTAACATTGAGCTGTGATTGATAGGGCGAAATGAAGAAGCAACTTGGACACAAGGTTTTCACGTTTTAACTGATTTAGAGTAGTAATGTCACAGGTCCTCTTTATTAGCTTATTAAGGTGTACTGGTCGAGGCCCTGCATGGATGAGCACCTTGATCAGGTGTAGTCAAGCTCCAACTCAATCAGTCATTGTGATAATTGATTTAGTACACTGGACACTTATGACGATTGTCTGGTAAACACTCGTCCAACTCACCATCCATGGAGTGTATTATTCTATTCAGTTATAGATACACCAGGATTAAAATTCTCTGAAAGAGTTCAGGTGTTAGACAATAGTCTTCTAAAGGCTCCCTCAGCCCAAGGCTACGCACGCACTTCCAGTAGCAGGGAAATGCAGACTCCTGTGGAGTGCGAAGTTCCTTGACGAGACTATACTACTTTTCACTCGCGGTGTAACACCGAACAGGCGAAGTACGGTAACACCTCAATATATATATATATATATATATATATATATATATATATATATATATATATATATATATATATATATAGATATATATATATATATTTTTTTTTTTCTTTATTTTGCTTTGTCGCTGTCTCCCGCGTTTGCGAGGTAGCGCAAGGAAACAGACGAAAGAAATGGCCCAACCCACCCCCATACACAATGTACACACACACTCGCCCACACACGCAAATATACATACCTATACATCTCAATGTACACATATATATACACACACAGACACATACATATATACCCATGCACACAGTTCACACTGTCTGCCCCTATTCATTCCCATCGCCACCTCGCAACACATGGAATACCATCTCCCTCCCCCCTCATGTGTGCGAGGCAGCACTAGGAAAAGACAACAAAGGCCCCATTCGCTCACACCCAGTCTCCAGCTGTCACGCAATAATGCCCGAAACCACAGCTCCCCCTCCACATCCAGGCCCCACACAACCTCCCATGGTTCACCCCAGACGCTTCACACGCCCTGATTCAATCCATCGACAGCACGTCCACCCCGGTATACCACATCGATCCAACTCACTCTATTCCCTGCCCGCCTCCCACCCTCCTGCATGTTCAGGCCCCGACCACACAAAATCCCCCTCACTCCATCCTTCCACCCCCAATTTGGTCTCCCACCTCTCCTCGTTCCCTCCACCTCCGACACATACATCCTCTTGGTCAACCTCTCCTCACTCATTCCCTCCATGTGCCCAAACCATTTCAAAACATTCAAAATATGTATATATATATATATTATCTATTATATTTTGTCGGTATCTCCCGCGTTAGTGAGGTAGCGCAAGGAAACAGACTAAAGAATGGCCCAACCCACCCACATACACATGCATATACATACGCGTCCACACACGCACATATACATACCATACATACCTATATATTTCAACTTATACATATATATACATACACGGACATATATATATATACACACATGCACATAATTCATACTTGCTGCCTTTAATCATTCCCGTCGCCACCCCGCCACACATGAAATGACAACCCCCTCCCCGGCATGCGCGCGAGGTAGGGCTAGGAAAAGACAACAAAGGCCACATTCGTTAACACTCAGTCTCTAGCTGTCATGTATAATGCATCGAAATCACAGCTCCCTTTCCCATTCAGGCCCCACAAAACTTTTCATGGCTTACCCCTGACGTTTCACATGCCCTGGTTCAATCCATTGACAGCACGTCGACCCAGGTATACCACATCGTTCCAATTCACTCTATTCCTTGCACACCTTTCACCTTTCTGCATGTTCAGGCCCCGATGGCTCAAAATCTTTTTCATTCCATCCTTCCACCTCCAATTTGGTCTTCCACTTCTCCTCGTTCCCTCAACCTCTGACACATATCCTCTTTGTCATTCTTTTCTCACTCATTCTCTCTGTGACCAAACCATTTCAATACACCTTCTTCTGCTCTCTCAACCACACTCATTTTATCATCACACATCTCTCTTACCCTTTCATTACTTATATATATATATATATATATATATATATATATATATATATATATATATATATATATATATATATATATATATATATATAGGTTTTTCATACATACTCGCCATTTTCCGCATTAGCGAGGTAGCGTTAAGAACGAAGGAATGAGCCTTAGAGGGAATATCCTCACTTGGCCCCCTTTCCCTGTTCCTTCAACTGAAAACCTGAAAATGGGAGGGGAGGATTTCCAGCCCCTCATTGCCTCCCCTTTTAGTCGCTTTCTACGACACGCAAGGAATATGTGGGAAGTATCATTTCTCCCATATCCCTAGGGATGATATGTAAATTATATATCTTATATATATATATATATGTATATATATATATATATATATATATATATATATATATATATATATATATATGTATATATATATATATATATATATATATATATATATATATATATATATATATATATATATATATATATATATATATATATATATATATATATATATATGTATATTTTATTTATTTATTATACTTTGTCGCTGTCTCCCGCGTTTGCGAGGTAACGCAAGGAAACAGACGAAAGAAATGGCCCAACCCCCCCCCCCCCCCCATACACATGTATATACATACGTCCACACACGCAAATATACATACCTACACAGCTTTCCATGGCTTACCCCAGACGCTTCACATGCCTTGATTCAATCCACTGACAGCACGTCAACCCCGGTATACCACATCGCTCCAATTCACTCTATTCCTTGCCCTCCTTTCACCCTCCTGCATGTTCAGGCCCCGATCACTCAGAATCTTTTTCACTCCATCTTTCCACCTCCAATTTGGTCTCCCTCTTCTCCTTGTTCCCTCCACCTCCGACACATATATCCTCTTGGTCAATCTTTCCTCACTCATCCTCTCCATGTGCCCAAACCACTTCAAAACACCCTCTTCTGCTCTCTCAACCACGCTCTTTTTATTTCCACACATCTCTCTTACCCTTACCTTACTTACTCGATCAAACCACCTCACACCACACATTGTCCTCAAACATCTCATTTCCAGCACATCCATCCTCCTGCGCACAACTCTATCCATAGCCCACGCCTCGCAACCATACAACATTGTTGGAACCGCTATTCCTTCAAACATACCCATTTTTGCTTTCCGAGATAATGTTCTCGACTTCCACACATTCTGCAAGGCCCCCAGAATTTTCGCCCCCTCCCCCACCCTATGATCCACTTCCGCTTCCATGGTTCCATCCGCTGCCAGATCCACTCCCAGATATCTAAAACACTTCACTTCCTCCAGTTTTTCTCCATTCAAACTCACCTCCCAACTGACTTGACCCTCAACCCTACTGTACCTAATAACCTTGCTCTTATTCACATTTACTCTTAACTTTCTTCTTTCACACACTTTACCAAACTCAGTCACCAGCTTCTGCAGTTTCTCACATGAATCAGCCACCAGCGCTGTATCATCAGCGAACAACAACTGACTCACTTCCCAAGCTCTCTCATCCCCAACAGACTTCATACTTGCCCCTCTTTCCAAAACTCTTGCATTTACCTCCCAAACAACCCCATCCATAAACAAATTAAACAACCATGGAGACATCACACACCCCTGCCGCAAACCTACATTCACTGAGAACCAATCACTTTCCTCTCTTCCTACACGTACACATGCCTTACATCCTCGATAAAAACTTTTCACTGCTTCTAACAACTTTCCTCCCACACCATATATTCTTAATACCTTCCACAGAGCATCTCTATCAACTCTATCATATGCCTTCTCCAGATCCATAAATGCTACATACAAATCCATTTGCTTTTCTAAGTATTTCTCACATACATTCTTCAAAGCAAACACCTGATCCACACATCCTCTACCACTTCTGAAACCACATTGCTCTTCCCCAATCTGATGCTCTGTACATGCCTTTACCCTCTCAATCAATACCCTCCCATATAATTTACCAGGAATACTCAACAAACTTATACCTCTGTAATTTGAGCACTCACTCTTATCCCCTTTGCCTTTGTACAATGGCACTATGCACGCATTCCGCCAATCCTCAGGCACCTCACCATGAGTCATACATACATTAAATAACCTTACCAACCAGTCAACAATACAGTCACCCCCTTTTTTAATAAATTCCACTGCAATACCATCCAAACCTGCTGCCCTGCCGGCTTTCATCTTCCGCAAAGCTTTCACTACCTCTCCTCTGTTTACCAAATCATTTTCCCTAACCCTCTCACTTTGCACACCACCTCGACCAAAACACCCTATATCTGCCACTCTATCATCAAACACATTCAACAAACCTTCAAAATACTCACTCCATCTCCTTCTCACATCACCACTATTTGTTATCACCTCCCCATTTGCGCCCTTCACTGAAGTTCCCATTTGCTCCCTTGTCTTACGCACTTTATTTACCTCCTTCCAGAACATCTTTTTATTCTCCCTAAAATTTTATGATACTCTCTCACCCCAACTCTTATTTGCCCTTTTTTTCACCTCTTGCACCTTTCTCTTGACCTCCTGTCTCTTTCTTTTATACATCTCCCACTCAATTGCATTTTTTCCCTGCAAAAAATCGTCCAAATGCCTCTCTCTTCTCTTTCACTAATACTCTTACTTCTTCATCCCACCACTCACTACCCTTTCTAATCAACCCACCTCCCACTCTTCTCATGCCACAAGCATCTTTTGCGCAATCCATCACTGATTCCCTAAATACATCCCATTCCTCCCCCACTCCCCTTACTTCCATTGTTCTCACCTTTTTCCATTCTGTACTCAGTCTCTCCTGGTACTTCCTCACACAGGTCTCCTTCTCAAGCTCACTTACTCTCACCACCCTCTTCACCCCAACATTCACTCTTCTTTTCTGAAAACCCATACAAATCTTCACCTTAGCCTCCACAAGATAATGATCAGACATCCCTCCAGTTGCACCTCTCAGCACATTAACATCCAAAAGTCTCTCTTTCGCACGCCTGTCAATTAACACGCAATCTAATAACGCTCTCTGGCCATCTCTCCTACTTACATAAGTATACTTATGTATATCTCGCTTTTTAAACCAGGTATTCCCAATCATCAGTCCTTTTTCAGCACATAAATCTACAAGCTCTTCACCATTTCCATTTACAACACTGAACACCCCATGTATACCAATTATTCCCTCAACTGCCACATTACTCACCTTTGCATTCAAATCACCCATCACTATATATGTATATATATATATATATATATATATATATATATATATATATATATATATATATATATATATATATATATATATATATATATATATATATATATTTATTTTTTTTTTTTTTTTTTATACTTTGTCGCTGTCTCCCGCGTTTGCGAGGTAGCGCAAGGAAACAGACGAAAGAAATGGCCCAACCCCCCCCCCATACACATGTACATACACACGTCCACACACGCAAATATACAACCTACACAGCTTTCCATGGTTTACCCCAGACGCTTCACATGCCTTGATTCACTCCACTGACAGCACGTCAACCCCCTGTATACCACATCGCTCCAATTCACTCTATTCCTTGCCCTCCTTTCACCCTCCTGCATGTTCAGGCCCCGATCACACAAAATCTTTTTTCACTCCATCTTCCACCTCCAATTTGGTCTCCCTCTTCTCCTCGTTCCCTCCACCTCCGACACATATATCCTCTTGGTCAATCTTTCCTCACTCATTCTCTCCATGTGCCCAAACCATTTCAAAAAATTCAAAAAAAGTATATTTATATTTATTAAACCCATTAAAATTTTTTTCGGGAACCCCGCGTTTTGTGAGGTAGGGGCAAGGAAACAGACTAAAGAATGGCCCAACCCCCCCACATACCATGCATAAAACATACGCGTCCCACACACGCACATATTTCATAACCCTAATACCTAAAATTTTTTTCAACTTATACATATATAATTTCAACCGGGCATATATATATAATACACAAAAATGCACAAAAATTCCCTACTTGCTTTTCCTTTAATCATTTTCCCCCCCCGTCCCCCCCCCCCCCCACCCCCCCCAAAAAAACATGGCCAATGAAAAAAAACCCCCCTCCCCCCCGGGATGCGCGCGAGGGAGGGCTAAAGGGAAAAAACAACAAAAAAGGGCCCCATTCCCCTTTAAAACCCATTTTCTAGCTGTCAAGTATAATGCCTCCCAAATCACAGCTCCCTTTCCCCTTTCAGGCCCCACAAAAAAATTTTTATGGCTTACCCCTGACGTTTTCACATTTCCCTGGTTCAATCCATTGGGAAACACGTCCCCCCAGGTAACCAAAATCCCTTCCAATTCACTTTTTATTTTCCTTCAAACCTTTTTTACCTTTCTGCAGGGTTAAACCCCGAAGGTCAAAAATTTTTTTTTCTTTTCCCTCCTTTCCCCCTCCAATTTTGGGCTTTTCCCCTTCTCCTCCTTTCCTCCACCTCGAACATTTCCCCCTTTTTCTTTTTTTCCCACTCATTTTCTCTGTGACCAAACCATTTCAATACACCTTCCTTTTGCTCTCTCAACCACACCCCCTTTTAAACATCACAACCCAACCCCTCTTACCCCTTTTATTAAATTTTATATAATATTATATATATATATAAATATATAAAAATATATATATATATATAAAATAATATATATATAATAATTAGGTTTTTTTAAAACATACTCGCCATTTTTTCCCCTTTTGCGAGGTAGCTTAAGAAAGAAGGAATGAGCCTTAGAGGGAAATCCCACTTTGGGCCCCCTTTTCCCCGTTTCCCTTTAACCCGAAAACCTGAAAAAAGGAGGGGGTTTTTCCCGCCCCTCATTGCCCCCCCTTTTAAGGCCCCTTTTTTACGACACGCAAGGAAAAAAGTGGGAATAAACATTTCTTCCCCAAAACCCAAGGGGGGATATGTAAAAAATTTTATATCTTTATAAATATAAAAAATGTAATATAATTTTTAATAAAAAATTTTTAAAAAAATTTTTTTAAAAATAATTTTTATAAAATATATTTATAATATAAAATAAATATATATATATATAATTAAAATATATTAAAAAATAAAATATATATTTTAATTTAAAAAAATATATATAAATATATTAATATTTTAATAAATATATTGGGAAAATTTTTTTTTATTTTTTATACTTTTCGCGTCCTTTCCCCCTTTTCGAGGTAACGCAAGGAAAAAAGACGAAAGAAATGGGCCCCAACCCCCCCCCCCCCCCCCTACCATGAAAAAACATACGTCCCCCAAAAAAACGCAAATATACAAAACCTACCCAGCTTTTCCCCTGGGGTTTTTCCCCAAAACGCTTCACTGCCCTTTTAAATTCCCAAACCCCCTGGAAAACCCCGCAACCCCGGTATAAACCCCATCCTCCAATTACTCTAAATTCCCTTTCCCCTCCTTTCAAACCCCCCCTGCTTTTTCAAGGGGCCCCGATCACTCAAAACTTTTTTTACCTTTCCCCTCTTTTCCCCTCCAAATTTGGGGCCCCCTTCTCCCCTTTTTCCCCCCACCTCCGCACATAAAATCCTCTTGGCAATCTTTCCTCACTCATCCTCTCCTGTGCCCAAAACCCCTTCCCAAAACCCCCCTCTCTTCTCTCTCCCAAAACCAAAGCTCTTTTTATTTCCCCCCCATCTCCTTACCCTTACCTTTACTTTCTCGATCAAAACCCCCTCACACCCCCAAAAAAATTTTCCCCCAAACCCTCCAAAATTTCCCCGCACACCACCTCCTGCGCACAATCTATCCATAGCCACGACCCCCGCAAACCTTTCAACATTGTTGGAACCGCTATTCCTTCAAAAATACCCTTTTTTTTCTTTCCGAGATTTAAAGTTCTCGGGCTTCCACCATTCGGGCCCCCCGAAATTTTTTGCCCCCTCCCCCAAACCCCAATCCACTTCCGCTTCCCCCCCGGGTTTCCCTCCGCTGCCAACCACTCCCAATATCTAAAACAACTTCACTTCCTCCATTTTTCTCCCCTTCAAACCCCACCTCCCCAAAGGAAATTTACCCCCCCAACCCTACGGACCTAATAACCTTGCTCTTATTTTACATTTTACTTTAAATTTTCTTTTTTCACAACACTTTCCAAACTCAGTCCAAACCCGCTTCGCAGTTTTTTCACATGAACACCCCCCCCGCCCGTAAAACATCAGCGAACAACAACTGACTCCCTTCCCAAGCTTTTCCATCCCCAACAGACCTTTTATACTTGCCCCTCTTTCCAAAAAATCTTGCATTTACCCTCCCCAAACAACCCCATCCCCCAAAAAAAATTAAACAACCTTGGGGGACATCACACAAACCCCAGGGCCCCAAAAAACCCACATTTCACTGAAAACCCCAATTTACTTTCCTCTCTTCCCCACACGTACACATGCCTTTACATCCTCGATAAAAAACTTTTCAAGCTTCTAAAAAACTTTCCTCCCACACCAAAAATTTTTAATACCTTCCACAGAGCATCTCTATCAACTCTATCATATGCCTTCTCCAGATCCATAAATGCTACATACAAATCCATTTGCTTTTCTAAGTATTTCTCACATACATTCTTCAAAGCAAACACCTGATCCACACATCCTCTACCACTTCTGAAACCACATTGCTCTTCCCCAATCTGATGCTCTGTACATGCCTTTACCCTCTCAATCATACCCTCCCATATAATTTACCAGGAATACTCAACAAACTTATACCTCTGTAATTTGAGCACTCACTCTTATCCCCTTTGCCTTTGTACAATGGCACTATGCACGCATTCCGCCATCCTCAGGCACCTCACCATGAGTCATACATACATTAAATAACCTTACCAACCAGTCAACAATACAGTCACCCCCTTTTTTAATAAATTCCACTGCAATACCATCCAAACCTGCTGCCCTGCCGGCTTTCATCTTCCGCAAAGCTTTCACTACCTCTCCTCTGTTTACCAAATCATTTTCCCTAACCCTCTCACTTTGCACACCACCTCGACCAAAACACCCTATATCTGCCACTCTATCATCAAACACATTCAACAAACCTTCAAAATACTCACTCCATCTCCTTCTCACATCACCACTATTTGTTATCACCTCCCCATTTGCGCCCTTCACTGAAGTTCCCATTTGCTCCCTTGTCTTACGCACTTTATTTACCTCCTTCCAGAACATCTTTTTATTCTCCCTAAAATTTTATGATACTCTCTCACCCCAACTCTTATTTGCCCTTTTTTTCACCTCTTGCACCTTTCTCTTGACCTCCTGTCTCTTTCTTTTATACATCTCCCACTCAATTGCATTTTTTCCCTGCAAAAATCGTCCAAATGCCTCTCTCTTCTCTTTCACTAATACTCTTACTTCTTCATCCCACCACTCACTACCCTTTCTAATCAACCCACCTCCCACTCTTCTCATGCCACAAGCATCTTTTGCGCAATCCATCACTGATTCCCTAAATACATCCCATTCCTCCCCCACTCCCCTTACTTCCATTGTTCTCACCTTTTTCCATTCTGTACTCAGTCTCTCCTGGTACTTCCTCACACAGGTCTCCTTCTCAAGCTCACTTACTCTCACCACCCTCTTCACCCCAACATTCACTCTTCTTTTCTGAAAACCCATACAAATCTTCACCTTAGCCTCCACAAGATAATGATCAGACATCCCTCCAGTTGCACCTCTCAGCACATTAACATCCAAAAGTCTCTCTTTCGCACGCCTGTCAATTAACACGCAATCTAATAACGCTCTCTGGCCATCTCTCCTACTTACATAAGTATACTTATGTATATCTCGCTTTTTAAACCAGGTATTCCCAATCATCAGTCCTTTTTCAGCACATAAATCTACAAGCTCTTCACCATTTCCATTTACAACACTGAACACCCCATGTATACCAATTATTCCCTCAACTGCCACATTACTCACCTTTGCATTCAAATCACCCATCACTATATATGTATATATATATATATATATATATATATATATATATATATATATATATATATATATATATATATATATATATATATATATATATATATATATATATATTTTTTTTTTTTTTTTTTTTATACTTTGTCGCTGTCTCCCGCGTTTGCGAGGTAGCGCAAGGAAACAGACGAAAGAAATGGCCCAACCCCCCCCCCCATACACATGTACATACACACGTCCACACACGCAAATATACATACCTACACAGCTTTCCATGGTTTACCCCAGACGCTTCACATGCCTTGATTCACTCCACTGACAGCACGTCAACCCCTGTATACCACATCGCTCCAATTCACTCTATTCCTTGCCCTCCTTTCACCCTCCTGCATGTTCAGGCCCCGATCACACAAAATCTTTTTCACTCCATCTTTCCACCTCCAATTTGGTCTCCCTCTTCTCCTCGTTCCCTCCACCTCCGACACATATATCCTCTTGGTCAATCTTTCCTCACTCATTCTCTCCATGTGCCCAAACCATTTCAAAACACCCTCTTCTGCTCTCTCAACCACGCTCTTTTTATTTCCACACATCTCTCTTACCCTTACGTTACTTACTCGATCAAACCACCTCACACCACACATTGTCCTCAAACATCTCATTTCCAGCACATCCATCCTCCTGCGCACAACTCTATCCATAGCCCACGCCTCGCAACCATACAACATTGTTGGAACCACTATTCCTTCAAACATACCCATTTTTGCTTTCCGAGATAATGTTCTCGACTTCCACACATTTTTCAAGGCTCCCAAAATTTTCGCCCCCTCCCCCACCCTATGATCCACTTCCGCTTCCATGGTTCCATCCGCTGACAGATCCACTCCCAGATATCTAAAACACTTCACGTCCTCCCGTTTTTCTCCATTCAAACTCACCTCCCAATTGACTTGACCCTCAACCCTACTGTACCTAATAACCTTGCTCTTATTCACATTTACTCTTAACTTTCTTCTTCCACACACTTTACCAATATATATATATATATATATATATATATATATATATATATATATATATATATATATCCCTGGGGATAGGGGATTAAGAATACTTCCCACGTATTCCCTGCGTGTCGTAGAAGGCGACTAAAAGGGGAGGGAGCGGGGGGCTGGAAATCCTCCCCTCTCGTTTTTTTTTTTTTCAAATTTTCCAAATGAAGGAACAGAGGGGGCCAGTTGAGGATATTCCAAAAAAGGCCCAGTCCTCTGTTCTTAGCGCTACCTCGCTAACGCGGGAAATGGCGAATAGTTTAAAAGAAGAAGAAAAGATATATATATATACATATATATATATATATGTATAATATATATATATATATATATATATATATATATATATATATATATATATATATATATATAAAGGATGTAAGGCATGTGTACGTGTAGGAAGAGAGGAAAGTGATTGGTTCTCAGTGAATGTAGGTATGCGGCAGGGGTGTGTGATGTCTCCATGGTTGTTTAATTTGTTTATGGATGGGGTTGTTAGGGAGGTGAATGCAAGAGTTTTGGAAAGAGGGGCAAAAATGAAGTCTGTTGTGGATGAGAGAGCATGGGAAGTGAGTCAGTTGTTGTTCGCTGATGATACAGCGCTAGTGGCTGATTCATGTGAGAAACTGCAGAAGCTGGTGACTGAGTTTGGTAGAGTGCGTGAAAGAAGAAAGTTAAGAGTAAATGTGAATAAGAGCAAGGTTATTAGGTACAGTAGGGTTGAGGGTCAAGTCAATTGGGAGGTAAGTTTGAATGGAGAAAAATTGGAGGAAGTAAAGTGTTTTAGATATCTGGGAGTGGATCTGGCAGCGGATGGAACCATGGAAGAGGAAGTGAATCATAGGGTGGGGGAGGGGGCGAAAATCCTGGGAGCCTTGAAGAATGTGTGGAAGTCGAGAACATTATCTCGGAAAGCAAAAATGGGTATGTTTGAAGGAATAGTGGTTCCAACAATGTTGTATGGTTGCGAGGCGTGGGCTATGGATAGAGTTGTGCGCAGGAGCGTGGATGTGCTGGAAATGAGATGTTTGAGGACAATGTGTGGTGTGAGGTGGTTTGATCGAGTGAGTAATGTAAGGGTAAGAGAGATGTGTGGAAATAAAAAGAGCGTTGTTGAGAGAGCAGAAGAGGGTGTTTTGAAATGGTTTGGGCACATGGAGAGAATGAGTGAGGAAAGATTGACCGAGAGGGTATATGTGTCGGAGGTGTAGGGAACGAGGAAAAGTGGGAGACCAAATTGGAGGTGGAAAGATGTAGTGAAAAAGATTTTGAGTGATCGGGGCCTGAACATGCAGGAGGGTGAAAGGCGAGCAAGAATAGAGTGAACTGGATCGATGTGGTATACCGGGGTTGACCGGCTGTCAGTGGATTGAATCAGGGCATGTGAAGCGTCTGGGGTAAACTATGGAAAGCTGTGTGGGGCCTGGATGTGGAAAGGGAGCTGTAGTTTCGGGCATTATTGCATGACAGCTAGGGACTGAGTGTGAACGAATGAGGCCTTTGTTGTCTTTTCCTAGCGCTAACCCGCACACATGAGGGGGTAGGGGGATGGTATTCCATGTGTCGCGAGGTGGCGATGGGAATGAATAAAGGCAGACAGTGTGAACTGTGTGCATGGGTAAATATGTATGTGTCTGTGTGTGTAATATATATGTGTACATTGAGATGTATAGGTATGTATATTTGCGTGTGTGGACGTGTGTGTATATACACGTGTATGGGGGTGGGTTGGGCCATTTCTTTCGTCTGTTTCCTTGCGCTACCTCGCAAACGCGGGAGACAGCGACAAAGCAAAATAAAAGAAAATAAAAATATATATAAAGACTCTGAAATCTTTCGAGTTGGTGTAGAAGAAACAAACAATTATGGGAGAGTGTTCTGTGCACATGGGTCACATCCTGAGAATCACAGGACATTTAAAGCTAATTCCAAGAAACCAACAATGTCTAGGTACCTGTTATGATCCGTGACGATACCACTACAGTTTATGTAGGGGAATGTGGCCTGTCTTAAAGGTGACGGAAGTGGGGAATTTAGTGGCCAAGGGGTAATGGTACCGTTCTGAGAATAAAGGGACTGAACGCTACTGGAGAACAGAAATGCTATATCTACACATTATTGATAGTCATGTATACTCGAATATGATATGAATAATTCTGGTTGTATGAAGCTATCCTCACTCGACGTATATCATCGATGCCCAACTTTTCATATTAATCACACGCCCCGTGTTATTAATCACACCTATCGTGCTGTGATAATGATAATCATTACGTAGCAACATTCAATCATATCTAGTGTTATTAGTCATACTTTCACAGATACATTATTCATATTCACAGTATGATACTACTCCTATCGTATCCACACTCTGAGTTTGTTGACTATCGTCTGAATCATACTATATCATATTGATTATACTTACCAAGTGATAATATCATTCGCACGACCCGTTTCGGTATCATTCCATGCTCATCATGTGTCATATGGTTCTTATCAGGTGTTTAGCTCTGTCATGCACACCGTAATGGATGTATTCATAACCATGGCATGGTGGTTCTCGTAGGTGTGGGACACGAACCCTGTTGCCCGTGTGGCAACTTCCCAGGCACATTAGCTAGCAGCGATCACCCTCTAGGAAAACCGTCTGGTATGTTTACATTATGAAATATTATCCACGTGATATGTCTAACATACATGTAGACACAACCGGACAGACACACAGACATCTCAATACCTGAGATTCTTAAACTATGTTTAAATTCTATTGAAACTGTCCTACTGACCGAGCAGGCTGAAGTTATTGCGAACGCTGTTTCACTTGTCTATAATCTTTTGCTTCCAAAAGATTTATTTCACTGTTTTAGACGATTTAGAAAATAACTAGATAAAGAATATGACAAACTCATTACGTCTGGAGTGTGGGCTATCCTGACACTCATGGGAAAAACATTTGTATGATACAAAAAAATAGCAAGTATTATTTTGTTAGGGTAACTATATTACTATATCGATTAAGGTGACTGACAAGTTACTGATTCAGGCAGGGTGATTATATAGCTACCTGACCATTTAGGGAGGTTAATCAGGTGCAAATTTGATTTAGATGATTAACTATATGATAGAGCAGTTAAGGTGCATAAAAAAAACTTTAGATCAGCGACAGTGATTAACAAACAGTTGAATTGGTTTGGGTCATCAATAAGTACATTGAACAGATAGAGTGATGATCAAACGTTAATAGATGATTCAAGATAACTCACAAAGTACTTGAATCATTTAGGGTAATGTCAAACAACATGTTACTTCTTCTTACGATGACTATCATGTAACTAGATCGGTTATGGCGACTGCAAGGCTACAAACTAGGTCAATGAGGGTACCTACGAAGCTGAAGTCTATGAGGGTACAGGTTTACCACTGGGTCTGTGAAGGTATCTATTAGGTGAAAAAGGATTAGTTTTGTCAACCAAAAAGCTACTGGATCAATTAGCGTGTCTAACGGCCCACTACAACTGCTGACAAATATGCTACTAAACCGATTAGGGTGACCAACAGTTTCCTAAATCGGTTACGGTAATTAAATCACTACTAGTTCTGCCCGGATCACTAACCAACTGCCGTATGAATTAGGATGACTGACAGGCTTTTAAATCTATTAGGGTGACTAACAGATGACTCAGATGACTCAGATTATTAAAAACCAACCATATCTGTCTGACTAAATAGATGCTAGATCAATAAGAGTGCGAAATACACCGTTCAGAGTGACTCATTTACGACAACTAACGACTTAACACAATTGTTAGGGTGACTAACAACTTGCTGTATCACTTAAGGTGACTAAGAAGGCATAATAACAGTTAGGGTGACTTACCAAAAATTACGTCAGTGGGTGACTAACAAACTACTATATCAACATGGGTGATTAACAAGCTACTATATCAGTTAGGGTGACGAACAATTGTAACAGTTACTGTGAATCACAAGTTACTGTATTACTTAGGATAACTAACAAGTCACTGTATCAATTACGGAAATCAGTTACACTATATCAGTTCGGGTGACTGACAAGTTACTCTATCATTTAGAGTGACTAATAAGTTACTTTATCAGTTAGGGTCACTACTAAGTTACTGTATCAGTTAGGGTGACGACGAAGTTACTGTATCAGTTAGGGTCACTAATAAGTTACTGTATCAGAACTAACAAGTTAATCTGTCGGTTAGGGTGACTAACATCTTATTGTATCAGTTAGGGTGACTAACAAGTTAATCTATCAGTTAGGGTGACTAACAAGTTACTGCATCAGCTAGGGTGACTTACAAGTTACTGCATCAGTCAGGGTGACTATCAAACTGATGAATACACTAGTCTGTGATCATAACTAGAACTCGCAGTTTGGTGCCTCATATATTTTCATACATGTTGAATAAGGCTATCTGAACTACCAAAATGCGATTATCACTTTCATATATATATATATATATATATATATATATATATATATATATATATATATATATATATATATATATATATATATATATATATATATATATATATATATATATATATATGAAAAAGAGGGCAAATGAGAGTTGGGTGAGAGAGTAGCATAAAAAGATGTTTTGGATGGAGGTAAATAAAGTGCGTAAGACAAGGGAACAAATGGGAACATTAGTGAAGGGAGCTAATGGGGTAGCGATAACAAGTAGTAGTGATGTGAGAGGGAGATGGAGTGAGTATCTTGAAGCTTTGTTGAATGTGTTTGATGATAGAGTAGCAGATATAGGGTGTTTTGGTCGAGGTGGTGTAAAAAGTGAGAAGTTAAGGCAGAATGATTTCGTAAACACAGAAGAGGTAGTAAAAGCTTTGCGGAAGATGAAAACTTGCAAGGCAGCGGGTTTGGATGGTATTGCAGGGGAATTTATTAAAAAAGGGGGATGACTGTATTGTTGTCTGGTTGGTAAGGTAATTTAATGTATGTATGACTCATGGTGAGGTGCCTGAGGATTGGCGGAATGCTTGCATAGCGCCATTGTACAAAGGCAAAGGGGATAAAAGTGAGTGCTCAAATTTCAGAGGCATAAGTTTATTGAGTATTCCTGAAAAATTATATGAGAGGGTATTGATTGAGAGGGTGAAGGCATGTACAGAGAATCAGATTGGGGAAGAGCAATGTGGTTCCAGAAGTGGTAGAGGATGTGTGGATCAGGTGTTTGCTTTGAAGAATGTATGTGAGAAATACTTAGAAAAGCAAATGGATTTGTATGTAGCATTTATGGATCTGGAGAAGGCATATGATAGAGTTGATAGAGATGCTCTGTGGAGGGTATTAAGAATATATGGTGTGGGAGGCAAGTTGTTAGAAGCAGTGAAAAGTTTTTATCGAGGATGTAAGGCAGGTAAACGTGTAGGAAGAGAGGAAAATGATTGGTTCTCAGTGAATGTTGGTTTGCGGCAGGGGTGCGTGATGTCTCACTGGTTGTTTAATTTGTTTATGGATGGGGTTGTTAGGGAGATGAAAGCAATTGTTTTGGAAAGAGGGGCAAGTATGCAGTCTGGTGTGGGTGAGAGAGCTTGGGAAGTGAGTCAGTTGTTGTTCGCTGATGATACAGCCCTGGTGGCTGATTCGGGTGAGAAACTGCAGAAGCTGTTGAATGAGTTTGGTAAAGTATGAGAAAGAAGAAAGCTGAAAGTAAATATGAATAAGAGCAAGGTTATTAGGTACAGTAGGGTTGAGGGATAAGTCAATTGGGAGGTAAGTTTGAATGGAGAAAAACTGGAGGAGGTGAGGTGTTTTAGATATCTGGGAGAGGATTAGGCAGCGGATGGAACCATGGAAGCGGAAGTGAATCATAGGGTGGGGTGAATGGACGAAAGTTCTGGGAGCGTTGAAGAATGTGTGGAAGTCGAGAACATTATCTCAGAAAGCAAAAATGGGTATGTTTGAAGGAACAGTAGTTCCAACAATGTTACATGGTTGCGAGGCGTGGACTATAGATACAGTTGTGCGGAGGAGGGTGGATGTGCTGGAAATGAGATGTTTGAGGACAATATGTGGTGTGAGGTGGTCTGATCGTGCAAGTAATGAAAGGATAAGAGAGATGTGTGGTAATAAAGAGTGTGGTCGAGAGAGCAGAAGAGGGTGTTTTGAAATGGTTTGATCACATGGAGAGAATGAGTGAGGAAAGATTGACCAAGAGGATATATGTGTCTGAGGTGGAGGGAACGAGAAGTGGGAGACCAAATTGGAGGTAAAAAGATGGAGTGAAAAAGATTTTGAGTGATCGGGGCCTGAACATGCAGGAGAATAAAAGGCGTGCAAAGAATAGAGTGAATTGGAACGATGTGGTATACCAGGGTCGACGTGCTGTCAATGGATTGAACCAGGGTATGTGAAGCGTCTGGGTTAAACCATGGAAAGTTTTGTGGGGCTTGGATGTGGAAAGGAAGCTGTGGCTTCAGTGCATTATACATGACAGATATAGACTGAGTGTGAACGAATGTGGCCTTTCTTGTCTATTTCTAGCGCTACCTCACGCATATGCGGGGGGAGGGGGTTGTTATTCCATGTGTGGCGGGGTGGCGATGGAAATGAATAAAGGCAGATGTATGTATTATATGCATGTGTATATATGTATATGTCTTTGTGTGTATATAAATGTATACGTTGAGATGTATAAGTATGTATATGTGCGTGTGCGGACGTGTATGTATATATATGTGTATGCATTTGGGATGGGCCATTCTTTCGTCTGTTTCCTTGCGCTACCTCGCTAACGCGGGAGACAGTGACAAAGTATAATAAAAATAAGAATAATATATTCATATATATATATATATATATATATATATATATATATATATATATATATATATATATATATATATATATATATATACATTGATGTGCAACTTCTGATGTCCCATCTGCAAACTTGTTTTCATAATTAATGGACATCAGAAGTTGCACATCAATGTACATAAGTATGATTTTTCTAGGTGCCTGGCTGAAATTGTTAATAGAATTTTTGGTCAGAAGATAATGGTGTCAGGTATGAAAATATAAGAAAAATGTATAATTTATATTTATATGTGAATCATAAGGTGGGTAAGGGGGCAAAGTTGCTGGGAACACTGAAAAATGAGTAAGAAAGACCAAACGTTATGTGGGAGGGCAAAAATTTTTATATTTAAAGATATCATAGTCCCAACAATATTAACTGGATGCAAGACATGGGTTGTAGATAAGGCTGTGCAGAGGAAGGTGGATGTTTTTGAAATGACATGTATGAGAACATTGTGTGGTGTGTAGTGGTTTGATTAATTAAAGAAAGGGTAAGAGAAAGGTGTGGAAATAAAGAATGTGGTTGAGAGTGCTGAAGAGGGTGTGCTGAAATGGTTTGGACACATGGAGAATGAGTGAGGAAAGGTTGACAAAGGGGATTTATGTGTCAGAATTGGAGGGAAGAAGGTGAACAGGGAGACCACATTGAAGCGCTAAAGTTGGAATAAAAAAGATTTAGTGATCAGGACCTGAATGTGCAGGAGGGTGAAAAGTGTGCACGGGATAGAATGAATTAAGAGTGATGTGGTATGCTGTGGTCGACATACTGTCACTGGACTGAATCAGGGCATGTGAAGCTTCTAAGGTAAACTATGGAAAGATTTATGGGGCCTGGTTGTGCATAGGGAGCGGTCATTTCAGTGCATTACACATGGCAGGTAGAGAATGGATGTGAGCAGATCCAGCCCTTCTTGGTCTGTTCGTAGAGCTACCTCAATAATGCGAAAAATGGCTATCTAGTATGAAAAAAATTCAATTTATGAATTTATGTCTTATGTTTTTATCCCTGGGGATAGGGGAGAAAGAATATTTCCCACGTATTCCCTGCGTGTCGTAGAAGGCGACTAAAAGGGGAGGGAGTGGGGAGCTGGAAATCCTCCCCTCTTGTTTTTTTTTTTAATTTTCCAAAAGAAGGAACAGAGAAGGGGGCCAGGTGAGGATATTCTCTCAAAGGCCCAGTCCTCTGTTCTTAACGCTACCTCGCTAACGCGGGAAATGGCAAATGGTTTGAAAGAAAAATATATATATATATATATATGTATATGTATATATATATATATATATATATATATATATATATATATATATATATATATATATATATATATATATATATATATATATATGTATATATATATATATATATATATATATATATATATAGAGAGAGAGAGAGAGAGAGAGAGAGAGAGAGAGAGAGAGAGAGAGAGTTAGATGTAGATAGATGGATAGATAGATAGACAGATAGGTAGACAGATACATAAGACAGATAGACAGGTAGATAGATATAGGATACATAGGTAGTTCATGATGTGGTTGAAGACAAAAATGATTGCCTTACTATTCATCTTGTAATTTTTTAATTGTTTTTGT
>NC_092237.1:20949062-21079062 GCF_036320965.1 Panulirus ornatus | reverse complement strand
TGCACTACCAGAACAACCCTCTGCTGGTCACCAGTGTTGTTCCTTCTCTTGTCTCACCTGCACTACCAGAACAACCCTCTGCTGGCCACCAGTGTTGTTCCTTCTCTTGCCTCACCAGCACTACCAGATCAACCCTCTGCTGGCCACCAGTTCCTTCTCTTGCCTTACCTACACTATCAGAACGCCACTATGCTGACCAACAGTACTGTTCCTATTCTTAACTCGCCGGCGCTTCGGGAATTCTGAGAGCGTGTCAGGCAGCTCAGACACTGACTGTGTGGGATGAATAATGAAGTGAGGCTCGTGACCCAACACCTGCTTTAAGGAAACATGTCTCACCTATGCTGGAGCACGTCTCCTCCTACTCCTGCCTTATTGCACCAGCACATACACTGAGGGTGTCCAGTCCAGACCTAAAATGTCACCCTGACAACCTCTCTCACTGTGGCTTTATTTTGTTGGCCACCTGTACTGTACTGGGTTCCTCTCATGATACCAGTCTGATATTTCTGTTGCGTTTTTATCATTTTTCTGATCAAAGTGAATGTTTACCATATTCTGAAGCCATTTATCTTCTTTGTTGATCTTTGAATTATCCTCTGCCGAAGAACCTTGTCCCGGTTTCATAACATTTCTCGGACCCCCCCCCCTCTTCTCTCTCTCTCTCTCTCTCTCTCTCTCTCTCTCTCTCTCTCTCTCTCTCTCTCTCTCTCTCTCTCTATCTATCTATCTATCTATCTATCTACCTATCTATCTATATCGCTCGCTCGCTCTCGTTTGCGTGATCCTATTTCTTCCTCTCTATACAATAACTTGATCAATGAGATTACTACCTTAGGAAGCACAGGTTTACCCACCCTGGGGTGTTTCTTTAACCTTCATTCATCAGTATAAGTACATTCATATTTCATTATGGATACTTTATAGATGTGAGGACGTAAATCAGCTCATTTTCCTCTGTGATCTGATAAAAAAGTGATTAAGGTAAACTATGATCTGACAATAAAGTGATCTAAGGCAAACTTTGATCTAACAATAAAGTAATCTAAGGTAAACTATGATCTGATAATAAAGTAATCTTAGGTAAACTAGGTTCTAAAAACAACCTAAGGCAAACTGTGATCTGAGAATAAAGTAACCTACAGTAACCTGGGATCTGACACTATAGAAACCCAAGGTAAACTATCATACTGAGAAAAGAGTATCCTAAAGTAGCACAAGGTAACTAAGATCTGAGAATAAAGTAACCTAAGGTAAACCATGATTTGAGAATATAGTAACCTATGGTAAACTGTGATGTGAGAATAGAATAACCTTAGGTAAACTATGTGAGAATAAAGTAACCTACGATAAACAATCGTTGGTAAACTTTCTTGTTCCGTGAAGTTTGTTTCTCTGATGGTCCGAGGAGATGGGTCGAGTGGGGGACTGATCCATTGTATATATATCAGCCTTGTACACGACAGCATGATTCCCGACCTCCCCACCATATTGTGTATCCTCTCACAACGCCATGTCCTGCTGACGCCTGTCAAGACTTGGGATGAGTACCTGAGCAGGAGGCAGAGTGACGGAGGACAGGCCATTCAAGAGAAGTGAGGGTAGTCTAGGTACGAGCGGATCTGCTCCTGGTGGAGGGTTTTTCGAGTCTTCTCTTGAGTAGAATATCTCAAAACAGCCATAAAACCTTCCTTCCCCACTACAGCTATACCTACCATATTCTGCACATAGCTCATCGCTTTTATATAAAAATAAATGTTACCTCAAGGATATCCTCATAATGAAGGCTTTGTATCGGTCGTTCACGTAACGGATGTCAAATCCTGAGTGCTCCATCGTATTCGTTAGCCACTACGATCATCTGCGTTTTCCCCTCTGTAGGGAATGTGACCCACCTTAAAGCTTACGTTTCCTTGATCCAATGGGAAGGTGTTCATCCGTCGAGAGCCATGATTAGGTGGTAAGATGTTTTATCAAGGGTTTGTAGAAACGGAAGCTGTTTTGATCTCTTGCAAAAAATGGAAATATCAACAGAGATCAGCAAGTGTGAGCTTCCGGGACGACATCTGGTACAGCGTGATAAACATCCAGTCACAGGAGGATCTCAAGTTCATCCTCTTGTGGCACACCATCCCAACCTTCATGTTCTGCTTTGACATGATGCACCTGGCGGTAGTCTCCCAGGAGAGGGAACTAAAATCTATCTATCCTTCACCTCAAAGGTTTAGGGATGAGCCAAGGTCCAGCAAAGAAAGACACCGACAATGTAAGTTATAACACAATTGATCCATTCACGCCCTGCTTTGTGCCACACAGTTGAGGTCTTCAGAAGAGAACCATCTCCCGGAAGACCATATGGGAAAGCATTTCATGTCATGATGATAAAGAATTGTCGATATTCTTACGTGTTTACCTTTATTTTCTAATCTGTAAGGGTACAGACCAAGAGATTTTGTTTGTAGCAGAGGACGCAGAGACTGGATATTACTTTCCAAAATACACTGTATTAGGTTTTTGTTTTATACAAGTGTGTGTGTATGTGTGTGCGTGTGTGTGTGTGTGTGTGTGTGTGTGTGTGTGTGTGTGTGTGTGTGTGGTGTACATTAGGTTTTGCTCAAGAGGGGAGTCGTTGTATAAGTGTAAATCAGACATAGTACAAACAATAGTCGTTACCACTGTCATATACACCGGTCAGCATCAGTCTTCCACAGACCCTCCTCATCCCTAATACCCTTCCTCATCTCCAGTTCTCTGAGGAGGATATCCATCGGACGCTCCTGATAGTCTGGACACATCAGGTAAAGCACGTGTACCTGTTGTGCTTCCGTCAATGTAACGAGATTTTACACGCCGGCAACACAGTGAATGCCACGAGGCTAATTTCCTTTGAGTGGTGGTCACCCACTGTAATTCTTACATCTTCGTACATCTTCACACTTCAAAAGCACGTCATCATGAGAGCAGGCAGGACTTGCAAAGTTTTCAACTTTGATATGCTTCCCTCTCGATTCTAATTTTCCAAAAGAAGGAAGAGAGAAGGGGGCCTAGTGAGAATATTCCCTCAAAGGTCCAGTCCTCTGTTCTTAACGCAACTCCGCTAATGCGGGAGATGGCAAATAGTATGAAAGAAAAAGATATATATATATATATATATATATATATATATATATATATATATATATATATATATATATATATATATATATATATATATATATATATATATAATCATCCAAGGAGCAATATCTATGAAAGAGTCCTTGTGTTACCCAAGCCTTCTTTCGAAAGGTTACGCTACTTCCAGAGCCAGGGTAAGTTCTACGGTTCGGGGGAGTTACGAAGTATCATATCTAGATGTCATTCCCTCAGGTGAGTCTTCATCGTCTGTGATGAGCTAAACTTTAGGTAGGTCGTCCGGAACACGCGGGAAACAACACCAGCGGCCAGGTCCTCCTACGGACTGTCTATTCCCGTTGGTGTGGGTGGGGCAGCTCCACCTCTGTCAGCACTGGCTTAGCTGACCATAAACACCATAGTACACAGTCTGTGTGTATAATCCCTGTGTCGCTCGCTGTTCATGGTTGGCTGAAGGTCCCAGTTCTCCAGTTCCAACCGACAACAGGTTCAGCTCGACGAGGTATTTATGAGCGTACATGTGTAGAGACAAGCTGGCAGACGCACTCCTGGGTTCTGTCGCTGGCGACGTACCTTCAGTGTTTCTGAACACGTTAACCGTGTCAACAGTTGATAAGCAATCCAGAAAATATTTTCCTTTTATTCCATTAACTTCCTCTCGTTCCACTGTATCATTGTAGCGACAGACAAGTGTTTACTAACAAAGAGATTGCTACATCTGCAGTGGGACTCCTACAATCGACTTGTTACGACCATATCTCTCCTGTCTGGACAGGTTGTTGTTTTGGGTGACAAATGATGAGTGTCTTCTGTCTCAACAGTGTCGTGCGGTGTGGATCAATATGCATTAGATCATCTCAGTGGTCGAGGCTACTGAGAACCCTAGTGCACTGTGAATACCTTCACACGAGGGATCCTCGAACAACCACTGGTTCTTGCAGGTAACCTCTAGTCTTGGAAGGATGCGTTCAAAGGAGGACTGTATGGTCAGATATGCTCTCAGTACTGGACTACACACAAACATCTCGACAAGAATGATAAAGACCCACTTGATAAATAATCGCATAGATGTATGGGAAGAAAATTACTTGGGAATTGGAAGTGCAGTTTAAAATTCTTTATTCTCCTGTCGACGGATCCTTGAAACAGCTGTAGTCTGCGTTCATTACTCAGACTTACATTTATAGAAATAACTAAAAAGGATATCTTTAAGATACTAGGGAGCAAGGGGAACCAGAGGACCGAGTACTTTGAGTATCTACATTAAACTGAATTTGCAAATGATCCATTCTAGCGATAAGTAGGATATGGATACTGACATAGTACACATCGTGGCACAGTGTAGCCCTCAGAGACAAAGAGTGTTGTGACCAATGAAAAAGGTGAGGAGGACAACGGAATCCATCAATAGCGGAAACCTGTTGAAAGTTACAAGGTCAACATAACCCTCACACTACAAACTAGTGGTACATAAGCACCAATCGAGTGATTGCGTCATAGATCTGGTCATCTTCAAAACAGCAAGGTATATGAGAATCCTAAGGGTAGTAGTAACTGGCACTGGCTGCCGAACAGATTCTTCGTTCAAACATTGCTGATGATAAGGATTCAAAACCATAATACGATCTGTGAACTCTCTGTATAAGTTGAATTCATAGAGTCAGCGAGTGACCAAATCTTCGTCCTTCTTATCTTACGTTAGTTGATCCTGACAAACTAAATACATTATTACTGATTTCAAGGAGTCATGCGATTTGATGTATCACAAGGAAGTCTATAAAAGCCTTCCTGGCATTTCAACGAAGATTAGTCCCCTGTCATTAGGCATGTATTCAGTCATTGAAGCTAAGCTCAGATGCTCTAGACTCCTGTAGTGAGGCATCAGCATGTTTTTTTACTTCAATACTTCTGTGATCTCCATCCTGGGCTTTGGTGGTAGTGTGGAGTCGACAGAAATGCTGCGGTTGACTCTGGAAAGTGTTGAAACCCCTGGGCGAGGAACTATTGGGGTCGTGTCTGTTAAGGTTAATAGATTCATTTTATTTGTGTTGCGATCCGTGCAAGTGGTGGCTATAACACAAAGGTCATCTGCCACATGGAGATGGCGGTCATTGTGCTGGTAACAACCCTCGTGAATACTTGATGATACCGATATCTGAGCAAAGTTTATATAAATCGTGTTTTGAACCGGCTAATGTTACCCCTCTTACTCCACAGTTACTTGTGTTGAACACTGAAAGCCTCTTTGAGAAGGCAGAGTGCCTGAGCAAGGTATTTACAAAGGATTATAAGAGTTACGTCACAGTGGATCAGATATTACCTCCAGGAATAGATTACTACTTACTTTGATCTTGTAACATCAGTGAGGGAACTTGGCTCTATCCTTAGCAGTCACTTCCCATTGTTGTTGTGTAAAAAACTAAGCTTAAGCCATCAGTTTGTCAAAAATTCTTATAGAGAGATATTGCAAGTAAATAATTTCTAAATTATCTCCCTTGTTAACCATAAGGTACAAAGCCAGAGACTACATGCCGCAGCGCGCTGCCTCAGCAAGTGTCCCCATACTTGCCGTGACCGACCATGCATCACTGTCGACCACTGAGGGCATATGCTTCGCCCTAGTGACAGCTGAGGACTCGGGGCCATCCTGAGCATCAAAGTCTGCGCTCTGACGGGAAGGATCAATCAGACCCACACACACACACGCCTCTGGACATTAGTGGAATTGGAGGTATTTTTTAGAAAAACGGCGGACAGGTATTTGGAGACTTCTCTAAAATCAGAGGACTGATGTCACAACTAACATAGAGAAGAGACGCACTTCGACGCATTCGAACCATTTACACTTTTCAAACTTTAGAGTTGTGTTAAGTATACGTTGCCTGGTCGCTTGAATCAGTTCATCTTGAGCGGAGCAAGTTCGAGTTCCCAACTGAGAGCTACTGCATTTTTCACTGCTCCAGAAAAAAAAAAATTCAAGAGCAAGACCTTGATATCATGTTAGGTGTATTGATTCTCGCTGGCTCTTGCTATGACGGGTTTCAGGTGGCTAACAGCGTGGGTTAAACGATGATTGACTCTGTAAACGGAGAGGTCAGGAGAGATTCGTTACATGATTACATAAGCCGTCAAGGTAAAGGATACTGGCTTGTGTCAATTTACTAATAGTTTCTTAAGCCTTAGGTCTTCAGATTCATGTACAGTGCAACAGAAAACTGTTTATGGACATAAGAAGGTGGGTTTTATTATGTCTCATAACATTATGAGTCTCCAAGTCTGGTTCCGTGGCAGCCAGACAAGAGTTGCTTTATGCTGCAGACGGCGAGTATGGCGTTCAGATCAAGAAGTCTTCCCTTTACAAAACTACTTTAATACTTTTCAATTTGCAAAATTACTTAAGCACTTTCACGGCTTAAGAGGTCAGCTGTGATCAGTAAAAGTTTATAATGATATTCAAATTACTCTCTCCAACGAAATCCAGCAATACCATGTTGATTGGCGTTATATCAAAATTATGTCGGATCTCACTGACGTATTGGATAATAAATCATGAGTTCGATACTTCTGGTAACATTCCTGTTCCTAACGTTTTAAGATTTTTTTTTTTTTTTTTATACTTTGTCGCTGTCTCCCGCGTTTGCGAGGTAGCGCAAGGAAACAGACGAAAGAAATGGCCCAACCCCCCCCCCCCATACACATGTACATACACACGTCCACACACGCAAATATACATACCTACACAGCTTTCCATAGTTTACCCCAGACGCTTCACATGCCTTGCTTCAATCCACTGACAGCACGTCAACCCCTGTATACCACATGACTCCAATTCACTCTATTTCTTGCCCTCCTTTCACCCTCCTGCATGTTCAGGCCCCGATCACACAAAATCTTTTTCACTCCATCTTTCCACCTCCAATTTGGTCTCCCTCTTCTCCTCGTTCCCTCCACCTCCGACACATATATCCTCTTGGTCAATCTCTCCTCACTCATTCTCTCCATGTGCCCAAACCATTTCAAAACACCCTCCTCTGCTCTCTCAACCACGCTCTTTTTATTTCCACACATCTCTCTTACCCTTACGTTACTTACTCGATCAAACCACCTCACACCACACATTGTCCTCAAACATCTCATTTCCAGCACATCCATCCTCCTGCGCACATCTCTATCCATAGCCCACGCCTCGCAACCATACAACATTGTTGGAACCACTATTCCCTCAAACATACCCATTTTTGCTTTCCGAGATAATGTTCTCGACTTCCACACATTTTTCAAGGCTCCCAAAATTTTCGCCCCCTCCCCCACCCTATGATCCACTTCCGCTTCCATGGTTCCATCCGCTGACAGATCCACTCCCAGATATCTAAAACACTTCACTTCCTCCAGTTTTTCTCCATTCAAACTCACCTCCCAATTGACTTGACCCTCACCCCTACTGTACCTAATAACCTTGCTCTTATTCACATTTACTCTCAACTTTCTTCTTCCACACACTTTACCAAACTCAGTCACCAGCTTCTGCAGTTTCTCACATGAATCAGCCACCAGCGCTGTATCATCAGCGAACAACAACTGACTCACTTCCCAAGCTCTCTCATCCCCAACAGACTTCATACTTGCCCCTCTTTCCAGGACTCTTGCATTTACCTCCCTTACAACCCCATCCATAAACAAATATATGTACGTTTATATTACGTCTGCATCTCATATAAGAGTAAGTCATTCTTTCTTATACAATTTTTAGCACATCTCAATATTTCAAGGAGAAATGTCTTTATCAAATATACGGAAGAAAAGTATGTAAGAGTTTTTCTCTTTTTCAGACAGAAAATAAGATTCGACAATAGACAGAAGAATGATGAATTATTACCCAAACCAGAGAAAAAAGACGTTCATTCTGGTAATATAAATTCTTTTCCGCTCCACGCAGCGTTCAAGCTTGCCGTTTCATGAAGTATCGGAGCGGTACACATAACTATCACGATTATGCCAAAGTAACCATCACCGGTGAGATATAAGACTTTCAAATGATATACTGTAGTTACATATAACACACCACCCATATCACACTTACTGAGACCATACACTGGCATGCACAGATCCAATGATGAAGTTTTAGAAATATGAAGCAAAAATTCTGAGCACCAGAGCGAGAGGATGGGAAGCGAGAATGGGCATCAACAGGAACCCGATGTGTTGCTTGCCATATATGGGTCTTTTTACCGTGGTGCGGTGCTCTTGTTTTCCTAGCGGTAAGAACTGCCTGCAATAATCTGGTAGAATTAGAAAAGAAAACGATGATGACAGATCGAGTATAAGAGTGCAATTCAGACGAGAAAATGGTTTTGAACTGGCAGCAGAACACGAAGCAACTGACGCATTGGCGCTGTGAATGAATTACTCATGTATCAGTCATATATACATTATTGTCCGTTAGAAAAGAATCACAACTTGCCGTTGTCAGTGGAAGCTCAACAAAGAGCCTAGTCAGCTTAAGTTAAGTCGGAAGTGAAAATTACATACCACTCAGTGATCGCCTTAAACGTGGCAGGTAAGTCTCAGACTGCTGCGATGCCAGAAATCACCATCATGGTGAAACAGGATTTATTCCTAAACAAAAACTTAGGATCTCGTACATCAGTGTAATTAATTACTGGTAACAAATTCTTTTAAGGAAGATGAATTAAATGTGTAAAAGAAAATGAAAGTAGTTAAGAAGTGCATTTTACTGAATGAGAAGCTATGTAATCACCCCAAACTATTGTTTTAAGTACACCAACGGGTAAATCTGTAAAATTGTAAAGCGTAATTACTTTCAAGTTCAGCCACTGTGAAGAAATATTATTGTGCTATTTTGGCAAACCTAATTAGCAAAATCTCAGGAGTTAAAAAGGATATCAGCAATCATTTTCCACTGCAAGAAATGAAAATGAGATTTTCCACATGGCAAAGGACTATTAAAAAGAGCACAAGGTGTTACCATTATCAAGCTAGTGTTGGAGAAGGTGACACAGGTATCGCGAATTACCGAACTTGATTATCCAGTCTCACTAGACTGTAGTCAAATACCTTCGGTCATTTCAGAGGGGAGACTCCATGGAGTTTCAGGAATGATAGGCCAACCTCTACGGACGAGGTGAGGCAACCAAAGATAGAAGTGCCATCACGAGTGACAGGGAATGATGAAGGCAACAATCGTACACCAATGACGATAGGAGAGGACGGACAACCTCCCGACTGTGGTAGAGGCACTGCTACTGGCAGGAAGACACGTGAGGAAGGCTAAACCCTCAAGACAGGAAGGGAGGGGCGTCGAAGGCCTTATTACAAGGATGATGCATCAGAACTCCAAGCAGAGGTGAGAGTAGCAGAATATATAAAAGAAAAATTTGCCAATTATAACAACGGAAGCAGGAATAATGAGCTTGAAGGTAAAACGCGCATTCAGTATGACTGCTCAAATATGAAATAGAGATTGCAAGACAAATTAGACGATAAAAACGAGACCCTAAGACAAAATGAGGCAAATGATCTTAAGTACACTGGAGGCTATCTTGAACAGGTCCATGAAACGCAACCTGCAAGAAGCAAATAGATTGTAATTTTTGGCCTAAAAGACCATAATGAAAGTAGAACGGGCAAGAATGAGGATAAGAATATGAAATTATGGGCATCGTGGAAATTCTAGACAAGATGATGTTTTGGAACTTATAAGGCCAGAAGGACAGGGACTGACTGTAAACAAAGGATGGGGTGCCCAATGAAACTACTATTTCAAAGGGGAGGAGGCAGGGAATGCAGGCCCACAAGCTGGTCGGTAGTGGAGAGCAATAGTTAGCGTTGCTCACTTCTACGTATACATCCTAATCGCGACTGCCGGTCTGCAGTCAACCCAGCTGTTCATCCTCCCCTTTGGACTGCAGCATATATATATATATATATATATATATATATATATATATATATATATATATATATATATATATATATATATATATATATATATATTATATATATATATATATACATATATATATATATATATATATATATATATATATATATATATATATATATATATATATATATATATATATATATATATATACATATATATATAGAGCAGAGGGGGGTGTTTTGAAATGGTTTGGTCACATGGAGAGAATGAGTGAGGAAAGATTGACAAACATGATATATGTGTCAGAGGTGGAGGGAACGAGGAGAAGTGGGAGACCAATTTGGAAGTGGAAAGATGGAGTGAAAAAGATTTTGAGTGATCGGGGCATGAACATGCAGGAGGGTGAAAGGTGTGCAAGAAATAGAGTGAATTCGAACGATGTGGTATACCGGGGTCGGCGTCCTGTCAATGGATTGAACCAGGGCATGTTAAGCGTTTGGGGTAAACCATGGAAAGTTCTGTGGGGCTTGGATGTGGAAACTGAGCTGTGGTTTCGGCGCATTATTACATGACAGCTAGAGACTGAGTGTGAACGAATGGGGCCTTTGTTGTCTTTTCCTAGCGCTACCTCGCACACATGAGGGGGGAGGGGGATGTTATTCCATATGTGGCGAGGTGGCGATGGGAATGAATAAAGGCAGACAGTGTGAATTGTGTGCATGCGTATATATGCATGTGTCTGTGCGTGTATATATATGTGTACACTGAGACGTGTGGGTATGTATATTTGCGTGTGTGGACGTGTATGTATATGCATGTGTATGTGGGTGGGTTGGGCCCCGCCCCTCTCATGTGTGCGAGGTAGCCCTGGGAAAAGACAACAAAGGCCCCATTCGTTCACACTCAGTCTCTAGCTGTCATACAATAATGATCGAAACCACAGCTCCCTTTCCACATCCGGGCCCCACACAACTTTCCATGGTTTACCCCAGACGCTTCACATGCCCTCATTCAATCCATTGACAGCACGTCGACCCCGGTATACCGCATCGATCCAATTCACTCTATTCCTTGGACGCCTTTCACCTTCCTGCATGTTTAGGCCCGATCACTCAAAATCTTTTTCACTCCATCTTTCCACCTCCAATTTGGTCTCCCACTTCTCCTCGTTCCCTCCACCTCCGACACATATATCCTCTTGGTCAATCTTTCCTCACTCATTCTTTCCATGTGCCCAAACGATTTCAAAACACCCTTTCTGCTCTCTCAACCACGCTCTTTTTATTTCCACACATCTCTCTTACCCTTACATTACTTACTCGATCAAACCACCTCACACCACATGTTGTCCTCAAACATCTCATTTCCAGCACATCCACCCTCCTGCGCACAACTCTATCCACAGCCCACGCCTCGCAACCATATAACATTGTTGGAACCACTATTCCTTCAACCATACCCATTTTTGCTCTCCGAGATAATGTTCTCGAGTTCCACATATTCTTCAACGCTCCCAGAACTCTCGCCCCCTCCCCCACCCTATGATTCACTTCCGTTTCCATGGTTCCATCTGCTGCCAAATCCACTCCCAGATATCTAAAACATTTCACTTCCTTTAGTTTTTCTCCATTTAAATTGACTTGTCCCTCAACCTTACTGTACCTAATAACCTTGCTCTGATTCACATTTACTCTCAGCTTTCTTCTTTCACACACGTTACCAAACTCAGTCACCAGCTTCTGCAGTTTCTCACACGAATCAGCCACCAGCGCTGTATCATCAGCGAACAACAACTGACTCACTTCCCAAGCTCTCTCATCCACAACAGTCTGCATACTTGCCCCTTTCCAAAACTCTCGCATTCACCTCCCTAACAACCCCATCCATAAACAAATCAGACAACCATGGAGACATCACGCACCCCTGCCGCAAACCTGCATTCACTGAGAACCAGTCACTTTCCTCTCTTCCTACATGTATACATGCCTTAAATCCTCGATAAAAACTTTTCACTGCTTCTAACAACTTGCCTCCCACACCATATATTCTTAATACCTTCCACAGAGTGTCTCTATGAACTCTATCATTTGGCTTTGTCCAATTGCACTATGCAAGCATTCCGCCAATCCTCAGGCACCTCACCATGAGTCACACATACATTAAATAACCTTACCAACCAGTCAACAATACAGTCACCCCCCTTTTTAATAAATTCCACCGCAATATCATCCAAACCCGCTGCCTTGCCGGTTTTCATCTTCCGATGTAAATGAATAAAGGCAGACAGTGTGAATTATGTACACGTGTATATATGTATAAGTCTGGGTGTGTATATATACATATATATATATATATATATATATATATATATATATATATATATATATATATATATATATTTTTTTTTTTTTTTTTTTATACTTTGTCGCTGTCTCCCGCGTTTGCGAGGTAGCGCAAGGAAACAGACGAAAGAAATGGCCCAACCCCCCCCCCCCCATACACATGTATATACATACATCCACACACGCAAATATACATACCTACACAGCTTTCCATGGTTTACCCCAGACGCTTCACATGCCTTGATTCAATCCACTGACAGCACGTCAACCCCGGTATACCACATCGCTCCAATTCACTCTATTCCTTGCCCTCCTTTCACCCTCCTGCATGTTCAGGCCCCGATCACACAAAATCTTTTTCACTCCATCTTTCCACCTCCAATTTGGTCTCCCTCTTCTCCTCGTTCCCTCCACCTCCGACACATATATCCTCTTGGTCAATCTTTCCTCACTCATTCTCTCCATGTGCCCAAACCACTTCAAAACACCCTCTTCTGCTCTCTCAACCACGCTCTTTTTATTTCCACACATCTCTCTTACCCTTACGTTACTCACTCGATCAAACCACCTCACACCACACATTGTCCTCAAACATCTCATTTCCAGCACATCCATCCTCCTGCGCACAACTCTATCCATAGCCCACGCCTCGCAACCATACAACATTGTTGGAACCACTATTCCTTCAAACATACCCATTTTTGCTTTCCGAGATAATGTTCTCGACTTCCACACATTCTTCAAGGCCCCCAGAATTTTCGCCCCCTCCCCCACCCTATGATCCACTTCCGCTTCCATGGTTCCATCCGCTGCCAGATCCACTCCCAGATATCTAAAACACTTCACTTCCTCCAGTTTTTCTCCATTCAAACTCACCTCCCAATTGACTTGACCCTCAACCCTACGGTACCTAATAACCTTGCTCTTATTCACATTTACTCTTAACTTTCTTCTTCCACACACTTTACCAAACTCAGTCACCAGCTTCTGCAGTTTCTCACATGAATCAGCCACCAGCGCTGTATCATCAGCGAACAACAACTGACTCACTTCCCAAGCTCTCTCATCCCCAACAGACTTCATAGTTGCCCCTCTTTCCAAAACTCTTGCATTTACCTCCCTAACAACCCCATCCATAAACAAATTAAACAACCATGGAGACATCACACACCCCTGCCGCAAACCTACATTCACTGAGAACCAATCACTTTCCTCTCTTCCTACACGTACACATGCCTTACATCCTCGATAAAAACTTTTCACTGCTTCTAACAACTTTCCTCCCACACCATATATTCTTAATACCTTCCACAGAGCATCTCTATCAACTCTATCATATGCCTTCTCCAGATCCATAAATGCTACATACAAATCCATTTGCTTTTCTAAGTATTTTTCACATACATTCTTCAAAGCAAACACCTGATCCACACATCCTCTACCACTTCTGAAACCACACTGCTCTTCCCCAATCTGATGCTCTGTACATGCCTTCACCCTCTCAATATATATATATATATATATATATATATATATATATATATATATATATATATATATATATATATATATCTTTCTTCTTTCATACTATTCGCCATTTCCCGCATTAGCGAGGTAGCGTTAAGAACAGAGGACTGGGCCTTAGAGGGAATATCCTCACCTGACCCCCTTCTCTGTTCCTTCTTTTGGAAAATTAAAAAAAAAACGAGAGGGGAGGATTTGCAGCCACACGCTCCCTCCCCTTTTAGTCGCCTTCTACGACACGCAGGGAATACGTGGGAAGTATTCTTTCTCCCCTATCCCCAGGGATAATATATATATATATATATATATATATATATATATATATATATATATATATATTGCATTATTGCATTATTACATGACAGCTAGAGACTGAGTGTGAATGAATGGGGCCTTTGTTGTCTTTTCCTAGAGCTACCTCGCACACATGAGGGGGGAGGGGGATGGTATTCCATGTGTGGCGAGGTGGCGATGGGAATGAATAAAGGCAGACAGTGTGAATTGTGTGCATGGGTGTATATGTATGTGTCTGTGTGTGTATATATATGTGTACATTGAGATGTATAGGTATGTATATTTGCGTGTGTGGACGTGTATGTATATACTTGTGTATGGCGGTGGGTTGGGCCATTTCTTTCGTCTGTTTCCTTGCGCTACCTCGCAAACGCGGGAGACAGCGACAAAGCAAAATAAAAATAATAAAGAATTATTATTTATTTTTATTTTATTATACTTTGTCGCTGTCTCCCGCGTTTGCGAGGTAGCGCAAGGAAACAGACGAAAGAAATGGCCCAACCCACCCCCATACACATGTATATACATACGTCCACACACGCAAATATACACACCTACACAGCTTTCCATGGTTTACCCCAGACGCTTCACATGCCTTGATTCAATCCACTGACAGCACGTCAACCCCGGTATACCACATCGCTCCAATTTACTCTATTCCTTGCCCTCCTTTCACCCTCCTGCATGTTCAGGCCCCGATCACACAAAATCTTTTTCACTCCATCTTTCCACCTCCAATTTGGTCTCCCTCTTCTCCTCGTTCCCTCCACCTCCGACACATATATCCTCTTGGTCAATCTTTCCTCACTCATTCTCTCCATGTGCCCAAACCACTTCAAAACACCCTCTTCTGCTCTCTCAACCACACTCTTTTTATTTCCACACATCTCTCTTACCCTTACGTTACTCACTCGATCAAACCACCTCACACCACACATTGTCCTCAAACATCTCATTTCCAGCACATCCATCCTCCTGCGCACTACTCTATCCATAGCCCACGCCTCGCAACCATACAACATTGTTGGAACCACTATTCCTTCAAACATACCCATTTTTGCTTTCCGAGATAATGTTCTCGACTTCCACACATTCTTCAAGGCCCCCAGAATTTTCGCCCCCTCCCCCACCCTATGATCCACTTCCGCTTCCATGGTTCCATCCGCTGCCAGATCCACTCCCAGATATCTAAAACACTTCACTTCCTCCAGTTTTTCTCCATTCAAACTCACCTCCCAATTGACTTGACCCTCAACCCTACTGTACCTAATAACCTTGCTCTTATTCACATTTACTCTTAACTTTCTTCTTCCACACACTTTACCAAACTCAGTCACCAGCTTCTGCAGTTTCTCACATGAATCAGCCACTAGCGCTGTATCATCAGCGAACAACAACTGACTCACTTCCCAAGCTCTCTCATCCCCAACAGACTTCATACTTGCCCCTATTTCCAAAACTCTTGCATTTACCTCCCTAACAACCTCATCCATAAACAAATTAAACAACCATGGAGACATCACACACCCCTGCCGCAAACCTACATTCACTGAGAACCAATCACTTTCCTCTCTTCTTACACGTACACATGCCTTACATCCTCGATAAAAACTTTTCACTGCTTCTAACAACTTGCCTCCCACACCATATATTCTTAATACCTTCCACAGAGCATCTCTATCATCTCTATCATATGCCTTCTCCAGATCCATAAATGCTACATACAAATCCATTTGCTTTTCTAAGTATTTCTCACATACATTCTTCAAAGCAAACAACTGATCCACACATCCTCTACCACTTCTGAAACCACACTGCTCTTCCCCAATCTGATGCTCTGTACATGCCTTCACCCTCTCAATCAATACCCTCCCATATACTTTACCAGGATTACTCAACAAACTTATACCTCTGTAATTTGAGCACTCACTCTTATCCCCTTTGCCTTTGTACAATGGCACTATGCACGCATTCCGCCAATCCTCAGGCACCTCACCATGAGTCATACATACATTAAATAACCTTACCAACCAGTCAACAATACAGTCACCCCCTTTTTTAATAAATTCCACTGCAATATCATCCAAACCTGCTGCCTTGCCGGCTTTCATCTTCCGCAAAGCTTTCACTACCTCTTCTCTGTTTACCAAATCATTTTCCCTAACCCTCTCACTTTGCACACCACCTCGACCAAAACATCCTATATCTGCCACTCTATCATCAAACACATTCAACAAACCTTCAAAATACTCACTCCATCTCCTTCTCACATCACCACTACTTGTTATCACCTCCCCATTTGCGCCCTTCACTGAAGTTCCCATTTGCTCCCTTGTCTTACGCACTTTATTTACCTCCTTCCAGAACATCTTTTTATTCTCCCTAAAATTTAATGATACTCTCTCACCCCAACTCTCATTTGCCCTTTTTTTCCACCTCTTGCACCTTTCTCTTGACCTCCTGTCTCTTTCTTTTATACATCTCCCACTCAATTGCATTTTTTCCCTGCAAAAATCGTCCAAATGCCTCTCTCTTCTCTTTCACTAATACTCTTACTTCTTCATCCCACCACTCACTACCCTTTCTAATCAACCCACCTCCCACTCTTCTCATGCCACAAGCATCTTTTGCGCAATCCATCACTGATTCCCTCAATACATCCCATTCCTCCCCCACTCCCCTTACTTCCATTGTTCTCACCTTTTTCCATTCTGTACTCAGTCTCTCCTGGTACTTCCTCACACAGGTCTCCTTCCCAAGCTCACTTACTCTCACCACCCTCTTCACCCCAACATTCACTCTTCTTTTCTGAAAACCCATACAAATCTTCACCTTTGCCTCCACAAGATAATGATCAGACATCCCTCCAGTTGCACCTCTCAGCACATTAACATCCAAAAGTCTCTCTTTCGCACACCTGTCAATTAACACGTAATCCAATAACGCTCTCTGGCCATCTCTCCTACTTACATAAGTATACTTATGTATATCTCGCTTTTTAAACCAGGTATTCCCAATCATCAGTCCTTTTTCAGTACATAAATCTACAAGCTCTTCACCATTTCCATTTACAACACTGAACACCCCATGTATACCAATTATTCTCTCAACTGCCACATTACTCACCTTTGCATTCAAATCACCCATCACTATAACCCGGTCTCGTGCATCAAAACCACTAACACACTCATTCAGCTGCTCCCAAAACACTTGCCTCTCATGATCTTTCTTCTCATGCCCAGGTGCATATGCACCAATAATCACCCACCTCTCTCCATCAACTTTCAGTTTTACCCATATTAATCGAGAATTTACTTTCTTACATTCTATCACATACTCCCACAACTCCTGTTTCAGGAGTATTGCTACTCCTTCCCTTGCTCTTGTCCTCTCACTAACCCCTGACTTTACTCCCCAGACATTCCCAAACCACTCTTCCCCTTTACCCTTGAGCTTCGTTTCACTCAGAGCCAAAACATCCAGGTTCCTTTCCTCAAACATACTACCTATCTCTCCTTTTTTCACATCTTGGTTACATCCACACACATTTAGGCACCCCACTCTGAGCCTTCGAGGAGGATGAGCACTCCCCGCGTGACTCCTTCTTCTGTTTCCCATTTTAGAAAGTTAATACAAGGAGGGGAGGATTTCCGTCCCCCCGCTCCCGTCCCTCTAGTCGCTTTCTACGACACGCGAGGAATACGTGGGAAGTATTCTTTCACCCCTATCCCCAGGGATAATATACATATATATATACATATACACATACACACACATACACATACACACGCACATATACACACACACACACATACATATATATACATATGAAAAATGTAAGAAACAATTTAGAAAACTGAAACTTCTAGCTTGAAATGAATGAAAAAATGAATGTCACATAATGGTTCAACCTCTGGCTATGGAAAAAGAAAATGTGTAATTTATTTACACAAACGTCAATAGTAGTTCTCATTAATTTAACCACTGTATCAATAAGCTTCAATGTCTAAGCTACATTTTTTCTCCAATTTCACTATTTTCTTGTCAAAACACCATGTATGAAAACTATCACTCCAGTAACACAACTATAAACATTTACTTCCCCTTTAAAAAAAAGTTCTGGGGAAGTCTGAATTAGAATTATTATAAAGAAGAAATAAAGTAAGGTAGGTCGAGTAGTACGAGGCAGACTTGGCAGAGGTCCTGTGATGCTGATGATGATAAGCGTCAGATGAAGAATTACAAGGGAGAATTACAAGGCTGCCGAGCCGACGTGAAGATCCTGACGGGTCGTCACTCCTCCGACCTTTCCGGGGCTGTCGCTGGCAGGAGGTGACAGACCGTCACACTTGACAGCCAACGTCACGGCCTGATCATCTGTGATGTTGGTCATGGCCGATGACTCGATGACTGTCTTCATGTGATGACAAATGTAGATGTTGGCTGATCCCGTTGAATACGCGCATGCGTGCGAGCCCGTTGTGTATATATATACGCACACCAAGCCGTCAACACACACAATAATAAAGAATATATATATATATTATTTTTTCTTTTATTATACTTTGTCGCTGTTTCCCGCATTTGCGAGGTAGCGCAAGGAAACAGACGAAAGAAATGGCCCCCCCCCCCCATACACATGTATATACATACGTCCACACACGCAAATATACATACCTACACAGCTTTCCATGGTTTACCCCAGACGCTTCACATGCCTTGATTCAATCCACTGACAGCACGTCAACCCCGGTATACCACATCGCTCCAATTCACTCTATTCCTTGCCCTCCTTTCACCCTCCTGCATGTTCAGGCCCCGATCACACAAAATCTTTTTCACTCCATCTTTCCACCTCCAATTTGGTCTCCCTCTTCTCCTCGTTCCCTCCACCTCCGACACATATATCCTCTTGGTCAATCTTTCCTCACTCATTCTCTCCATGTGCCCAAACCACTTCAAAACACCCTCTTCTGCTCTCTCAACCACGCTCTTTTTATTTCCACACATCTCTCTTACCCTTACGTTACTCACTCGATCAAACCACCTCACACCACACATTGTCCTCAAACATCTCATTTCCAGCACATCCATCCTCCTGCGCACAACTCTATCCATAGCCCACGCCTCGCAACCATACAACATTGTTGGAACCACTATTCCTTCAAACATACCCATTTTTGCTTTCCGAGATAATGTTCTCGACTTCCACACATTCTTCAAGGCCCCCAGAATTTTCGCCCCCTCCCCCATCCTATGATCCACTTCCGCTTCCATGGTTCCATCCGCTGCCAGATCCACTCCCAGATATCTAAAACACTTCACTTCCTCCAGTTTTTCTCCATTCAAACTCACCTCCCAATTGACTTGACCCTCAACCCTACTGTACCTAATAACCTTGCTCTTATTCACATTTACTCTTAACATTCTTCTTCCACACACTTTACCAAACTCAGTCACCAGCTTCTGCAGTTTCTCACATGAATCAGCCACCAGCGCTGTATCATCAGCGAACAACAACTGACTCACTTCCCAAGCTCTCTCATCCCCAACAGACTTCATAGTTGATATATATATATATATATATATATATTTATATATATATATATATAATATATATATATAATATTTATATATATATATATATATATATATTATATATATATATATTTATATATATATATATATACATATATATATTATAATATATATATATATATATATTTATATATAATATTATTTTTTTTATATATATATATTAATAATATAAAACTTTATATATATAGAGCAGGGGGGTTGTTTTGAAAGGGTTTGGTCACATGGAGAAAATTGAGTGGGGAAAAGATTGACAAACATGATTATAGGTCAGAGGTGGAGGGAACGAGGAGAAGTGGATACAATTTGGAAGTGGAAAGATGGTAAAAAAAGATTTTGAGTGATCGGGGCATGAACATGCGGGAGGGTGAAAGGTGTGAAAGAAATAGAGTGAATTCGCGATGTGGTATACCGGGGTCGGGTCCTGTCAATGGATTGGAACCAGCATGGTTAGCTTTTTGGGGTAAACCATGGAAAGTTCTGTGGGGCTTGGATGTGGAACTGAGCTGTGGTTTCGGCGCATTATTACAGTAAGCTAGAGACTGAGTGTGAACGAATGGGGCCTTTGTTGTCTTTTCCCAGGCTACCCCGAAAAATTTAGAGGGGCGGGGCCCAACCCCCCCAAATCACATGCATTTACATACACGTCCACACACGCAAATATACATACCCCACGTCCAATGTACACTTATATATACACGGGACAGACCCCATGATATATAGCTCACAAAATTCACACTGTCTGCCTTTAAATTTATTCCCATCCCCCACCTTTGCCACATATGAATAACATCCCCCCCCCCCCTCATGTGTGCGAGGTAAACGCTAGGAAAAGACAACAAAGGCCCCATTCGTTCAACTCAGTCTTAGCTGTCATACAATAATGATCGAAACCACAGCTCCCTTTCCACATCCCGGGGCCCCCCACAAACTTTCCATGGTTTACCCCAGACGCTTCACATGCCCTCATTCAATCCCATTGACAGAAAGTCGACCCGGTTACCGCATCGATCCAATTCACTCTATTCCTTGGCGCCTTTACCTTTCCTGATGTTTAGGCCCGAATACAATCAAAAACCTTTACTCCTCTCCCCCTCCAAATTTGCCCCTTTCCCCTTCCCCCCTCACACATCCTCTGGTCCCCACCAACCCCAATTCCCAAAAGATCAAAAACCTACCCGTCCCTCCCCCCTACCACACCCCTTCCAAACCTTATCATCTCCCTCCCCCCCGGTCCCAAACTTCTTTTCCCCTCCCCCCTCCCACAAACCCATTCCCGCCCCCCTAACCTTAACCCGAAAACCAACCTACCCCACTCTCCAAACCGATTTCCCTTCCCCTCCCAAACCCGCCCTCCACCAACCACCCCCCACTTTTCCCCTCCCAAAATCCACACCCGCTCCTTTTTATTTCCCCCCACCAAAAACCTTCTCTTTTCCTTTTCTTAAATTTCTCTCCCAAACTTTCCCTCACACCCCCTTTTTATTCCCAAACACCCCATTTTCCAGCAAAACAAAACCCCCCTCCCAACTCTATCCACCAGTCGCAATTTTTTCCAACCTGAACCTTTTCAACCAAAATAAATAAAAAAATGGGGTGACCCCCCTCTTCTTCCCACTTACTTCTTATTGTAAACCCTTTCCCACTTGTCCATCAATTTCTTTTCCCAAGAAAATGCAAAATTATAAGAGGAAATTTTATAACTGTTATTTTCCCTCCCCATCCCCTTTTTGCCCCCGTTTTTCCTTCCCCAATTTTCTCCCAATTCCCTCCATCCAGTGATTTCACATTGTCCATGGCCACTCTCCAAACCCCCCCTTCTCTTTCACCCTTTTTTTCCCCAAAATTTTTGTCCCCAAACCTTCTTCCTTCCGCCGTTTCCAACCTCAACTTTCTCTTCACACACGTTACCAAACTCAGTCCCAGCTTTCTCATCTCCCCGAATCACCACCAGCGCGTATCTCAGCGAACAACAACTGACTCACTTCCCAGCTCTCTCATCCACAACAGTCTGCATACTTGCCCCTTTCCAAAACTCTCGCATTCCCACCTCCCTAACAACCCCATCCATAAACAAATCAAACAACCATGGAGAATCACGCACCCCTGCCGCAAACCTGCATTCACTGAGAACCAGTCACTTTCCTCTCTTCCTACATGTATACATGCCTTAAATCCTCGATAAAAACTTTTCACTGCTTCTAACAACTTGCCTCCCACACCATATATTCTTAATACCTTCCACAGAGTGTCTCTATGAATTCTATCATTTGGCTTTGTCCAATTGCACTATGCAAGCATTCCGCCAATCCTCAGGCACCTCACCATGAGTCACACATACATTAAATAACCTTACCAACCAGTCAACAATACAGTCACCCCCCTTTTTAATAAATTCCACCGCAATATCATCCAAACCCGCTGCCTTGCCGGTTTTCATCTTCCGATGTAAATGAATAAAGGCAGACAGTGTGAATTATGTACACGTGTATATATGTATATGTCTGGGTGTGTATATATACATATATATATATATATATATATATATATATATATATATATATATATATATATATATATATATATATATATATATTTTTTTTTTTTTTTTTTTATACTTTGTCGCTGTCTCCCGCGTTTGCGAGGTAGCGCAAGGAAACAGACGAAAGAAATGCCCCCCCCCCCCATACACATGTATATACATACATCCACACACGCAAATATACATACCTACACAGCTTTCCATGGTTTACCCCAGACACTTCACATGCCTTGATTCAATCCACTGACAGCACGTCAACCCCGGTATACCACATCGCTCCAATTCACTTTATTCCTTGCCCTCCTTTCACCCTCCTGCATGTTCAGGCCCCGATCACACAAAATCTTTTTCACTCCATCTTTCCACCTCAAATTTGGTCTCCCTCTTCTCCTCGTTCCCTCCACCTCCGACACATATATCCTCTTGGTCAATCTTTCCTCACTCATTCTCTCCATGTGCCCAAACCACTTCAAAACACCCTCTTCTGCTCTCTCAACCACGCTCTTTTTATTTCCACACATCTCTCTTACCCTTACGTTACTCACTCGATCAAACCACCTCACACCACACATTGTCCTCAAACATCTCATTTCCAGCACATCCATCCTCCTGCGCACAACTCTATCCATAGCCCACGCCTCGCAACCATACAACATTGTTGGAACCACTATTCCTTCAAACATACCCATTTTTGCTTTCCGAGATAATGTTCTCGACTTCCACACATTCTTCAAGGCCCCCAGAATTTTCGCCCCCTCCCCCACCCTATGATCCACTTCCGCTTCCATGGTTCCATCCGCTGCCAGATCCACTCCCAGATATCTAAAACACTTCACTTCCTCCAGTTTTTCTCCATTCAAACTCACCTCCCAATTGACTTGACCCTCAACCCTACTGTACCTAATAACCTTGCTCTTATTCACATTTACTCTTAACTTTCTTCTTCCACTCACTTTACCAAACTCAGTCACCAGCTTCTGCAGTTTCTCACATGAATCAGCCACCAGCGCTGTATCATCAGCGAACAACAACTGACTCACTTCCCAAGCTCTCTCATCCCCAACAGACTTCATACTTGCCCCTCTTTCCAAAACTCTTGCATTTACCTCCCTAACAACCCCATCCATAAACAAATTAAACAACATTGGAGACATCACACACCCCTGCCGCAAACCTACATTCACTGAGAACCAATCACTTTCCTCTCTTCCTACACGTACACATGCCTTACATCCTCGATAAAAACTTTTCACTGCTTCTAACAACTTTCCTCCCACACCATATATTCTTAATACCTTCCACAGAGCATCTCTATCAACTCTATCATATGCCTTCTCCAGATCCATAAATGCTACATACAAATCCATTTGCTTTTCTAAGTATTTCTCACATACATTCTTCAAATCAAACACCTGATCCACACATCCTCTACCACTTCTGAAACCACACTGCTCTTCCCCAATCTGATGCTCTGTACATGCCTTCACCCTCTCAATATATATATATATATATATATATATATATATATATATATATATATATATATATATATATATATATCTTTCTTCTTTCATACTATTCGCCATTTCCCGCATTAGCGAGGTAGCGTTAAGAACAGAGGACTGGGCCTTAGAGGGAATATCCTCACCTGACCCCCTTCTCTGTTCCTTCTTTTGGAAAATTAAAAAAAAAACGAGAGGGGAGGATTTGCAGCCACACGCTCCCTCCCCTTTTAGTCGCCTTCTACGACACGCAGGGAATACGTGGGAAGTATTCTTTCTCCCCTATCCCCAGGGATAATATATATATATATATATGTATATATATATATATATATATATATATATATGTATATATATATATATATATATATATATATATATATATATATATATATATATATATATATATATATATATATATATATATATATATATATATATATATATATATATTGCATTATTGCATTATTACATGACAGCTAGAGACTGAGTGTGAATGAATGGGGCCTTTGTTGTCTTTTCCTAGAGCTACCTCGCACACATGAGGGGGGAGGGGGATGGTATTCCATGTGTGGCGAGGTGGCGATGGGAATGAATAAAGGCAGACAGTGTGAATTGTGTGCATGGGTGTATATGTATGTGTCTGTGTGTGTATATATATGTGTACATTGAGATGTATAGGTATGTATATTTGCGTGTGTGGACGTGTATGTATATACTTGTGTATGGCGGTCGGTTGGGCCATTTCTTTCGTCTGTTTCCTTGCGCTACCTCGCAAACGCGGGAGACAGCGACAAAGCAAAATAAAAATAATAAAGAATTATTATTTATTTTTATTTTATTATACTTTGTCGCTGTCCCCCGCGTTTGCGAGGTAGCGCAAGGAAACAGACGAAAGAAATGGCCCAACCCACCCCCATACACATGTATATACATACGTCCACACACGCAAATATACACACCTACACAGCTCTCCATGGTTTACCCCAGACGCTTCACATGCCTTGATTCAATCCACTGACAGCACGTCAACCCCGGTATACCACATCGCTCCAATTCACTCTATTCCTTGCCCTCCTTTCACCCTCCTGCATGTTCAGGCCCCGATCACACAAAATCTTTTTCACTCCATCTTTCCACCTCCAATTTGGTCTCCCTCTTCTCCTCGTTCCCTCCACCTCCGACACATATATCCTCTTGGTCAATCTTTCCTCACTCATTCTCTCCATGTGCCCAAACCACTTCAAAACACCCTCTTCTGCTCTCTCAACCACACTCTTTTTATTTCCACACATCTCTCTTACCCTTACGTTACTCACTCGATCAAACCACCTCACACCACACATTGTCCTCAAACATCTCATTTCCAGCACATCCATCCTCCTGCGCACTACTCTATCCATAGCCCACGCCTCGCAACCATACAACATTGTTGGAACCACTATTCCTTCAAACATACCCATTTTTGCTTTCCGAGATAATGTTCTCGACTTCTACACATTCTTCAAGGCCCCCAGAATTTTCGCCCCCTCCCCCACCCTATGATCCACTTCCGCTTCCATGGTTCCATCCGCTGCCAGATCCACTCCCAGATATCTAAAACACTTCACTTCCTCCAGTTTTTCTCCATTCAAACTCACCTCCCAATTGACTTGACCCTCAACCCTACTGTACCTAATAACCTTGCTCTTATTCACATTTACTCTTAACTTTCTTCTTCCACACACTTTACCAAACTCAGTCACCAGCTTCTGCAGTTTCTCACATGAATCAGCCACTAGCGCTGTATCATCAGCGAACAACAACTGACTCACTTCCCAAGCTCTATCATCCCCAACAGACTTCATACTTGCCCCTATTTCCAAAACTCTTGCATTTACCTCCCTAACAACCCCATCCATAAACAAATTAAACAACCATGGAGACATCACACACCCCTGCCGCAAACCTACATTCACTGAGAACCAATCACTTTCCTCTCTTCTTACACGTACACATGCCTTACATCCTCGATAAAAACTTTTCACTGCTTCTAACAACTTTCCTCCCACACCATATATTCTTAATACCTTCCACAGAGCATCTCTATCAACTCTATCATATGCCTTCTCCAGATCCATAAATGCTACATACAAATCCATTTGCTTTCCTAAGTATTTCTCACATACATTCTTCAAAGCAAACAACTGATCCACACATCCTCTACCACTTCTGAAACCACACTGCTCTTCCCCAATCTGATGCTCTGTACATGCCTTCACCCTCTCAATCAATACCCTCCCATATACTTTACCAGGAATACTCAACAAACTTATACCTCTGTAATTTGAGCACTCACTCTTATCCCCTTTGCCTTTGTACAATGGCACTATGCACGCATTCCGCCAATCCTCAGGCACCTCACCATGAGTCATACATACATTAAATAACCTTACCAACCAGTCAACAATACAGTCACCCCCTTTTTTAATAGATTCCACTGCAATATCATCCAAACCTGCTGCCTTGCCGGCTTTCATCTTCCGCAAAGCTTTCACTACCTCTTCTCTGTTTACCAAATCATTTTCCCTAACCCTCTCACTTTGCACACCACCTCGACCAAAACATCCTATATCTGCCACTCTATCATCAAACACATTCAACAAACCTTCAAAATACTCACTCCATCTCCTTCTCACATCACCACTACTTGTTATCACCTCCCCATTTGCGCCCTTCACTGAAGTTCCCATTTGCTCCCTTGTCTTACGCACTTTATTTACCTCCTTCCAGAACATCTTTTTATTCTCCCTAAAATTTAATGATACTCTCTCACCCCAACTCTCATTTGCCCTTTTTTCCACCTCTTGCACCTTTCTCTTGACCTCCTGTCTCTTTCTTTTATACATCTCCCACTCAATTGCATTTTTTCCCTGCAAAAATCGTCCAAATGCCTCTCTCTTCTCTTTCACTAATACTCTTACTTCTTCATCCCACCACTCACTACCCTTTCTAATCAACCCACCTCCCACTCTTCTCATGCCACAAGCATCTTTTGCGCAATCCATCACTGATTCCCTCAATACATCCCATTCCTCCCCCACTCCCCTTACTTCCATTGTTCTCACCTTTTTCCATTCTGTACTCAGTCTCTCCTGGTACTTCCTCACACAGGTCTCCTTCCCAAGCTCACTTACTCTCACCACCCTCTTCACCCCAACATTCACTCTTCTTTTCTGAAAACCCATACAAATCTTCACCTTTGCCTCCACAAGATAATGATCAGACATCCCTCCAGTTGCACCTCTCAGCACATTAACATCCAAAAGTCTCTCTTTCGCACGCCTGTCAATTAACACGTAATCCAATAACGCTCTCTGGCCATCTCTCCTACTTACATAAGTATACTTATGTATATCTCGCTTTTTAAACCAGGTATTCCCAATCATCAGTCCTTTTTCAGTACATAAATCTACAAGCTCTTCACCATTTCCTTTTACAACACTGAACACCCCATGTATACCAATTATTCTCTCAACTGCCACATTACTCACCTTTGCATTCAAAGCACCCATCACTATAACCCGGTCTCGTGCATCAAAACCACTAACACACTCATTCAGCTGCTCCCAAAACACTTGCCTCTCATGATCTTTCTTCTCATGCCCAGGTGCATATGCACCAATAATCACCCACCTCTCTCCATCAACTTTCAGTTTTACCCATATTAATCGAGAATTTACTTTCTTACATTCTATCACATACTCCCACAACTCCTGTTTCAGGAGTATTGCTACTCCTTCCCTTGCTCTTGTCCTCTCACTAACCCCTGACTTTACTCCCCAGACATTCCCAAACCACTCTTCCCCTTTACCCTTGAGCTTCGTTTCACTCAGAGCCAAAACATCCAGGTTCCTTTCCTCAAACATACTACCTATCTCTCCTTTTTTCACATCTTGGTTACATCCACACACATTTAGGCACCCCACTCTGAGCCTTCGAGGAGGATGAGCACTCCCCGCGTGACTCCTTCTTCTGTTTCCCATTTTAGAAAGTTAATACAAGGAGGGGAGGATTTCCGGCCCCCCGCTCCCGTTCCCTCTAGTCGCTTTCTACGACACGCGAGGAATACGTGGGAAGTATTCTTTCACCCCTATCCCCAGGGATAATATACATATATATATACATATACACATACACACACATACACATACACACGCACATATACACACACACACACATACATATATATACATATGAAAAATGTAAGAAACAATTTAGAAAACTGAAACTTCTAGCTTGAAATGAATGAAAAAATGAATGTCACATAATGGTTCAACCTCTGGCTATGGAAAAAGGAAATGTATAATTTATTTACACAAACGTCAATAGTAGTTCTCATTAATTTAACCACTGTATCAATAAGCTTCAATGTCTAAGCTACATTTTTTCTCCAATTTCACTATTTTCTTGTCAAAACACCATGTATGAAAACTATCACTCCACTAACACAACTATAAACATTTACTTCCCCTTTAAAAAAAAGTTCTGGGGAAGTCTGAATTAGAATTATTATAAAGAAGAAATAAAGTAAGGTAGGTCGAGTAGTACGAGGAAGACTTGGCAGAGGTCCTGTGATGCTGATGATGATAAGCGTCAGATGAAGAATTACAAGGGAGAATTACAAGGCTGCCGAGCCGACGTGAAGATCCTGACGGGTCGTCACTCCTCCGACCTTTCCGGGGCTGTCGCTGGCAGGAGGTGACAGACGGTCACACTTGACAGCCAACGTCACGGCCTGATCATCTGTGATGTTGGTCATGGCTGATGACTCGATGACTGTCTTCATGTGATGACAAATGTAGATGTTGGCTGATCCCGTTGAATACGCGCATGCGTGCGAGCCCGTTGTGTATATATATACGCACACCAAGCCGTCAACACACACAATAATAAAGAATATATATATATATTATTTTTTCTTTTATTATACTTTGTCGCTGTTTCCCGCATTTGCGAGGTAGCGCAAGGAAACAGACGAAAGAAATGGCCCCCCCCCCCCCATACACATGTATATACATACGTCCACACACGCAAATATACATACCTACACAGCTTTCCATGGTTTACCCCAGACGCTTCACATGCCTTGATTCAATCCACTGACAGCACGTCAACCCCGGTATACCACATCGCTCCAATTCACTCTATTCCTTGCCCTCCTTTCACCCTCCTGCATGTTCAGGCCCCGATCACACATAATCTTTTTCACTCCATCTTTCCACCTCCAATTTGGTCTCCCTCTTCTCCTCGTTCCCTCCACCTCCGACACATATATCCTCTTGGTCAATCTTTCCTCACTCATTCTCTCCATGTGCCCAAACCACTTCAAAACACCCTCTTCTGCTCTCTCAACCACGCTCTTTTTATTTCCACACATCTCTCTTACCCTTACGTTACTCACTCGATCAAACCACCTCACACCACACATTGTCCTCAAACATCTCATTTCCAGCACATCCATCCTCCTGCGCACAACTCTATCCATAGCCCACGCCTCGCAACCATACAACATTGTTGGAACCACTATTCCTTCAAACATACCCATTTTTGCTTTCCGAGATAATGTTCTCGACTTCCACACATTCTTCAAGGCCCCCAGAATTTTCGCCCCCTCCCCCATCCTATGATCCACTTCCGCTTCCATGGTTCCATCCGCTGCCAGATCCACTCCCAGATATCTAAAACACTTCACTTCCTCCAGTTTTTCTCCATTCAAACTCACCTCCCAATTGACTTGACCCTCAACCCTACTGTACCTAATAACCTTGCTCTTATTCACATTTACTCTTAACATTCTTCTTCCACACACTTTACCAAACTCAGTCACCAGCTTCTGCAGTTTCTCACATGAATCAGCCACCAGCGCTGTATCATCAGCGAACAACAACTGACTCACTTCCCAAGCTCTCTCATCCCCAACAGACTTCATAGTTGCCCCTCTTTCCAAAACTCTTGCATTTACCTCCCTAACAACCCCATCCATAAACAAATTAAACAACCATGGAGACATCACACACCCCTGCCGCAAACCTACATTCACTGAGAACCAATCACTTTCCTCTCTTCCTACACGTACACATGCCTTACATCCTCGATAAAAACTTTTCACTGCTTCTAACAACTTTCCTCCCACACCATATATTCTTAAAATATATATATATATATATATATATATATATATATATATATATATATATATATATATATATATATATATATATATATATATATATATATATATATATGTATATATATATATATATATATATATATATATATATATATATATATATATATATATATATATATATATATATATATATATATATATATATATATATACATATATATATATATATATATATATATATATATATATATATATATATATATATATATATATATATATATATATATATATATATATATATATATATATATATATATATATATATATATACATATATATATATATATATATATATATACATATATATATATATATATATATATATATATATATATATATATATATATATATATATATATATATATATATATATATACATTGAGATGTATAGGTATGTATATTTGCGTGTGTGGACGTGTATGCATATACATGTGGATGTGGGTGGGTTCGGCCATTCTTTCGTGTGTTTCCTTGCGCTACCTCGCTCATGCGGGAGACAGCGACAAACCAAAATAAAGAAATAAATATAAATATATTAATATATATATATATATATATATATATATATATATATATATATATATATATATATATATATATATATATATACATATCGCGTCAATGGTGTTACCGGACTCCGCCTGCTCAAGGTTACACCACGAATGAAAAGTTAGCTTTCACGAGGCTATATCATTGGGAGTACAATCTCGTCAAAGAACTCATTCCAAAGGAGCATACATTTCCCTGCTATTGGAAGTAGCGTGGCCTTGGACTGCAGGATCCTACAGAAAGGGCCTGGGTAACACCAAGACCCTTTCATAGAAATTGGGCTCGTGTCAACTGTATTTATATGAATAAATGTAATTAGATATAGCGTTAATTAGATGGCCATAATGAAGGCATTCAGTTGCTCTTGCCGTTTCAGCTATCATAGAAAACACAATAAAAATGGATAGGACAAGGGAGAGACAGAAAAGATACAGAGCGAAGAAAAAATTAGGAAAAACTTTTTGAGACACCGGACACAAGAGACAGTATTAACGCCACAGGAGGAAGCAGCGAAGGAATGTCTGTGTTACACATGATGTATACGAACACTGATGGTTTACTGGGGAATGGAAAGAACCCTAATTTTAAAGCCCGAGTGGAGAAAAATAAGCTTGGCATCACAAATCTAACGAATACCAAGCCGAGCGAGGACGGTAAAGAACACATCCCCAGAGGGATATACAAGTAAGGGAGCAGAAGGCAGGGCAGGGGAGGCTCAGCCCTGCTAATGAACGTAAAAATGAAAGTCCGAGAACTGTTGGCAAACAGTCCGCCTTTTAACCAGCATCTTCTGGGAAAGACAGGTTGATGAAATCTTCTTTATAATCTTACGTGTACAATCTTCAGAGAAGATTGTTCGACGAAAACAATGAGGAATCAGCGAGTACAGCCATCATGTTACGAGGTAATAGAGTCCTCATTTTCCAGGACACGACCTATAAAACACAGCTATAATTCTTAGAAGTTTAGATCCATACGGGGGTAGGAACACAGATAGGTTCAGACTCCTAGAATTCAACATTGTGAGAGGAGCAGATGTATAACCAAAACTGGATTTATTCGTTACGAAGATTAGATTACTCGCTGAAAACATTGTTTATGGACTCCCACTTGGGAGTCCATAAACACTAATACTCTTCCGTAACTACCACATCCCTCCAGCCTATACATCGCAATGCTAACTAATTAATGAATACCTACACTTTTTAGCCTCCAAAATAACTTCCATACATGCTCCCACAAAACTCTAAAAGGTCAAGGCCATTATTAGGATATACCTCATCCATTATCCACTAGCATGTTAACCAAAGTCACAGTCCAAAAACAATATACCTCCTTGCTACCAGAGAACATTCAGCAGCCCCTCACGTTCTCTTATGGAAAGAGACAAGGATCTTTACGAACACTGGGGAGAATGATAGGCTCGATAAGGCAATAGAGCTACTCTCGCACTGTCATCTTTAAACTGCTATAGTGAGCTTCATTTTCTGTAAAATTACCGCTATAATTCAATAGGTCTAAAAAGTGTGAATAAAGGCAGGGTAATCAAGTTGACCACTGCAGAGACAGTTTACCTGGGGTGTGACTTCGAATTATGAAAACAGAGCAAGCGAGGTGTTTTAGATACCTGGAAGTGGTAACGAACGGAATCATGGTCAAGGAAATGAGTGGGTAGGTGGGGGGGGGGGGGGGGCCTCTAGGAGCATCGAGGTATGTGTAGTAAGACAGGTCACTATCTGGGATGTGGAAGACGATTATCATTGAAGGTATAGTAGTCTTAATGATCAATGGATGCAAGGAGTGGGCTATAGATGAGAATGTACGGTAGAGGGTGAATGCTTTGGAAGTCATATATATATGTATATTTATATTATATATATATATATATATATATATATATATATATATATATATATATATATATATATATATATATCATACAAAGCTCCAACAGCCAGGATCGAACCTGGGACCCCTTGTGCAAGAGGCAGGCATGCTAACCGCTAGGCTAAGGGACTGTATAATAGGAAACAACTATTCGAAATACTAAGTACTCGAATACCCTTCGTCTCACAGTGGTGAGCAACGGGGTCTATCGGTTGTTTCCGAACAGAACACATAGCCAGCTGATAGCGTTTTACCGAACCTGACTGTACTACGCGGAGTTATATGAATACGAATAAAGTGTATATGAACGAGCACCTTCATAGAACATACAAAGCTCCAACAGCCAGGGTCGAACCTGGGACCCCTTGTGCAAGAGGTAGGCATGCTAACCGCTAGGTTAAGGGACTGTATAATAGGAAACAACTATTCGAAATACTAAGTACTCGAATACCCTTCGTCTCACAATGGTGACAACGGGGTCTATCGGTTGTTTCCGAACAGAACACATAGCCAGCTGATAGCGTTTTACCGAACCTGACTGTACAACGCGGAGTTATATGAATACGAATAAAGTGCATATCAACGCGCACCTTCATAGAACATACAAAGCTCCAACAGCCAGGATCGAACCTGGGACCCCTTGTGCAAGAGGCAGGCATGCTAACCGCTAGGCTAAGGGACTGTATAATAGGAAACAACTATTCGAAATACTAAGTAATCGAATACCCTTCGTCTCACAATGGTGAGCAACGGGGTCTATCGGTTGTTTCCGAACAGAACACATAGCCAGCTGATAGCGTTTTACCGAACCTGACTGTACAACACGGAGTTATATGAATACGAATAAAGTGTATATGAACGCGCACCTTCGTATTCATATAACTCCGCGTTGTACAGTCAGGTTCGGTAAAACGCTATCAGCTGGCTATGTGTTCTGTTCAGAAACAACCGATAGACCCCGTTGGGAGACCAAATTTTAGGTGGAAAGATGGAGTGAAAAAGATTTTGAGTGATTGGGGCCTGAACATGCAGGAGGGTGAAAGGCGGGCAAGGAATAGAGTGAATGCAATCGATGTGGTATACCGGGGTCGACTTGCTATCAGTGGATTGAATCAGGGCATGTGAAGCTTCTGGGATAAACCATGGAAAGTTCTTTGGGGCCTAGATGTGGAAAGGGAGCTGTGGTTTCGTGCATTATTGCATGACAGCTAGACACTAAGTGTGAACGAAATGGGGCCTTTGTTGTCCTTTCCTAGCCCTACCTCGCACACATGAGGGGGAGGGGGATGTTATCCCATGTGTGGCGAGGTGGCGATGAGAATGAATAAAGGCAGACAGTGTGAATTGTGTGCATGTGTATATATGTATATGTCTGTGTGTGTATATGTATGTGTACATTGCGATGTATGGGTATGTATATTTGCGTATATATATATATATATATATATATATATATATATATATATATATATATATATATATATATATATATTATCCCTGGGGATAGGGGAGAAAGAATACTTCCCACGTATTCCCTGCGTGTCGTAGAAGGCGACTGAAAGGGGAGGGAGAGGGTGGCTGGAAATCCACCCCTCATTTATGATTTTCCAAAAGAAGGAACAGAGAAGGGGGCCAATTGAGGATTTCCCTCAAAGTCTCAGTCCTCTATTCTTATTGCTACCTCGCTGATGCGGGAAATGGCGTATAGTATGAAAAAAAAAAAAAAAAAAAAAAAAATATATATATATATATACATATATATATATATATATATATATATATATATATATATATATATATATATATATATATATATATTTTATTATACTTTGTCGCTGTCTCCCGCGTTTGCGAGGTAGCGCTAGGAAACAGACGAAAGAAATGGCCCAACCCACCCCCATACACATGTATATACATACGTCCACACACGCAAATATACATACCTACACAGCTTTCCATGGTTTACCCCAGACGCTTCACATGCCTTGATTCAATCCACTGACAGCACGTCAGCCCCGGTATACCACATCGCTCCAATTCACTCTATTCCTTGCCCTCCTTTCACCCTCCTGCATGTTCAGGCCCCGATCACACAAAATCTTTTTCACTCCATCTTTCCACCTCCAATTTGGTCTCCCTCTTCTCCTTGTTCCCTCCACCTCCGACACATATATCCTCTTGGTCAATCTTTCCTCACTCATCCTCTCCATGTGCCCAAACCACTTCAAAACACCCTCTTCTGCTCTCTCAACCACGCTCTTTTTATTTCCACACATCTCTCTTACCCTTACGTTACTCACTCGATCAAACCACCTCACACCACACATTGTCCTCAAACATCTCATTTCCAGCACATCCATCCTCCTGCGCACAACTCTATCCATAGCCCACGCCTCGCAACCATACAACATTGTTGGAACCACTATTCCTGCAAACATACCAATTTTTGCTTTCCGAGATAATGTTCTCGACTTCCACACATTCTTCAAGGCCCACAGGATTTTCGCCCCCTCCCCCACCCTATGATCCACTTCCGCTTCCATGGTTCCATCCGCTGCCAGATCCACTCCCAGATATCTAAAACACTTCACTTCCTCCAGTTTTTCTCCATTCAAAACTCACCTCCCAATTGACTTGACCCTCAACCCTACTGTACCTAATAACCTTGCTCTTATTCACATTTACTCTTAACTTTCTTCTTCCACACACTTTTCCAAACTCAGTCACCAGCTTCTGCAGTTTCTCACATGAATCAGCCACCAGCGCTGTATCATCAGCGAACAACAACTGACTCACTTCCCAAGCTCTCTCATCCCCAACAGACTTCATACTTGCCCCTCTTTCCAAAACTCTTGCATTCACCTCCCTAACAACCCCATCCATAAACAAATTAAACAACCATGGAGACATCACACACCCCTGCCGCAAACCTACATTCACTGAGAACCAATCACTTTCCTCTCTTCCTACACGTACACATGCCTTACATCCTCGATAAAAACTTTTCACTGCTTCTAACAACTTTCCTCCCACACCATATATTCTTAATACCTTCCACAGAGCATCTCTATCAACTCTATCATATGCCTTCTCCAGATCCATAAATGCTACATACAAATCCATTTGCTTTTCTAAGTATTTCTCACATACATTCTTCAAAGCAAACACCTGATCCACACATCCTCTACCACTTCTGAAACCACACTGCTCTTCCCCAATCTGATGCTCTGTACATGCCTTCACCCTCTCAACCAATACCCTCCCATATAATTTACCAGGAATACTCAACAAACTTATACCTCTGTAATTTGAGCACTCACTCTTATCCCCTTTGCCTTTGTACAATGGCACTATGCACGTATTCCGCCAATCTTCAGGCACCTCACCATGAGTCATACATACATTAAATAACCTTACCAACCAGTCAACAATACAGTCACCCCCTTTTTTAATAAATTCCACTGCAATACCATCCAAACCCGCTGCCTTGCCGGCTTTCATCTTTCGCAAAGCTTTCACTACCTCTTCTCTGTTTACCAAATCATTTTCCCTAACCCTCTCACTTTGCACACCACCTCGACCAAAACACGCTATATCTGCCACTCTATCATCAAACACATTCAACAAACCTTCAAAATACTCACTCCATCTCCTTCTCACATCACCACTACTTGTTATCACCTCCCCATTTGCGCCCTTCACTGAAGTTCCCATTTGCTCCCTTGTCTTACGCACTTTATTTACCTCCTTCCAGAACATCTTTTTATTCTCCCTAAAATTTAATGATACTCTCTCACCCCAACTCTCATTTGCCCTTTTTTTCACCTCTTGCACCTTTCTCTTGACCTCCTGTCTCTTTCTTTTATACATCTCCCACTCAATTGCATTTTTTCCCTGCAAAAATCGGGGCCTGAACATGCAGGAGGGTGAAAGGAGGGCAAGGAATAGAGTGAACTGGATGGAGGTGGTATACCGGGGTTGACGTTCTGTCAGTGGATTGAATCAGGGCATGTGAAGAGCCTGGGGTAAACCATGGAAAGCTGTGTAGGTATGTATATTTGCGTGTGTGGACGTATGTATATACTTGTGTATGGGGGTGGGTTGGGCCATTTCTTTCGTCTGTTTCCTTGCGCTACCTCGCAAACGCGGGAGACAGCGAGAAAGCAAAAAAAAAGATATATATATATATATATATATATATATATATATATATATATATATATATATATATATATATATATATATATATATATATATATATATATATATATATATATATATATATATATATATATATATATATATATATATACTTGGGATAGGGGAGAAAGAATACTTCCCACGAATTCCTCACGCGTCATAGAAGGCGACTAAAGGGGACGGGAGCGGCGGTCTAGAAACCCTTACCTCCTTGTATTTTAACTTTCTAAAAGGGGAAACAGAAGAAGGAGTCACTCGGGGAGTGCTCATCCTCCGCAAAGGCTCAGGTTGGGGTGACTAAATGTGTGTGAATGTAACCAAGATGAGAAAAAAGGAGAGATAGATAGTATGTTTGAGGAAAGGAGCCTGAATGTTTTGGCTCTGAGTGAAACGAGCTCAAGGGTAAAGGGGAAGAGTGGTTTGGGAGTATCTTGGGAGTAAAGTCAGGGGTTAGTGAGAGGACAGGAGCAAGGAAAGGAGTAGCACCGCTCCTGAAACAGGAGTGGTGGGAGTATGTGATAGAGTGTAAGAAAGTAAACTCTAGATCGATAAGGGTAAAACTGAAAGTTGATGGAGAGAGACGGGTGATTATTGATGCATATGCACCTGGGCATGAGAAGAAAGATCATGAGAGGGAAGTGTTTTGGGAGCAGCTGAGTGTGTTAGTGGTTTTGATGCACGAGAGCGGGTTATGGTGATGGATGATTTGAATGCAAAGGTGAGTAATGTAGCAGTTGAGGGAATAATTGGTATACATGGGGTGTTCAGTGTTGTAAATCGAAATGGTGAAGAGCTTGTAGATTTGTGTGTTGAAAAAGGACTGGTGATTGGGAAAACCTGGTTTAAAAAGAGAGATATACTTAAATATACGTATATAAGTAGGAGAGATGGCCAGAGAGCGTTATTCGACTACGTGTTAAATGATAGGCGCGCGAAAGAGAGACTTTTGGATGTTAAAGTGCTGAGAGGTGCAACTGGAGAGATGTCTGATCATTATCTTGTGGAGGCGAAAGTGAAGATTTATAGAGGTTTTCAGAAAAGAAGAGAGAATGTTGGGGTGAAGAGAGTGGTGAGAGTAAGTGAGCTTGGGAAGGAGACTTGTGTGAGGACGTACCAGGAGAGACTAAGTACAGAATGGAAAAAGGTGAGAACAAAGGAGGTAAGGGGAGGGGGGGAGGAATGGGACGTATTTAGGGAAGCAGTGATGGCTTGCGCAAGAGATGCTTGTGACATGAGAAGCGTGGGAGGTGGGCAGATTAGAAAGGGTAGTGAGTGGTTGGATGAAGAAGTAAGATTATTAGTGAAAGAGAAGAGAGAGGCATTAGAACGATTTATCCAGGGAAATAATGCAAATGAATGGGAGATGTATAAAAGAAAGAGACAGGAGGTCAAGAGAAAGGTGCAAGAGGTGAAAAAGAGGGCAAATGAGGTTTGGGGTGAGAGACTATCATTAAATTTTAGGGAGAATAAAAAGATGTTTTGTAGGGAGGTAAATAAGGTGCGTAAGACAACGGAACAAATGGGAACATCATTGAAGGGGGCTAATGGGGAGGTGATAACAGGTAATGGTGATGTGAGAAGGAGATGGAGTGAGTATTTTGAAGGGTTGTTGAATGTGATAGATGATAGAGTGGCAGATATAGGGTGTTTTGGTCGAGGTGGTGTGCAAAGTGAGAGGGTTAGGGAAAATTATTTGGTAAAAAAGGAAGAGGTAGTAAAAGCTTTGCGGAAGATGAAAGCCGGCAAGGCAGTGGGTTTGGATGGTATTGCAGTGGAATTTATCAAAAAAGGGGATGACTATATTGTTGAGTGGTTGGTGAGGTTACTTAATGTATGTATGATTCATGGCGAGGTGCCTGAGGACTGGCGGAATGCTTGCATAGTGCCATTGTACAAAGGCAAAGGTGCCAAGGGTGAGTACTCAAATTACAGAGGCATGAGTTTGTTGAGTATTCCTGGGAAATTATATGGGAGGGTATTGATTGAGAGGGTGAAGGCATGTACAGAGCATCAGATTGGGGAAGAGCAGTGTGGTTTCAGAAGTGGTAGAGGATGTGTGGATCACGTGTTTGCTTTGAAAATTGTATGTAAGAAATACTTAGAAAAGGAAATGGATTTGTATGTAGCATTTATGGATCTGGAGAAGGCATATGATAGAGTTGATAGAAATGCTCTGTGGAAGTTGCTAAGAATATATGGTGTGGGAGGCAAGTTGTTAGAAGCAGTGAAAAGTTTTTATCGAGGATGTAAGGCATGTGTACGTGTAGGAAGAGAGGAAAGTGATTGGTTCTCAGTGAATGTAGATTTGCGGCAGGGGTGTGTGTTGTCTCCATGGTTGTTTAATTTGTTTATGGATGGGGTTGTTAGGGAAGTGAATGCAAGAGTTTTGGAAAAAGGGGCAAGTATGCAGTCTGTAGTGGATGAGAGAGCTTGGGAAGTGAGTCAGTTGTTGTTCGCTGATGATAGAGCGCTAGTGGCTGATTTATGTGAGAAACTGCAGAAGCTGGTGGTTGAGTTTAGAAAAGTGTGTGAAAGAAGAAAGTTGGCAGTAAATGTGAATAAGAGCAAGGTTATTAGGTACAGTAGGGTTGAGGGTCAAGTCAATTGGGAGGTAAGTTTGAGTGGAGAAAAACTGTAGGAAGTGAAGTGTTTTAGATATCTGGGAGTGGATCTGGCAGCAGATGGAACCATGGAAGCGGAAGTGAATCATATTGTGGGGGAGGGGGCGAAAATTCTGGGAGCCTTGAAGAATGTGTGGAAGTCGAGAACATTATCTCGGAAAGTAAAAATGGGTATGTTTGAAGGAACGGTGGTTCCAACAATGTTGTATGGTTGCGAGGCGTGGGCTATGGATGGAGTTGTGCGCAGGAGGGTGGATGTGTTTAAATGAGATGTTTGAGGACAATATACGGTGTGAGTTGGTTTGATCGAGTAAGTAATAATAGGGTAAGAGAGATGTCTGGTAAAAGAGTGTGGTTGAGAGAACAGAAGAGGGAGTTATGAAATGGTTTGGTCACATGGAGAGACTGAGTGAGGAAAGATTGACCAAGAGGATATATGTGTCAGAGGTGGAGGGAACGAGGAGAAGTGGGAGACCAAATTGGAGGTGGAAAGATGGAGTGAAAAAGATATTGAGTGATCGGGGCCTGAACATGCAGGGGGGTGAAAGGCGTGCAAGGAATAGAGTGAATTGGAACGATATGGTATACTGGGGTCGACGTGCTGTCAATGGATTGATCCAGGGCATGTGAAGCGTATGTGGTAAACCATGGAAAGTTCTGTAGGGCCTGGATGTGGAAAGGGAGCTGTGGTTTCGTTGCATTATTACATGACAGCTAGAGACTGAATGTTAACGAATGTGGCCTTTGTTGTCTTTTCCTAGCGCTAACTCGCACACATAACAAGGGAGGGGGTTGTTATTTCATGTGTGGCGAGGTGGCGATGGGAATGAATAAAGGCAGACTATGAATTATGTACAATGTGTATATATGTATATGTCTGTGTGTGTATATATATGTATACGTTGAGATGTACAGGTATGTATATTTGCGTGTGTGGATATGTATGTGGATGGGTTGGGCCATTCTTTCGTCTTTTGCCTTGCGCTTCCTCGCTAACGCGGGAGACGGCGACAAAGCAAAATAAAATAAATATATATATATATATATATATATATATATATATATATATATATATATATATATATATATATATATATATGACGACAAAATATGGTGTGAGGACGATTGATCGAATGAGAAACGACAGGGCAAGAGAGACGTGTGGCAACAAAAAGTGTATGATGGAGAGAGCTGAAGAGGGTGTGCTGAAATGGTTTGGACTAATGAAAGGAATGATATTGACAAGTGCATACGAGCCAGAAGCGGAGCGGATAAAGAGAATCCGGAACTGTTAGAAAAATGGAGTGAATAAAATATTGAGTGTTCGGCGTTTGAATATGTAGGAAGGTTAAAAGCATGCACGTCATAGAGCGAACTGGAGCGGTGTGGTATACAGGGGGTGACATACTGTCAGTGGATTGAACCAAGAAATATGAACAACCTTGGGAAACCACGGCAAGGTGTGTGGGGACTGATTGTGGAAGGGAGACTGTGCTTTCGGTGCGTTTCGAAACACGATAGCTAGAGAATGGATGTGAGCAAATTGAGGCCTTTTCTTCATCTGTTCCTGGCTCTAATGCATTAAACAGCGAACACATATATATATATATATATATATATATATATATATATATATATGTATATATATATATATATATATATATATATATATATATATATATATATATATATATATATATATATATATATATATATATATATATATATATATATATCTTTTCTTTTAAACTATTTGCCATTTCCCGCGTTAGCGAGGTAGCGTTAAGAACAGAGGACTGGGCCTTTTTTGGAATATCCTCACCTGGCCCTCACTGTTCCTTCTTTTGGAAAATAAAAAAAAAAAAAACGAGAGGGGAGGATTTCCAGCCCCCCGCTCCCTCCCCTTTTAGTCGCCTTCTACGATACGCAGGGAATACGTGGGAAGTATTCTTAATCCCCTATCCCCAGAATTTATGTCCCTTAATGTCCCAACCACAAACAGATTGAACTTCAGTGACTTCACGCACCTCTGCCACAGACCAAGCTTCACTTGAAATCATCGAGTCCCCTTTCTTCCCACTTGTACTATGTCTTACACCATGGATAATTCTTCTCTGCTTCTAGCCGCTTTCCTCCTATACCATATATTATCATGACCTATCACAAAGTGTCTCCATCAATCATGTTTTATCCAAATCCATAAATGCCACAAGCAAATCCTTCTGCTTCTCTTAAGTACTTCTCACACACATTCTTTAAAGCAAACACCTGATCCACATCCTTTACCACTTCTGAAACCACACTCCTCCTCCCCAATCTCATGCTCTGCACATGCCATCACTCTCTCAATCAATACCCTCCAATAAAACTTACTGGTACACTCAACAGACTTATACCTCTGTAGTTTGAACACTCACCTTTATCCCCCCCTTGCCTTTATACAATGGCACTTTACATGCATTCTGCCAATCCTCAGGCATCTCATCACTCTCTTCACCTTTCTCTTGACCCCCTGCCTCTTTCTTTTATACATCTCCCAGTCTTCCGCACTACTTCCCTGCATAAATCATCCAAATGCTTCTCTTCTCTTTCACTAACAATCTCACCTCTTCCATACATACATTGTAAATCTTTATCAAACAATCAACAAATATATATATATATATATATATATATATATATATATATATATATATATATATATATATATATATATATATATATATATATATATATATAAATATAACAAATATAGGCATTATCAGACTCAGCTTACTTGAAGTTACAGTGTTTGAAAAGCCACCTTTGGCAAGTCTACATTTCCCTGCTACTGGAAGTTGCACCGTCAGGAAATGCAGGAACAGTTAGGAAGGTCCTGGGTAACACAGCAATTCTTTCACAGAAATTACTCTTGGGGTAAATATTATACACATATTGATAAAGGTGTTACTAGACTCCTCCTCCAAGAGGTTATATGGCAAATGAAAAGTCACCTTTGGTGAGGCTGCATCATTGGAGAAGCAGTCTCCTCAAAGAACCTCTAACTTCACCTCCCTGCTACTGGATGTAGAGCAGCCTTGGGCTCAGGAACCCATGAAAGGACACACACACACACATATATATATATATATATATATATATATATATATATATATATATATATATATATATATATATATATATATATATATATATATATTTTTTTTTTTTTTTTTTTACTTTGTCGCTGTCTCCCGCGTTTGCGAGGTAGCGCAAGGAAACAGACGAAAGAAATGGCCCAACCCCCCCCATACACATGTATATACATACGTCCACACACGCAAATATACATACCTACACAGCTTTCCATGGTTTACCCCAGACGCTTCATATGCCTTGATTCAATCCACTGACAGCACGTCAACCCCGGTATACCACATCGCTCCAATTCACTCTATTCCTTGCCCTCCTTTCACCCTCCTGCATGTTCAGGCCCCGATCACACATAATCTTTTTCACTCCATCTTATATAGATAGATATATAAATATATATATATATATATATATATATATATATATATATATATATATATATATATATATATTTTTCATATTATTCGCCATTTCCCGCGTCAGCGAGGTAGCGTTAAGAACAAATGACTGGGCCTTTGAGGGAATATCCTCACCTGGCCCCCTTCTCTGTTCCTTCTTTTGGAAAATTGAAAAAAAAAAAGAGATGGGAGGATTTCCAGCCACCCGCTCCCTTCCCTTTTAGTCGCCTTCTACGACACGTAGGGAAACGTGGGAAGTATTCTTTCTCCCCTATCCCCAGGGATAAATATATGAATATATAAATATGGATTTGTATGTAGCATTTATGGATCTGGAGAAGGCATATGATAGAGTTGATAGAGATGCTCTGTGGAAGGTATTAAGAATATATGGTGTGGGAGGAAAGTTGTTAGAAGCAGTGAAAAGTTTTTATCGAGGATGTAAGGCATGTGTACGTGTAGGAAGAGAGGAAAGTGATTGGTTCTCAGTGAATGTAGGTTTGCGGCAGGGGTGTGTGATGTCTCCATGGTTGTTTAATTTGTCTATGGATGGGGTTGTTAGGGAGGTAAATGCAAGAGTCCTGGAAAGAGGGGCAAGTATGAAGTCTGTTGGGGATGAGAGAGCTTGGGAAGTGAGTCAGTTATTGTTCGCTGATGATACAGCGCTGGTGGATGATTCATGTGAGAAACTGCAGAAGCTGGTGACTGAGTTTGGTAAAGTGTGTGGAAGAAGAAAGTTAAGAGTAAATGTGAATAAGAGCAAGGTTATTAGGTACAGTAGGGTTGAGGGTCAAGTCAATTGGGAGGTGAGTTTGAATGGAGAAAAACTGGAGGAAGTGAAGTGTTTTAGATATCTGGGAGTGGATCTGGCAGCGGATGGAACCATGGAAGCGGAAGTGATTCATAGGGTGGGGAGGGGGCGAAAATTCTGGGGGCCTTGAAGAATGTGTGGAAGTCGAGAACATTATCTCGGAAAGCAAAAATGGGTATGTTTGAAGGAATAGTGGTTCCAACAATGTTGTATGGTTGCGAGGCGTGGGCTATGGATAGAGTTGTGCGCAGGAGGATGGATGTGCTGGAAATGAGATGTTTGAGGACAATGTGTGGTGTGAGGTGGTTTAGTCGAGTGAGTAACGTAAGGGTAAGAGAGATGTGTGGAAATAAAAAGAGCGTGGTTGAGAGAGCAGAAGAGGGTGTTTTGAAGTGGTTTGGGCACATGGAGAGAATGAGTGAGGAAAGATTGACCAAGAGGATATATGTTTCGGAGGTGGAGGGAACGAGGAGAAGAGGGAGACCAAATTGGATGTGGAAAGATGAAGTGAAAAAGATTTTGTGTGATCGGGGCCTGAACATGCAGGAGGGTGAAAGGAGGGCAAGGAATAGAGTGAATTGGAGCGATGTGGTATACCGGGGTTGACGTGCTGTCATTGGATTGAATCAAGGCATGTGAAGCGTCTGGGGTAAACCATGGAAAGCTGTGTAGGTATGTATATTTGCGTGTGTGGACGTATGTATATACATGTGTATGGGGGTGGGTTGGGCCATTTCTTTCGTCTGTTTCCTTGCGCTACCTCGCAAACGCGGGAGACAGCGACAAAGTATAATAAAAAAAAATAAATATATATATATATATATATATATATATATATATATATATATATATATATATATATATATATATATATATATATATATTTATTCCTATGAGTCCACGGGGAAAATGAAACATGATAAGTTCCCAAATGCACTTTCGTGTAATCATCACATCATCAGGGGAAACACAAGAAAGAAATGGCGTCCTAGCTTCGTTTCTTCAATGTATATCTGACTCATATTTCTTTCTTGTGCCTTCCCTGATGATGTCGTAATTACACGATAGTGCACTAGGGAACTTATCGTGTTTCATTTTCCCCGTGGACTCATAGGAATATCTTGATCACGCGCAAAATTGTGATCCTTTCCAACATATATATATATATATATATATATATATATATATATATATATATATATATATATATATATATATATTATATATATATATATATATATATATATATATATATATATATATATATATATATAAATATATATATATCCCTGGGGATAGGGGAGAAAGAATACTTCCCACGTATTCCCTGCGTGTCGTAGAAGGCGACTAAAAGGGGAGGGAGCGGGTGGCTGGAAATCCTCCCCTCTCGTTTTTTTTTTTTAATTTTCCAAAAGAAGGAACAGAGAAGGGGGCCAGGTGAGGATTTTCCCTCTAAGGCCCAGTCCTCTGTTCTTAACGCTACCTCGCAAATGCGGGAAATGGCGAATCGTATAAAAAAAAATATATATATATATATATATATATATATATATATATATATATATATATATATATATATATATATATATATATATATATATATAATATATATATATATATATATATATATATATATATATATATATATATAATATATATATATATATATATATATATATATATATATATATATATATATATATATATATATATATATATATATATATATATATATATATATATCTATATATATATATATATAATATATATATATATATATATATATATATATATAATATATATATATATATATATATATATATATATATATATATATATATATATATATTTTTTTTTTTTTTTTTTTTTGCTTTGTCGCTGTTTCCCGCGTTTGCGAGGTAGCGCAAGGAAACAGACGAAAGAAATGGCCCAACCCACCCCCGTACACATGTATATTCATACGTCCACACACGCAAATATACATACCTACACAGCTTTCCATGGTTTACCCCAGACGCTTCACATGCCCTGATTCAATCCACTGACAGCACGTCAACCCCGGTAAACCACATCGATCCAATTCACTCTATTCCTTGCCCTCCTTTCACCCTCCTGCATGTTCAGGCCCCGATCACACAAAATCTTTTTCACTCCATCTTTCCACACCCAATTTGGTCTCCCACTTCTCCTCGTTCCCTCCACCTCCGACACATATATCCTCTTGGTCAATCTTTCCTCACTCATTCTCTCCACGTGCCCAAACCATTTCAAAACACCCTCTTCTGCTCTCTCAACCACGCTCATTTTATTTCCACACATCTCTCTTACCCTTACGTTACTTACTCGATCAAACCACGTCACACCACACATTGTCCTCAAAGATCTCATTTCCAGCACATCCATCCTCCTGCTCACAACTCTATCCATGGCCCACGCCTCGCAACCATACAACATCGTTGGAACCACTATTCCTTCAAACATACCCATTTTTGCTTTCCGAGATAATGTTCTCGACTTCCACACATTCTTCGAGGCTCCCAGGATTTTCGCCCCCTCCCCAACCCTATGATCCACTTCCGCTACCATGGTTCCATCCGCTGCCAGATCCACTCCCAGATATCTAAAACACTTTACTTCCTCCACTTTTGCTCCATTCAAACTTACCTCCCAATTGACTTGACCCTCAACCCTACTGTACCTAATAACTTTGCTCTTATTCGCATTTACTCTTAACTTTCTTCTTTCACACACTTTACCAAACTCAGTCACCAGCTTCTGCAGTTTCTCACATGAATCAGCCACCAGCGCTGTATCATCAGCGAACAACAACTGACTCACTTCCCAAGCACTCTCATCCCCAACAGACTTCATACTTGCCCCTCTTTCCAAAACTCTTGCATTCACCTCCCTAACAACCCCATCCATAAACAAATTAAACAACCATGGAGACATCACACACCCCTGCCGCAAACCTACATTCACTGAGAACCAATCACTTTCCTCTCTTCCTACACGTACACATGCCTTACATCCTCGATAAAAACTTTTCACTGCTTCTAACAACTTTCCTCCCACACCATATATTCTTAATACCTTCCACAGAGCATCTCTATCAACTCTATCATATGCCTTCTCCAGATCCATAAATGCTACATACAAATCCATTTGCTTTTCTAAGTATTTCTCACATACATTCTTCAAAGCAAACACCTGATCCACACATCCTCTACCACTTCTGAAACCACACTGCTCTTCCCCAATCTGATGCTCTGTACATGCCTTCACCCTCTCAATCAATACACTCCCATATAATTTACGAGGAATACTCAACAAACTTATACCTCTGTAATTTGAGCACTCACTCTTATCCCCTTTGCCTTTGTACAATGGCACTATGCACGCATTCCGCCAATCCTCAGGCACCTCACCATGAGTCATACATACATTAAATAACCTTACCAACCAGTCAACAATACAGTCACCCCCTTTTTTAATAAATTCCTCTGCAATACCATCCAAACCTGCTGCCTTGCCGGCTTTCATCTTTCGCAAAGCTTTTAGTACCTCTTCTCTGTTTACCAAATCATTTTCCCTAGCCCTCTCACTTTGCACACCACCTCGACCAAAACACCCTATATCTACCACTCTATCATCAAACACATTCAACAAACCTTCAAAATACTCACTCCATCTCCTTCTCACATCACCACTACTTGTTATCACCTCCCCATTTGCGCCCTTCACTGAAGTTCCCATTTGCTCCCTTGTATATATATATATATATATATATATATATATATATATATATATATATATATATATATATATATATATATATATATATATATATATATATACAAGTAAACCAATAATGAATAAAGAACACGTGATTCATAAATATGCTGGTAGCCACAAGGAAAATGTAACACAAAGATCCTAACGCTTTGTGATATTTCACATCTTCAGGAACACAGAGATTACCTCTGTATTCTTAAAGATAAGAATTATCACGACAGCGCTCGTATCTTCGTGTTTCATTTTCGTTGTGATTACCAGCATATACACACATATGTATCAAGAAGACCAGCTCCAGGATTACATAAACATATGAAAATATATGTTTTACTGACGATCTCTTTAGGCATTAAGGCTGCCAGAGATACGATGAAATGAAATTTCCTGTTCCTCCAAGCTAACCTGTGGTCTGAGCTACACCAGGTGCCGGTGTTTTCTCATATAGAAAAATCTATGTTATTTCTTATATTACTCGTAAAAAATTGTCATCTGTAATAGACGTGCCAAAGTGAAAATGTGTTCAGTTACACCTTTTCATTGTTTTCAAAATATTCTTTCCTCTGTTGCCGTTTATGCATATGAAGAATGGCGTAATATTTTTGACAGCCTATACGTGAGACTTACCCTTCCACGAAGATTCTATTATGATATGATTTCGAATTACACTACATTAAATGTGATAAAGTTATCACTGCAACATGCCATGAACCTAAAAAAAGAAGTCGTTATTCGTATAAAATGCTTATTTATATTCATATATATCGTACTTTGTCGCTGTCTCCCGCGTTAGCGAGGTAGCGCAAGGAAACAGACGAAAGAATGGCCCAACCCATCCACATACACATGTATATAGATAAACGCCTACACACGCACATATACATACCCATACATTTCAACGTATACGTACATATGCAAACACAGACATATGCCTATATACACATGAACATATTCATACATGCTGCCTTCATCCATTCCCATCGCCACCCCTCCACACATGAAATTGCACCCCACTCCTCCCGCGTGCGCGCGAGGTATCGCTAGGAAAAGACAAAGGCCACATTCGTTCACACTCAGTCTCTAGCTATCATGTGTAATGCACCGAAACCACAGCTCCCTTTCCACATCTAGGCCCCACAAAACTTTTCATGGTTTACCCCAGACGCTTCACATGCCCTGGTTCAATCCACTGACAATACATCGACCCCGGTATACCACATCATCCCAATTCACTCTAATCCTTTCACACCTTTCACCCTCCTGTATGATCAGGCCCCGATCGCTCAAAATCTTTTTAACTCCATCCTTCCAACTCCAATTTGTTCTCCCACGTCTCCTCGTTCCGTCCACCTCTGATACATATATCCTCTTTGTCAATCTTTCCTCACTTATTCTCTCTATGTGACCAAACTATTTTAATGCACCCTCTTCTGCTCTCTCAACCACTATGTTTCTATTACCACACATCTCTCTTAACGTTTCATTACTTTCTCGATCAAACCACCTCACACCACATATTGTCCTCAAACATCTCATTTCCAAAACATCCACCCCCTTTCCGCACAACCCTATATATAGCCCATGCCTCACAACCATATAACATTGCTGGAACCACAATTCCTGCCAAACATACCCATTTTTGCTGTCCCAGATAACGTTCTCGCCTTCCACACATTCTTCAACGCTCCTAGAATCTTCGCCCCCTCCCCCACCCTGTGGTTCCATCCGCTACCAAATCCACCCCTAGATATCTAAAACACTTCACTTCCTCCAATTTTTCTCCAGTCAAAGTTACCTCCCAATTTACTTGTCCGTAAACCCTACTGAACCTAATAACCGTGCTCTTATTCGCATTTACACTCAGCTTTCTTGTTTCACACACTTTACCAAACTCAGTCACCAGCTTCTGCAGTTTCTCACCCGAATCAGCTACCAGCGATGTATCATCAACGAACAACAACTGACTCACTTCCCAAGCCTTCTCATCCACAACAGACTGTATACTTGCCCCTCACTCCAAAATTCTTGCATTCACCTCCCTAACAACTCCATCCATAAACAAATTTAACAACCATGGAGACAACACGCTACCCTGCCGCAAACCGACATTCACTTGGAACCAATCACTTTCTTCCTACTCGTACACATGCCTTACATCCTCAATAAAAACTTTTCACTGCTTCTACCAACTTTCCTTATACACCATATACTCTTAATATCTTCCACAAAGCATCTCGATCAACTCTACCATATGCCCTCTCCAGATCCATAAATGCTACATACAAATCCATCTGTTTTTCTGAGTATTTCTCACATACATTTTTCAAAGCAAACACTTGATCCCACATCCTCTACCACCTCTGAAACCACAACGCTCTTCCCCATTCTGATGCTCTGTACATGCCTTTACCCTCTCAATCAATACTCTCCCATATAATTTCCAGGAATACTCAACAAACTTATACCTCTGTAATTTGAACACTCACCTTTATTCCCTTTGCCTGTGTACAATGGAACTATGCATGCATTCTGCCAATCCTCAGGCATTTCACCATGAACCATACACACAGTGAATATCTTCACAAACTAGTCAACAACACAGTCATCCCCTTTTTTGATAAATTCCACAGCAATACCATCCAAACCCGCTGCCTTGCCGACTTTCGTCTTCCGCAAAGCTTTCACTACCTCTTCTCTGTTTATCGAATCATTTTCCCTGACTCTCTCACTTTGCAGATCACCTCGACCAAAACACCCTATATCTGCCACTCTATCATCAAACGTATTAAATGTATCGTCACTATTTCCAATTCTATCAAGTGCATTAATTGCGAGTTTAGAAAATACATGAACACCACAACGATCAACAGTCCGGACGCGTTCTTAAAAGACTGAGTAAAGAGCAGTGCATAAGATACTCTGCTTCACCTTCATTTCTAATTAGTTTTGATCTAGGCTGCTGGAGGGTGAAATACTGCTGTTAGGAATCTATATGACTAATAGGAAGAGGTGAATATTTTTCCTATGATGACTCTGATAATCTCTGGAGGTGCATCCTGATAATCATATGAGTTGTTCCTTCTTCTGAACTAAAGTGAAATGGTATTTCCAGTCTCCACTACTGTGCCGGAGGTCTTGAAGCAAGATCTACATTTCGCAGGATCCTTTACTCTCAGAAAACCACTTTTGAATACGATATTGATAAGAATCTGCTCGCACAAGACGCACCTGAAAGGTGAAATATTACTTTGAATGATGTGCCAAGTTTTATCTTTTCATGCCAGCTTAAACGGCACGGGCAACTGAGGCCCTAATCAAGGCCATCCAATTAACACATGTTCACCAAATGACGTCCTAGCTACGTCTCTTCGTTGTATATCAACTGACTGTTATATTTCTCTCTTGTGTCTCCACTGATCATTTGATTATTACACGAAAGTGCACTTAGAAACTTAATCATGTTTCATTTTCCCCGTGGACTTATAGGAATACACACACACACACATAAACACACACACACACAGATGTATATTATATATATATATATATATATATATATATATATATATATATATATATATATATATATATATATATATATATATATATATTTTCTTTTCTTTCTTTCAAACTATTCGCCATTTCCCTCGTTAGCAAGGTAGCGTTAAGAACAGAGGACTGGGCCACTGAGGGAATATCCTCACCTGGCACCCTTCTCTGTTCCTCCTTTTGGAAAATTAAAAAAAAAAAAAAAACAAGAGGGGAGGATTTCCAGCCCTCCGCTCCCTCCCCTTTTAGTCGCCTTCTACGACACGCAGGGAATACGTGGGAAGCATTCTTTCTCCCCTATCCCCAGGGATAATATATATATATATATATATATATATATATATATATATATATATATATATATATATATATATATATATATATATATATATATATATATACATATATATATATATATATATACATATATATATACATATATATATATGTATATATACATATATATATATATATATATATATATATATATATACATATATATATATATATAATTTTATATATATTTATTATACTTTGTCGCTGTCTCCCGCGTTTGCGAGGTAGCGCAAGGAAACAGACGAAAGAAATGGCCCAACCCCCCCCCATACACATGTATATACATACGCCCACACACGCAAATATACATACCTACACAGCTTTCCATGGTTTACCCCAGACGCTTCACATGCCTTGATTCAATCCACTGACAGCACGTCAACCCCGGTATACCACATCGCTCCAATTCACTCTATTCCTTGCCCTCCTTTCACCCTCCTGCATGTTCAGGCCCCGATCACACAAAATCTTTTTCACTCCATCTTTCCACCTCCAATTTGGTCTTCCTCTTCTCCTTGTTCCCTCCACCTCCGACACATATATCCTCTTGGTCAATCTTTAATCACTCATCCTCTCCATGTGCCCAAACCACTTCAAAACACCCTCTTCTGCTCTCTCAACCACGCTCTTTTTATTTCCACACATCTCTCTTACCCTTACGTTGCTCACTCGATCAAACGACCTCACACCACACATTGTCCTCAAACATCTCATTTCCAGCACATCCATCCTCCTGCGCACAACTCTATCCATAGCCCACGCCTCGCAACCATACAACATTGTTGGAACCACTATTCCTTCAAACATACTCATCTTTGCTTTCCGAGATAATGTTCTCGACTTCCACACATTCTTCAAGGCTCCCAGAATTTTCGCCCCCTCCCCCACCCTATGATCCACCTCCGCTTCCATGGTTCCATCCGCTGCCAGATCCACTCCCAGATATCTAAAACACTTCACTTCCTCCAGTTTTTCTCCATTCAAACTCACCTCCCAATTGACTTGACCCTCAACCCTACTGTACCTAATAACCTTGCTCTTATTCACATTTACTCTTAACTTTCTTCTTTCACACACTTTACCAAACTCAGTCACCAGCTTCTGCAGTTTCTCACATGAATCAGCCACCAGCGCTGTATCATCAGCGAACAACAACTGACTCACTTCCCAAGCTCTCTCATCCCCAACAGACTTCATACTTGCCCCTCTTTCCAAAACTCTTGCATTCACCTCCCTAACAACCCCATCCATAAACAAATCAAACAACCATGGAGACATCACACACCCCTGCCGCAAACCTACATTCACTGAGAACCAATCACTTTCCTCTCTTCCTACACGTACACATGCCTTACATCCTCGATAAAAACTTTTCACTGCTTCTAACAACTTTCCACCCACACCATATATTCTTAATACCTTCCACAGAGCATCTCTATCAACTCTATCATATGCCTTCTCCAGATCCATAAATGCTACATACAAATCCATTTGCTTTTCTAAGTATTTCTCACATACATTCTTCAAAGCAAACACCTGATCCACACATCCTCTACCACTTCTGAAACCACACTGCTCTTCCCCAATCTGATGCTCTGTACATGCCTTCACCCTCTCAATCAATACCCTCCCATATAATTTGCCAGGAATACTCAACAAACTTATACCTCTGTAATTTGAGCACTCACTCTTATCCCCTTTGCCTTTGTACAATGGCACTATGCACGCATTCCGCCAATCCTCAGGCACCTCACCATGAGTCATACATACATTAAATAACCTTACCAACCAGTCAACAATACAGTCACCCCCTTTTTTAATAAATTCCACTGCAATACCATCCAAACCTGGGGATAGGGGATAGGGGAGAAAGTACTTCCCACACATTCCTCACGTGTTGAAGGCGACTAAAGGGGACGGGAACGGGGGGCTAGAAACCCTCCCCTCCTTGTATTTTAACTTTCTAAAAGGAGTAACAGAAGAAGGAGTCACGCGGAGAGTGCTCATCCTCTTCGAAGGCTCAGAGTGGGGTGTCTAAATGTGTGTGGATGTAACCGAGATGAAAAAAAAGGAGAGGTAAGTAATATGTTTTAGGAAAGGAACCTGGATATATTGGCTCTAAGTGAAACGAAGTTTAAGGGTAAAGGGGAAGAGTGCTTTGGGAATGTCTTGGGAGTAAAGTCAGGGGTTAGTGAGAGGACAAGAGCAAGGGAAGGAGTAGCACTACTCCTGAAACGGGAGTGGTGGGAGTATGTGAAAGAGTGTAAGAAAGTAAATTCTAGATTGATATGGGTAAAACTGAAAGTAGATGGAGAGAGATGGATGATTACTGGTGCATATGCACCTGGGTATGAGTAGAAAGATCATGATAGCCAAGTGTTTTGGGAGTAGTTGAGTGAGTGTGTTAGTAGTTTTGATGCACGAGACCGGGTTATAGTGATGGGTGATTTGAATGCAAAGGTGAGTAATGTGGCAATTGAGGGAATAATTGATGTGCATAGGGTGTTCAGTGTTGTAATTTGAAATGGTGAAGAGCTTGTAGATTTATGTGCTGAAAAAGGACTGGTGATTGGGAATACCTGGTATAAAAGGAGAGATATATTTATGCATACGTATGTAAGTAGGAGAGATGGCCAGAGAGCGTTATTGGATTACGTGTTAATTGATAGGCGCGCGAAAGAGAGACTTTTGGATGTTGATGTGCTGAGAGGTGCAAGTGGAGGGATGTCTGATCATTATTTTGTGGAGGCGAAGGTAGAGGTTTTCAGAAAAGAAGAGAAAATGTTAGGGTGAGGAGAGTGGTGAGAGTAATCGAGCTTGGGAAGGAGACTTGTGTGAGTAAGTACCAGGAGGGACTGTGTACAAAATGGAAAAAGGTGAGAATAAAGGATGTAAGGGGAGTGAGGGAGGAATGGGATGTATTTAGGGAAGCAGTGATGGCTTGTGCAAAAGATGCTTGTGGCATGAGAAGGAGGTGAGAGGTGGGCAGATTAGAAAGGGTAGTGAATGGTGGAATGAATAAGTAACATTATTAGTGAAAGAGAAGAGAGAGGCATGTGGACGATTTTTGCAGGGAAATAATGCAAGTGGCTGGGAGATGTATAGAAGAAAGAGGCAGGTCAAGAGAAAAGTGCAAGAGGTGAAAAAGAGGGCAAATGAGAGTTGGGGTGAGAGAGTATCATTAAATTTTAGGGACAGTAAAAAGATGTTTTAAAAAGAGATGAATAAAGTGTGTAAGACAAGGGAATAGTTGGAAACATCAGTGAAGGGGGCTAATGGGGAGGTAAAAACAAGTAGTAGTGATGTGAGGAGATGGAGTGAGTATTTTCAAGGTTTGTTGAACGTGTTTGATGATAGAGTGGCAGATTATATGGGAGGGTATTGATTGAGAGGGTGAAGGCATGTACAGAGCATCAGATTGGGGAAGAGCAGTATGGTTTCTGAAGTGGTAGAGGATGTGTGGATTAGGTGCTTGCTTTGAAGAATGTATGTGAGAAATACTTAGAAAAGGAAATGGATTTGTATGTAGCATTTGTGGATCTGGAGAAGGCATATGACAGAGTTGATAGAGATGCTCTGTGGATCAGGTGTTTGCTTTGAAGAGTGTATAAGAGAAATACTTAGAAACCAAATGGACTTCTATATGGCATTTATGGATCTGGAGAAGGCATATGACAGAGTTGATAGAGATGCTCTGTGGAAGGTATTAAGTATATATGGTGTGGGAGGCAAGTTGTTAGAAGCTGTGAAAAGTTTTTATCGAGGATTTAAGTCATGTGTACGTGTAGGAAGAGAGGAAAGTGACTGGTTCTCAGTGAATGTTGGTTTGCGGCAGGGGTGCTTGATGTCTCCATGGTTGTTATTTTTGTTTATGGATCGGGTTGTTAGGGAGGTGAATGCAAGTGTTTTGGAAAGAGGGGCAAGTATGCAGTCTGTTGTGGATGAGGGAGCTTGGGAAGTGAGTCAATTGTTGTTCGCTGATGATACAGCGGTGGTGGCTGATTCGGGTAAGAAGCTGCAGATGCTGGTGACCGAGTTTGGTAAAGTGTGTGAAAGAAGAAAGCTTGGATTAATTGTGAATAAGAGCAAGGTTATTAGGTACAGTAGGGTTGAGGGACAAGTCAATTGGGAGTTATATTTGAATGGAGAAAAACTGGAGGAAGTGAAGTGTTTTAGATATCTGGGAGTGGATTTGGCAGCGGAAGGAACCATGGAAACGGAAGTAAATATATGCGGGTAGGGGAGGGGGAGAAAGTTCTGGGAGCATTGAAAATTGTGTGGAAGTCGAGAACGTTATCTTGGAAAACAAAAATGGGTATGTTTGAAGGGATAATGGTTACAACAATGTTATATGATTGCGAGGCATGGGCTATAGATAGAGTTGTGCGGAGGAGGGTGGATGTGCTGGAATGAGATGTTTGAGGACAATATGTGGTGTGAGGTGGTTTGATCGAGTAAATAATGAAAGGGTAAGAGAGATGTGTGATGGTAAAAAAGGTGTGGTTGAGAAAGCAGAAAAGGGTGTTTTCAATGATTTGGCCACATGGAGAGAATGAGTGAGGAAAGATTGACTAAGAGGATATATGTGTCAGAGGTGGAGGGAACGAGGAGAAGTGGGAGACCACATTGGAGGTGGAAAGATGGAGTGAAAAAGATTTGAAGTGATCGGGGCCTGAACATGAAGGAGGGAGAAAGGCGTGCAAGGAATAGAGTGAATTTGAACGATGTGGTATACAGGGGTCGACGTGCTGTCAATGGATTGAACCAGGGAATATGAAGCGTCTAGGGTAAACCATGGTAAGTTTTGCGGGGCATGGATGTGGAAAGGGAGCTGTGGTTTCGCGGCATTATACATGACAGCTAGAGACTGAGTGTGAACGAATGTTGCCTTTGTTGTCTTTTCCTGGCGCTACCTCGCGCACAAGCGGGAGGAGGGGGCTGTTATTTCATGTGTAGTGGGTTGGCGGCGGATATTGATAAAGGCAGACAGTATGAATTGCGTACTTAGTTGTTACCTCCCCATTTGCCCCCTTCATCGGTGTTCCCATTTGTTCTCTTGTCTTGCGCACTTTGTTTACCTCCCTCCAAAATATCTTTTTATTTCCCGAAAATTATATTAGTCTATATTATAACTTCATTTAAGTAGGTGGGTTAGAAAATGTTCAGTAAAGTATTTGCAACTTATAGAAGACCTGTACTAAAATATGCAGCTTAAATTTAGTTACCAACATGATCTGAACATAAAGAGCGTACAGAAAAATTTCAGTAAAGGGCAACATAGATGGTACTTGCAATATGATGACTGAGTTACTGGGATAGGTTATAAATCTGCCTATCATGGAGCAGAGAGAAATAAGGGGAAATTTGGTTACAATCTCCAGGTTTCTAAATCTCATTGACATTGTCAGCAGTGAACAGTTTTTAGAAAAACTAAAGAAGAGGAACAAGAAGTCATGGCAAGGAACTTGTTAAAGAAGAGAATAAAGTTTATGGTAAGAGTTGTGGGAAACTGGAATAAGTTATGAAACTGTCAAATGTAGACATTATGCACAAGTTTAAAAAGATGTATGATGGTAAACAAAGTTCAAAAAATGGAATCCAACAAGTTTAGAGCTCCCTTCCCATACTACAAGGAGGTCCTGTTGTTTTAAAGAGAGGTAATTACACATATAAACACACACTTTTTGTATTCTGTATGTTTAGATTGACATTAGCATTCAGGCTTTAGCCGTTGATAGATAGTCAGTCTCACACACACACACTCACACACACTGTGGATCGTGAACAGTTCTTCCATAGAGATGTAGGGATACAGCAACAAGAGGACAGAATGAAATTAAGTGAATTGTTAATAAGGATTTAAAGGAATGCTTTTATGTTATTAGAGTGGTGGATGATTGGAACAGAATGACTGACTCAGTTAATGCAGACCGTATACATAAATTTAAGATGATGTATGATAGAATATTCAACCTTGAGAGGATACACCAAGAGTGTAAAACTCCCACCCTGTACTGTACAAATAAGTACTTACACACTTTTTGTACTCTGTATATTGTATATTCAGACTAACACAAGGATTTAGGCTTTAGCTGTTTATAGGGATTCAATCCACTTGCATGCAAACTCGAGAGATAGAGATCCTCATGAGTGTAGAACCACTTCATTTTTCTTTTTTTTCTTTTTTTTTGCTTTGTCGCTGTCTCCCGCGTTTGCGAGGTAGCGCAAGGAAACAGACGAAAGAAATGGCCCAACCCACCCCCATACACATGTATATACATACGTCCACACACGCAAAATATACATACCTACACAGCTTTCCATGGTTTACCCCAGACGCTTCACATGCCCCGATTCAATCCACTGACAGCACGTCAACCCCGGTATACCACATCGCTCCAATTCACTCTATTCCTTGCCCTCCTTTCACCCTCCTGCATGTTCAGGCCCCGATCACACAAAATCTTTTTCACTCCATCTTTCCACCTCCAATTTGGTCTCCCTCTTCTCCTCGTTCCCTCCACCTCCGACACATATATCCTCTTGGTCAATCTTTCCTCACTCATTCTCTCCATGTGCCCAAACCATTTCAAAACACCCTCTTCTGCTCTCTCAACCACGCTCTTTTTATTTCCACACATCTCTCTTACCCTTACGTTACTTACTCGATCAAACCACCTCACACCACACATTGTCCTCAAACATCTCATTTCCAGCACATCCATCCTCCTGCGCACAACTCTATCCATAGCCCACGCCTCGCAACCATACAACATTGTTGGAACCACTATTCCTTCAAACATACTCATTTTTGCTTTCCGAGATAATGTTCTCGACTTCCACACATTCTTCAAGGCCCCCAGAATTTTCGCCCCCTCCCCCACCCTATGATCCACTTCCGCTTCCATGGTTCCATGCACTGCCAGATCCACTCCCAGATATCCAAAACACTTCACTTCCTCCAGTTTTTCTCCATTCAAACTCACCTCCCAATTGACTTGACCCTCAACCCTACTGTACTTAATAACCTTGCTCTTATTCACATTTACTCTTAACTTTCTTCTTTCACACACTTTACCAAACTCAGTCACCAGCTTCTGCAGTTTCTCACATGAATCAGCCACCAGCGCTGTATCATCAGCGAACAACAACTGACTCACTTCCCAAGCTCTCTCATCCCCAACAGACTTCATACTTGCCCCTCTTTCCAAAACTCTTGCATTCACCTCCCTAACAACCCCATCCATAAACAAATTCAACAACCATGGAGACATCACACACCCCTGCCGCAAACCTACATTCACTGAGAACCAATCACTTTCCTCTCTTCCTACACGTACACATGCCTTACATCCTCGATAAAAACTTTTCACTGCTTCTAACAACTTACCTCCAACACCATATATTCTTAATACCTTCCACAGAGCATCTCTATCAACTCTATCATATGCCTTCTCCAGATCCATAAATGCTACATACAAATCCATTTGCTTTTCTAAGTATTTCTCACATACATTCTTCAAAGCAAACACCTGATCCACACATCCTCTACCACTTCTGAAACCACACTGCTCTTCCCCAATCTGATACTCTGTACATGCCTTCACCCTCTCAATCAATATCCTCCCATATAATTTACCAGGAATACTCAACAAACTTATACCTCTGTAATTTGAGCACTCACTCTTATCCCCTTTGCCTTTGTACAATGGCACTATGCACGCATTCCGCCAATCCTCAGGCACCTCACCGTGAGTCATACATACATCAAATAACCTTACCAACCAGTCAACAATACAGTCACCCCCTTTTTTAATAAATTCCACTGCAATACCATCCAAACCTGCTGCCTTGCCGGCTTTCATCTTCCGCAAAGCTTTTACTATCTCTTCTCTGTTTACCAAATCATTTTCCCTAACCCTCTCACTTTGCACACCACCTCGACCAAAACACCCTATATCTGCCACTCTATCATCAAACACATTCAACAAACCTTCAAAATACTCACTCCATCTCCTTCTCACATCACCACTACTTGTTATCACCTCCCCATTTGCGCCCTTCACTGAAGTTCCCAATTGCTCCCTTGTCTTACGCACTTTATTTACCTCCTTCCAGAACATCTTTTTATTCTCCCAAAAATTTACTGATAGTCTCTCACCCCAACTCTCATTTGCTCTTTTTTTCACCTCTTGCACCTTTCTCTTGACCTCCTGGCTCTTTCTTTTATACATCTCCCACTCAATTGCATTTTTTCCCTGCAAAAATCGTCCAAATGCCTCTCTCTTCTCTTTCACTAATACTCTTACTTTTTAATCCCACCACTCACTACCCTTTCTAATCAACCCACCTCCCACTCTTCTCATGCCACAAGAACCACTTCATGTACTGTACAAATGGGTAAGTACACACAAAACTATAATAAAAAGCAATAACATCGATGCAATCATTTTTTGATCACTTGATTCTTCTTTAATGTTTCTTAATGATTTTCTATTTGTGATTAATTAGTAATTTTTACTTATTCATGACAGCTAGAGACTGAGTGTGAACGAATGTGGCCTTTGTTGTCTTTTCCTAGTGCTCCCTCGCGCACATGAGGGGGAAGGGGGTTGTTATTTCATGTGTGGCGGGGTGGCGATGGGAATGAATAAAGGCAGACTATGAATTATGTACATGTGTATGTATGTATATATATGTATACGTTGAGATGTATAGGTATGTATATTTGCTTATGTGGACGTGTATGTACATACATATGTGTATGTGGGTGGGTTGGGCCATTCTTTCGTCTGTTTCCTTGCGCTACCTCGCTAACGCGGGAAACAGCGACAGAGCAAAATAAAAAAATAAATCACCAAGAAGCCATCACAACTGAAACTCATCCACGTATTATTAAGTTCCTTGTAACATAAATCTATAGTTTAAATAACTGTTTTGGGCAAAAGGAAAAAAAGTCATTTTATCTGGATGTTTATTTGTGCAAAGAAAAATCATATTGACAGAGTATATTGTTACTACAATACTCATTGTGGATGGACTGTATAACATCAAAATACATTTGTCAGGGTTTAGTAAGAGTACAACTATGGCACAATTTCTCACTTGCAGATTCTAAACATTTTGTAAAATTCATAATTCATTATGACTAAGATTTGTCACATTGTCAGTTCATTTTAATTCATTTAAAATGTTACTTTATTCAAAACAACTAAGGTGAGGATGTAATCCAGTTAGTTAACTATTGGCTGGATTTAAAAATCAGTCCTGAGATGAGGTATATGTGCTGTGTAAACAGTAGGTATGCTACTATTACCAAACCAATTTTCACACATCCTTCATTGAGTAAATGTTAAACTGTACACGAAGAACTGTATAACCAGGTGATTGATATGGTAATGAGAGTCAGTATCAAGAGTTTATGGAAAATAATGTACACAGGATATCAATGATTATTAGCGTATATACTCATTATGAAATAAAGAAACAAAACTGCTGAAGAGCTATGGCACAAAAGTAAATCAATGAAAATGTCTTCAAAAATTTTCAAAAAATATTTTGCAGGATCATAAATACTTAATCAAGAACTTTCTCAAATGCATATTTAGTTACTTAGAGTAGTCAATAAAGCTGTTCAAAATAAAAACTGAATAAAATAGTTTCATTGTGTAACCACGTACTGTATTCTTTTCAGTAGCATGTTACTGTAGCCAAATCACAAAACTGGGTACTATAATGTCAAGAATAACTTTTCTTCCTAAATCAAATCAAAATGCATCGTACATTCCACCTTAAACTACAAAGATAGGAACTTCGTTTAATGTAAACAAAAGTGTACTTTACCTCTGTATAAAAGAGGATACTAATATGTATCATGATGTTAAATATTACAGTGTGAATTACGTACATGTGTATATATGTATATGTCTGTGTGTGTACATATATGTATACGTTGCGATGTATAGGCATGTATATTTGCGTGTGTGGACGTGTATGTGTATGTGGGTGGGTTGGGCCATTCTTTCGTCTGTTTCCTTGCGCTACCTCGCTAACGCGGGAGACAGCGACAAAGCAAAATAGAATAGAATAATATATATATATATATATATATATATATATATATATATATATATATATATATATATATATATATATATTAATATATATATATACATATATATATATATACATATATATATATATACATATATATATATATATACATATATATATATATATATATATATATATATATATATATATATATATATATATATATATATATATATATATATATATATATATATATCTTTTGCGCAATCCATCACTGATTCCCTAAATACATCCCATTCCTCCCCCACTCCCCTTACTTCCATTGTTCTCACCTTTTTCCATTCTGTACACAGTCTCTCCTGATACTTCCTCACACAGGTCTCCTTCCCAAGCTCACTTACTCTCACCACCTTCTTCACCCCAACATTCACTCTTCTTTTCTGAAAACCCATACTAATCTTCACCTTAGCCTCCACAAGATAATGATCAGACATCCCTCCAGTTGCACCTCTCAGCACATTGACATCCAAAAGTCTCTCTTTCGCACGCCTGTCAATTAACACGTAATCCAATAACGCTCTCTGGCCATCTCTCCTACTTACATAAGTATACTTATGTATATCTCGCTTTTTAAACCAGGTATTCCCAATCATCAGTCCTTTTTCAGCACATAAATCTACAAGCTCTTCACCATTTCCATTTACAACACTGAACACCCCATGCATACCAATTATTCCCTCAACTGCCACATTACTCACCTTTGCATTCAAATCACCCATCACTATAACCCGGTCTCGTGCATCAAAACCGCTAACACACTCATTTAGCTGCTCCCAAAACTTGTGGCATGAGAAGAGTGGGAGGTGGGCTGTTTAGAAAGGGTAGTGAGTGGTGGGATGAAGAAGGAAGAGTATTAGTGAAAGAGAAGAGGGAGGCATTTGGACGATTTTTGCAGGGAAAAAATGCAATTGAGTGGGAGAAGTATAAAAGAAAGAGACAAGAGGTCAAGAGAAAGGTGCAAGAGGTGAAAAAAAGGGCAAATGAGAGTTGGGGTGAGAGACTATCAGTAAATTTTAGGGAGAATAAAAAGATGTTCTGGAAGGAGGTAAATAGGGTGCGTAAGACAAGGGAGCAAATGGGAACTTCAGTGAAGGGCGTAAATGGGGAGGTGATAACAAGTAGTGGTGATGTGAGAAGGAGATGGAATGAGTATTTTTGAAGGTTTGTTGAATGTGTCTGATGACAGAGTGGCAGATATAGGGTGTTTGGGTCGAGGTGGTGTGCAAAGTGAGAGGGTTAGGGAAAATGATTTGGTAAACAGAGAAGAGGTAGTAAAAGCTTTGCGGAAGATGAAAGCCGGCAAGGCAGCAGGTTTGGATGGTATTGCAGTGGAATTTATAAAAAAAGGGGGTGACTGTATTGTTGACTGGTTGGTAAGGTTATTTAATGTATGTATGACTCATGGTGAGGTGCCTGAGGATTGGCGGAATGCGTGCATAGTGCCATTGTACAAAGGCAAAGGGGATAAGAGTGAGTGCTCAAATTACAGACGTATAAGTTTGTTGAGTATTCCTGGTAAATTATATGGGAGGGTATTGATTGAGAGGGTGAAGGCATGTACAGAGCATCAGATTGGGGAAGAGCAGTGTGATTTCAGAAGTGGTAGAGGATGTGTGGATCAGGTGTTTGCTTTGAAGAGTGTATGTGAGAAATACTTAGAAAAGCAAATGGATTTGTATGTAGCATTTATGGATCTGGAGAAGGCATATGATAGAGTTGATAGAGATGCTCTGTGGAAGGTATTAAGAATATATGGTGTGGGAGGCAAGTTGTTAGAAGCAGTGAAAAGTTTTTATCGAGGATGTAAGGCATGTGTACGTGTAGGAAGAGAGGAAAGTGATTGGTTCTCAGTGAATGTAGGTTTGCGGCAGGGGTGTGTGATGTCTCCATGGTTGTTTAATTTGTTTATGGATGGGGTTGTTAGGGAGGTAAATGCAAGAGTCTTGGAAAGAGGGGCAAGTATGAAGTCTGTTGGGGATGAGAGAGCTTGGGAAGTGAGTCAGTTGTTGTTCGCTGATGATACAGCGCTGGTGGCGGATTCATGTGAGAAACTGCAGAAGCTGGTGACGGAGTTTGGTAAAGTGTGTGGAAGAAGAAAGTTAAGAGTAAATGTGAATAAGAGCAAGGTTATTAGGTACAGTAGGGTTGAGGGTCAAGTCAATTGGGAGGTGAGTTTGAATGGAGAAAAACTGGAGGAAGTGAAGTGTTTTTAGATATCTGGGAGTGGATCTGTCAGCGGATGGAACCATGGAAGCGGAAGTGGATCATAGGGTGGGGGAGGGGGCAAAAATTTTGGGAGCCTTGAAAAATGTGTGGAAGTCGAGAACATTATCCCGGAAAGCAAAAATGGGTATGTTTGAAGGAATAGTGGTTCCAACAATGTTGTATGGTTGCGAGGCGTGGGCTATGGATAGAGTTGTGCGCAGGAGGATGGATGTGCTGGAAATGAGATGTTTGAGGACAATGTGTGGTGTGAGGTGGTTTGATCGAGTAAGTAACGTAAGGGTAAGAGAGATGTGTGGAAATAAAAAGAGCGTGGTTGAGAGAGCAGAAGAGGGTGTTTTGAAGTGGTTTGGGCACATGGAGAGAATGAGTGAGGAAAGATTGACCAAGAGGATATATGTGTCGGAGGTGGAGGGAACGAGGAGAAGAGGGAGACCAAATTGGAGTTGGAAAGATGGAGTGAAAAGGATTTTGTGTGATCGGGGCCTGAACATGCAGGAGGGTGAAAGGAGGGCAAGGAATAGAGTGAATTGGAGCGATGTGGTATACAGGGGTTGACGTGCTGTCAGTGGATTGAATCAAGGCATGTGAAGCGTCCGGGGTAAACCATGGAAAGCTGTGTAGGTATGTATATTTGCGTGTGTGGACGTATGTATGTGCATGTGTATGGGGGGGGGTTGGGCCATTTCTTTCGTCTGTTTCCTTGCGCTACCTCGCAAACGCGGGAGACAGCGACGAGGTAAAAAAAAAAAAAAAAAAAAATATATATATATGTATACGTATAGATGTATAGGTATGTATATGTGCGTGTGTGGAAGTGTATGTATATACATGTGTATGTGGGTTGGTTGGGCCAATCTTTCGTTTGCTATCTTGCACTACCTCGCTAACGCGGGAGACAGCGACAAAGTATAATAAATGAATAAGCATTTTACATATATATATATATATATATATATATATATATATATATATATATATATATATATATATATATATATATATATATGTATATATATATATATATATATATATATATATATATATATATATATATATATATATATATATATATATATATATATATATATATATATATATATATATATAAATATATATATATATATATATATATATATATATATATATATATATATATATATATATTTTTTTTTTTTTCTTTTTTTTTTGCTTTGTTGCTGTCTCCCGCGTTTGCGAGGTAGCGCAAGGAAACAGACGAAAGAAATGGCCCAACCCACCCCCATACACATGTATATACATACGTCCACACACGCAAATATACATACCTACACAGCTTTCCATGGTTTACCCCAGACGCTTCACATGCCTTGATTCAATCCACTGACAGCACGTCAACCCCGGTATACCACATCGCTCCAATTCACTCTATTCCTTGCCCTCCTTTCACCCTCCTGCATGTTCAGGCCCCGATCACACAAAATCTTTTTCACTCCATCTTTCCAACTCCAATTTGGTCTCCCTCTTCTCCTCGTTCCCTCCACCTCCGACACATATATTCTCTTGGTCAATCTTTCCTCACTCATTCTCTCCATGTGCCCGAACCATTTCAAAACACCCTCTTCTGCTCTCTCAACCACGCTCTTTTTATTCCCACACATCTCTCTTACCCTTACGTTACTTACTCGATCAAACCACCTCACACCACACATTGTCCTCAAACATCTCATTTCCAGCACATCCATCCTCCTGCGCACAACTCTATCCATAGCCCACGCCTCGCAACCATACAACATTGTTAGAACCACTATTCCTTCAAACATACCCATTTTTGCTTTCCGAGATAATGTTCTCGACTTCAACACATTCTTCAAGGCTCCCAGAATTTTCGCCCCCTCCCCCACCCTATGATCCACTTCCGCTTCCATGGTTCCATCCGCTGCCAGATCCACTCCCAAATATCTAAAACACTTCACTTCCTCCAGTTTTCTCCATTCAAACTCACCTCCCAATTGACTTGACCCTCAACCCTACTGTACCTAATAACCTTGCTCTTATTCACATTTACTCTTAACTTTCTTCTTTCACACACTTTACCAAACTCAGTCACCAGCTTCTGCAGTTTCTCACATGAATCAGCCACCAGCGCTGTATCATCAGCGAACAACAACTGACTCACTTCCCAAGCTCTCTCATCCCCAACAGACTTCATACTTGCCCCTCTTTCCAAAACTCTTGCATTCACCTCCCTAACAACCCCATCCATAAACAAATTAAACAACCATGGAGACATCACACACCCCTGCCGCAAACCTACATTCACTGAGAACCAATCACTTTCCTCTCTTCCTACACGTACACATGCCTTACATCCTCGATAAAAACTTATATATATATATATATATATATATATATATATATATATATATATATATATATATATATATATATATATATATATATATATATATTCTACTTTGTCGCTGTCTCCCGCGTTAACGAGGTAGCGCAAGGAAACAGACGAAAGAATGGCCCAACCCACCCTTATAAACATGTATAAACATAGACGTCCACACACGCAAATATACATACCTATACATCTCAATGTACACATATATATTCACACACAGACATATACATATATACACATGTACATAATTCATACTGTCTGCCTATATTTATTCCCACCGCCACCTCGCCACACATGGAATAACAACCCCCTCCCCCCTCATGTGCGCGAGGTAGCGCTCGTAAAAGACAACAAAGGCCCCATTCGTTCACATTCAGTCTCTAGCTGTCATGTAATAATGCACCGAAATCACAGCTCCCTTTCCAAATCCAGGCCCCACAGAACTTTCCATGGTTTACCCCAGACGCTTCACATGCCCTGGTTCAATTCATTGACAGCACTTCCACCCCGGTATACCACATCGTTCAAATTCACTCTATTCCTTGCCCTCCTTTCACCCTCCTGCATGCTCAGGCCTCGGTCACTCAAAATCTTTTTCACTCCATCTTTCCACCTCCAATGTGGTCTCCCACTTCTCCTCGTTCCCTCCACCTCTGACACAAATATCCTCTTAGTCAATCTTTCTTCACTCATTCTCTCCATGTGACCAAACCATTTCAAAACACCCTCTTCTGCTCTCTCAACCACACGCTTTTTGTTTCCACACATCACTCTTACCCTTGCATTACTTACTCGATCAAACCACCTCACACCACATATTGTCCTCAAACATCTCATTTCCAGCACATCCACCCTACTGTGCACAACTCTATCCATAGCCCACGCCTTGCAGCAATACAACATTGTTGGAACCACTATTCCTTCAAATACACCCATTTTTGCTTTCCGAGATAATGTTCTCGACTTCCACACATTCTTCAAGGTTCCAAGAATTTTCGCCCCCTCCCCTACCCTATGATTCACTTTCGCTTCCATGGTTCCATCGGCTGCCAGATCCACTCCCAGATGTCTATAACACTTTACTTCCTCCAGTTTTTCTCCGTTCAAACCTACCTCCCAATTGACTTGAACCTCAACCCTACTGTACCTAATAAGCTTCCTCTTATTCACATTTACTTTTAACTTCCTTCTTTCACACACTTTACCAAACTCAGTCACCAGCTTCTGCAGCTTCTCACATGAATCAGCCACCAGCGCTGTATCATCAGCGAACAACAACTGACTCACTTCCGAAGCTCTCTCATCCACAACAGAATGCATACTTGCACCTATTTCCAAAACTCTTGCATTCATCTCCCTAACAATCCCATCCATAAACAAATTAAACAACCATGGAGACATCACACACCCCTGCCGCAAACATACATTCACTGAGAACCAATCACTTTCCTCTCTTCCTACACGTACACATGCCTTACATCTTCGATAAAAACTTTTCACTGCTTCTAACAACTTGACTCCCACACTATATATTCTTAATACCTTCCACAGAGCATCTCTATCAACTCTATCATATGCCTTTTCCAGATCCATAAATGCTACATACAAATCCATTGCCTTTTCTAAGTATTTCTCACATACATTCTTCAGAGCAAACACCTGATCTATACATCCTCTACCACTTCTGAAACCACACTGCCCTTCCCCAATCTGATGCTCTGTACATGCCTTCACCCTCTCAATCAATACCCCCCAATATAATTTACCAGGAATACTCATCAAACTTATACCTCTGTAATTTGAGCACTCACTCTTATCCCCTTTGCCTTTGTACAATGGCACTATGCAAGCATTTCGCCAATCCTCAGGCACCTCACCATGAATCATACATACATTAAATACCCTTACCAACCAGTCAACAATACAGTCACCCCCTTTTTTTATAAATTCCACTGCAATACCATCCAAACCTGCTGCCTTGCCGGCTTTCATTTCCTGCAAAGCTTTTACTACCCCTTCACTGTTTACCAAATCATTTTCCCTAACCCTCTCACTTTGCACACCACCTCGACCAAAACACCCTATATCTGCCACTCTATCACCAAACACATTCAACAAACCTTCAAAATACTCACTCCATCTCCTTCTCACATCTCCACTACTTGTTATCACCTCCCCATTCGCCCTCTTCCCTGAAGTTTCCATTTGCTTCCTTGTCTTACGCACTTTATTTACCTCCTTCCAAAACATCTTTTTATTCCCCATAAAATTTAATGATAGTCTCTCACCCCAACTCTCATTTGCCCTCTTTTTCATCTCTTGCACCTTTCTCTTGACCTCCTGTCTCTTTCTTTTATACATCTCCCACTCATTTGCATTTTTTCCCCGCAAAAATCGTCCAAATGCCTCTCTCTTGTCTTTCACTAATAATCTTACTTCTTCATCCCACCACTCACTACCCTTTCTAATCAACCCACCTCCCACGCTTCTCATGCCACAGGCATCTTTTGCGCAAGCCATCACTGCTTCCCTAAATACATCCCATTCCTCTCCCACTTCCCTTACGTCCTTTGTTCTCACCTTTTCCATTCTGTACTCAATCTCTCCTGGTACTTCCTTACACAAGTCTCCTTCCCAAGCTCACTTACTCTCACCACTCTCTTCACCCCAACATTCTCTCTTCTTTTCTGAAAACCCCTACAAATCTTCACCTTCGCCTCCACAAAATAATGATCAGACATCCCTCGAGTTGCACCTCTCAGCACATTAACATCCAAAAGTCTCTCTTTCGCGCGCCTATGAATTAACACGTAGTCCAATAACGCTCTCTGGCCATCTCTCCTACTTACATACGTATACTTATGTATATGTCGCTTTTTAAACCAGGTATTCCCAATCACCAGTCTTTTTTCAGCACATAAATCTACAACCTCTTCACCATTTCCATTTACAACACTGAACACCCCATGTATACCAATTATTCCCTCAACTGACACATTACTTATCTTTGGACTCAAATCACCCATCACCATAACCCGGTCTTGTGTATCAAAACCACTAACACACTCATTCAGCTGCTCCCAAAACACTTGGCTCTCTTGATCTTTCTTCTCATGCCCAGGTGCATATGCACCAATAATCACCCATCTCTCTCCATCAACTTTTAGTTTTACCCATATCAATCTAGAATTTACTTTCTTACACTCTATCACATACTCCCACAACTCCTGTTTCAGGAGTAGTGCTACTCCTTCCCTTGCTCTTGTCCTCTCACTAATCCCTGACTTTACTCCCAAGACATTCCCAAACCACTCTTCCCCTTTACCCTTGAGCTTCGTTTCACTCAGAGCCAAAACATACAGGTTCCTTTCTTCAAACATACTACCTGTCTCTCCTTTTTTCTCATCTTGGTTACATCCACACACATTTAAACACCCCAATCTGAGCCTTCGAGGAGGATGAGCACTCCCTGCGTTACTCCTTTTCCTGTTTCCCGTTTTAGAAAGTTAAAACACAAGGAGGGGAGGGTTTTCAGCCCCCCCGCTCCCGTCCCCTTTAGTCGCCTTCTAAGACACGTGAGGAATGCGTGGGAAATATTCTTTCTCCCCTATCCTCAGGGATAATATATATACATATATATATATATATATATATATATATATATATATATATATATATATATATATATATATATATATATATATATATATATATATATATATATATATATTTTCATACATATATATATATATATATATATATAAACATAGCCTGAGCCACGTACCCATGTTATATGGTTGGATGAACAGCTGGGTTGACTGTGGATTGACTGTCGCGACCAGGTTTCGAACCTATGCCCTCGACCTTAGGCAGCCCGTGAATCCGTCATGGTCAGGAACGCTAACCGCTATACCACGGAGAACCATAAGGAAGACTCGGCTCTAACTAAAGCAAAAGTAACGCTAATACAAGAGGCGTTCGTTAAGTCTAAGTTTAAACAAGACAATAAACCTTTAGTCAGAGAAAAAATAAGACATTATCTCAAAGCACAACAGTTGTGAAGCTTTTAGTTTAATACAGTAAGATATCTTGTTCATTTGGGATGGTGTACTCCCTGGGCATTGGATTATTTGCGACCTGCCTTCTGTCTTCAGAGAGCCAGCGGTTACTGAAGCACGGTACCACAGACCATCAGGATATAGTTTTCACCAGAGACAGCGGAACACTGAGTCAGATATCGAACCACAGAAACTTTTCTTCTACAACTTAGTATTACACAACTTTACATAAGCATCTTTGAATTCATCAATACATTCTGATTATAAACCCAAGGCTGCGAGTAACAAGGTAATTTTTGAAATGACGATGACATTACTTAAGCTGATGAAAATGCTGTATCACTGGCACACAGCGAAGGAAGCTACGCTAGATGATTGATGACAGCTCACGGTGATTCAAATACCACGACATTTATACAAAAAAGTTGGGTTTTTAAAATCCACAACAAAACGTGACCATTTCATTCAACCTGGTGAAGGTAAACCCCATATGATTTGGACAAAGCTAGGGAAAAGCTCATGCTCTTAACAGGCTGTTATTTCCTATATATGTAGATCCATGTTAGGATATCAAGCATCCTGCTTCCTCACAAGAAGGAGGAAGACATATATTCTGTCTAATATACATGAAACATCAAAGGCTGGCGATAAGGTTGACACCAACAAAGCTTAACATACGACTTAACATGGTGCCTTGGAGTCTGTAAGGACAAGATGTGTCTTATGCACTAGAAATACGAAGTACAACACCAGAGCATAATTTATTGACCTCCAGAGAGTTGCTACAAATGTGGAGAATTACGTCTGTGGGTTTCTCTCTAGTCAGAATATGAAATGGCAAAGGCATTTACAGGAGAAAGAAAACTGAAGCCCTCAAAACTCGGGAAAACCAATTAGTCTTTCCAGGCTGAATTCATTGCACTGCTAACATGTGACGTCCAACCATCTTTCAACTTGGAACTGTATATTTCGTGTATATTCCATAACGGTAAATATATATGCTGTTAGGGGACACATGGTGCCAGAGGTTCTGCACTAAAAGAGGTGATATTGATTCAGACAACTTTCATCGCAGGAAAACTGTCTTACAAATTGTAGTACATTCAACAGACTAACTACCAAGCAGAAATTTACAGCCAATAGCTTGATAATTCCTGGATATTCCCTGCCCCTGACTCCAGCTGACAGGAAAACACGGTTGGAGAAGTGACTTTATACTGGATGGAGACTCGCCACTCCTGAGGAAGTACTTGAAATCCTCACTCGTCAGTGCAGAAGCTCTGGCAAACTTTCATATTGAGCAATGATGCCAACTATACCGAGACGCGTCGCCTGCAGAACTGTAATAACAGGAGCGAGGAGGAACATGGTGACCTGACTGCCCAGCTGGAAGACTGTGATGACGGGGACTCAGTCATGCTGACTGACATGGTGTAAACTGATATCTGCAGATGTTTCTTTATCCCTCAATATCTCGGCCCAGAGAACAACCACGTTTCATGGAACAGATGATTTTCGGTAAAGACGGACACCCTCTGATCGTTAAGACGGAAGATGATGTTAATGTATCTTTTGATTAATCCTGTTGTCATACGAATCATATGTTGTTAGTGACAAGTATCTTGTAAGAAAGATGTCTGTCTACTTCCTTTTCTGTCAGCTCACAAGACTTCAGCACCAAGGAATATAATTAGAATATGTTTTATCTGAAGTTAACAAGAGGACAGTCAAATGTTTGCATAAGGTTTGTTTCAAAAGAGTAAGATCTTTTCATTCGCTGCCGAGAGTGCATTCCATATATAGATAACAAACTGTATCCATCGAGAGATAAGTAACCACTCTAAGAAAATGAGACCATTGGCTGCTGACCTTTTCAGAAAATTATTGCCAAATAACATTATCACTTACGGTACCAGGTCGAGGAGTTACCATCAATTAGTTGAAATATCCTCAGAGGTATAACCTTACATAGCAACAAGTAGCTCCAGGTGGGGCTGTCAATTGACCTTACATGATTCATTTCTTCGTGCTTTAAGAAATGATAAAAACATCACAACTCAAATTTTTGCCATAAGCAGGTGAACATGCTGGTCCACGATCCACTTGTTACGAGCAACGGTAAGTAAACTAAATGTTATGAGTAACTACTCTAGGTTGGGGGATTCCATTGCTCCGATAACACGTACTTACATTTGTGAGTTAACAGTAGCTGGAAAAACTTAAATATTAAACTGATCCCTTAAATGCGGAAAATAATTGGAAATTGAATGTAATTTCTTAAAAGAGATTTCAACTCCTGTAAACTGAAGGTAATACAGTCTAAACCTCGATTTCACAGGAAATAGGAGTTTGGAGACTGTTGTTCAAGCACGGCCTCTAGTGTGGATGGACAGAAATAAAATAAAGAAATCTTAAACGTAAAAGGTAATGAAAGATCCTTCCTCGTGTAGAGGATCCACAAAAGAAAGTCGACCTTTTGCTGACTACATATCTAGATCAAAGAATCTAGATACACAGCTTCACCTATCGAAGTCTCAAACACATTGTGATCGCCTCCAAAGAAACTGCTTCAGAGAACTTACTGTACCAACAATATGTAATGCAGTATCCCATACGTATAATGGAAACAATACGGTTGTTATTCAAGCTCACCATAAGGTGGGACACGACTGTCCACTTAAGAATCCTGTCTGCAGGTTCGCCAGTCAACACGAAAGACGGGAGAATGAACCTTCAGGCTTACGACGTGTAAAGCTTCCAGGTCTTGCTGAGAACTGACACATCCAGGGGCAACAACATAAAGCATATATTCAGGAAATAGGTAAATCATATCATAACCCAAAGAGCCTCGCTGGAAATGTGTAACAAACCCTTTATATACATGTTGCAACTTATACCATATCACGCATATAGGGCTCATTCACGTTACTATATATATCTATAATAATGCCAAGAAAATGGTTTTTTGGGATAGTTTTTGTTTTGCCACTTTGATTCTGTATGATATTCTCTTGTACAAAACAGACTATTTATCCTTCTTTCCTGTACCACAATAGATTTTCCTCTGGCTTCTTCAAAGTGCATTATTATCTTCACACTTCCTAAGGCAACATACGACTAATTCATATCAGACCTCAGCGTACTCAGGTTCACCTTACTTGATACCAAAATGACATACAGTGACTATCAGGGACTACAGTCATTCAAGGACATTCACAAATGGTGATACATAACTAAAATGTCTATTACAGTGAACCTAGTTAGTTCAGTAAACTCCAAGTGACCTCATCTGACTCAAGGTACATTCAGTCAGTTGTATCTTGGAAAATCTTGTTTATTTCCGGTAACTACGCGTGATTCCAGGTGACCTCAAGTAAATCTGGAAGATGTGTGCTGTGTCTGGGGTACCATAATTACTAAAGGTGACCTTTGGTTCCTTCATTAATCTCCAGTAACCTTAAACGCCTTCGAAAGACCTTCCTTAAACCTAGGTTATCCCATTTGATTCTATATAACATACAAATCTATATAAACACCAGACCTATGCAACTAATTCGAGGAAGAAAATCTCTCATTTCATTCCCCATCAACAAATATACGTGACCTCAGTCCTGTAAAGCAGTCTTGAATAGTAATTGAACATGCTCATGAAGACTGACGAATCGTTGGACAAAATACTGAGGCAGTTTTATTCCGTGTTGCCTTAAACCAACTAATGTAGCAAATGGTTACAAAATCTTTTAAATAAATCTTTTAACAGCAAGCCGATCATCCCGGTCAAAGCATCTGTAAATCTCGTTCTTGTATCGCCTCGAGATCGGCTGAGGTTCAAGGTATACTTGGAGAGAGTGTTGAGGGGAGAATGTCCTGCAATCATCGTTTAGCTCTGAGCTGAAGTGCAGTTGGTGTCTGTAGGCAATGATTTATCATTTCATATTCATCACATGGTTCTTATTGTCATCATTCATGAAATGAAATACACCTTCAAGACATACGTTTTTCATCCGTTTTAAAGTTCACTTGCATATGAAAAGTCGTTATTTACTTCAACATTCCAAATACCAATCAGGTGAATAATGTAATATACGACTAGAATGGACTGAACTTTCCATTTCTGTAGATACTGTCAAGTGATGAGGACGTCTGTAAATATTGTCAAATGATGGTGACAGCTGTAGATACTAACAAGTGATGGGGATAGCTGCAGACACTGACAAGTGATGGACAAGTGATGCGACAGCTGTAGATACTAACAAGTGATGGGGATAGCTGCAGATACTGACAAGTGATGGGGATAGCTGCAGATACTGACAAGTGATGGGGATAGCTGCAGATACTGACAAGTGATGGGGATAGCTGCAGACACTGACAAGGATTATTCTATCCGCTTTTTCTAAAGGGAGACTTCATAACGATGCAGTGATGTAGAATAATATTTTTACAGAAGCAGTTCCTCCTTGATTGGCACCATTATCGACTACAAGGTGTATGTAGAGCATTACTGCACACAGATGAAGGTGCAGGAGGTCTACGTATACCACTTTACGGGATCAGACTCACGCTGTAAGGCTGGAGGTAAGATGGCAGGACATCGTAAGACTGATCAACAAAGGAGTTGTTAATGCTACACTAAGTCTCACTCACACAACACTAGTTCCAACATTACCAACAGAAAAGTAAGTAGACAGTGTAGCTGATATACATAGCCAGTACAAAGCTTTTCCCATTGTAGAATTCGAAGGCTTAATCATCTCCTTCAGCAAGTTAGGTCAGGCTCGCGTCATGCATCGAGCCCCGCTATACTGGTTTGTGTCTCACAGTACGATGTTCAGTACGATGAATTCATGAACCTCATGTCGCCTTCCTGACAGCGGCGATGCTGCAAGAGGCCGCCTGTCAGCCAGTAAGGAGGGACTCTGTACGAAGGCCATTTTTATAGATGCATAATTCCAGAAAGCTATGGCGACCCGTAACAGCTTCAGAAAGCTTCTCCGATCCTAAAGCGTCTAGCGAGTGTGCAGACCAAGAGCAAAACAGTATATAAAGTAGCGCCAGCTGAGAGCAGACACCCTCTATTGGCAGTTTGAAGAAGTTTAGAGTTTTTATCACTGGAACCAAACGTTGCCGCTCTCCTTCAGCCTGGATACTGCAGAGCAACATGGCATCACAGTTTTCATTTTATTCTGTAATTTCATAAATTTGAAAGAGTTCTTTATCAGTCCTATTGCTTTTCTTTTTTTTTTTTTTTGGTCTAATGAAATGAAATCATGTTTCATGCTCATGAAATGAAGTTTCTCATATAAATTATCTCTTAACGCATATGAAGAGTTTAAACACAATCTATTAATCACTCTTAACATTATTCATATGAGAGAGAGAGAGAGAGAGAGAGAGAGAGAGAGAGAGAGAGAGAGAGAGAGAGAGAGAGAGAGAGAGAGAGAGAGAGAGAGAGAGAGAGAGAGAGAGAGAGAGAGAGCGGAGGTTGAGGTGGAGTTCATGCTAACGTCATGGAGGAAAAGTAAGTCTTATAAAACACGAGGCCGCACACCCGTGTTGGAGTTTCTCACTAACTTGTGGATATTTCATTCCCTCAGTGATCACCAAGCCACGCTACACACCCAAGTTTCATCTGTCTTTTGCGACACTGATAAGATTTCCTCCAGATATTTCCCTTCATGCTGCAGCATCTTCAGCCAAGAAGTAAACAATATAGAACATAAGGAGGAAAGATATGTCCATTGAAGGAAATATTCACATAGCTCTCATGATTTTGATGTTTGGCTCCATCGTATTGAAACTGAACTCCGGATCTGTGTAACACGAATGATCAAAATGATCAAGAGTGATCGTAACAACTTTATAAATGAATTGGTTTTTGATCGAGAAAAGAAAATATGAAGAAAAATCGTCCGCCAGATAGTAATTTCGTTCCTCAAAATAGTTTTTGCCTCTGCATGAGCAACAATTTTCCTATCACCCACGTTAATACTCTTCCTCTCCTCCTGGTCAGGGACGGGCAGGTTGTGGCGCCAACCATCAGTTTAGCTCCCGAATGTCCGTCACTCGTCCACCTGACGAGCAGATCATCCTCTTACATCAAGAGTTTAGACACGTCCTCACCTGACCTGCTCTAATGTCGTCTGAAATTGTCTTGTCTCTCCACTTTGGGTAAATTTAGCCTCAATCACCGACAGTAAACATTGCTCTTATCAGTTGCCGAGAAATAACCCTAAAATGTAAATTGGTGACGACGTCATCGTGTATTTTGTGGTCATTTTGGTGACTTACGCCAAACACTTAAACTGAGAAATGACTCTTGTTCGTCGAACGTTTACAAAAGCTGCCTCATTAGATGGTCTGTTTTCGAGATGATTTAAGTGTCTTTGGTCTTGTTAGGTTTATGCAATTTATCTCTTGTCCAGTCTTGATGGCACATATTATCGTATCATTACTATATTACGCGATATATTATGATCATAGTTTGATTAGCGTTGTTAATAAGGTGGATGACCAGAGTGCGTAGGTCCTTGTGGTGTTGGTTATCTGGTGTTTGTCACAAGATGTTCTGTTAACAAAGTACTGGCTGTATATCCTTTACATTTAGTTGCCATCCTTTACCTTACAAGATTAGTAAAGAATTCAGTCTGTCATATTAGCAGCTGATCATATCAATCATCATCAATAGTATAACTTACGACGGTCAATAATCAATGTAAAGATCAATGTAGAAAAATTGATTCTGTGTAATCCACCTAACAGTGAGTATTCATATAGATTTTCCATATTTTCATCATGCTTATTCATTTAAAATCCTTTGATACCTTACTGATTATGTTAATCTCCTTCTGCATGAAAATATCACCGCGGTATTTGCTTATAAATACAAAAATTGCTTACGCAGTGGAACAAGTTTCTTAATTAGGGAGGAAAAGTTATCTTCCCAGCAAAATACTGTAAAAGATCTTATGCTTCGATGGTATTTGTCCCAGTATCATTCAGAAAACAAGACCTCTGACATGAATCACCTTCTGAAGGTGCAGCAGGTGCTGGCATGACGATGGAATGATCGACACAAACACTAGATAGTCCAATGACCTCACCAGATCCTCCCGTTAGACACGAGGCTTGAACGCTAACCAAGACGGTGCCTTTTAACCCCAGGCGCCCCAGAAACCACTCGGGTTACTAAGGGTTTTATTACAGTCGACTTTAACTAAAGCATCGGCTCTTCAATTTCCTTCCCATCTTTTATTTGGGATAATAAAAGCTTTCAGCAAAGATACACAAATTTCCTCTTTCAAAAGTATATACTGATGGAAAACTTTACCTTCCAGTATTCACCAATATTTTCCCCCGCGAGGTTTAGCCAATATTGTGGGCCACACCAGCTCTCTCTCTCCCTGAGGAGACCAATATCGCCATGAGACCACATAATGCCTCGCCAATATAACTTTACTCGGGAGGCAACGCGCCATAAAGACACCTCTCAATGCACTGAAAAATTCGGGGAAAAGTCGTATTAACCAGAAATGAAGTTCCCTCAACATCTCTTCAGATCCCAAAAATCATGAATCTCTCGACAATTTTTTTTTTTTTTTTTTTTTAGAGAAAACACATTACCGCTTCAAGGTACACTTGAAAACTATTTCACATCCTCTATACGAGCGCATAAAACCGGTAATATAAATCACTCATGCTTATAGGACTTGAGGATATGGGTAACAGGTAAAAGAGTCATTCGAACTCAACGATTTCAGTGACTTGCCGAAAACATGTTGGGACGCTTCGTCTACTACTCCGCCCAGCCAGTGATGACGGTAGAAGGACAAACGAAATCTAAGAACGCTGTCATCAAGGACGTATATCAACTTTCATGTAACGTTAAATTTCTGATGGACGCTGCAAACTAAGTCACAATTTGGGAATCTTTTCTCTTCGAAAAAGCCGAATACAGTATACATTAAGACGAAAAAAATACATGGCAAATACACATAGATACTTTGTATGGTACGAGAAGTGTACTACTTAAAGAAAAAAAAAAAAAAAGCGTAGCTAAGCCATGTCTATACGTAACCATGAACAGTTCCGTACCGATTTCACCAACCTCTGTTATTAAGGCACACACCTGAAACATTTCTCCATTATATTAAGTTCATCTGAAACATTTCCTACACTTCCTGAGGCCTCCATGGGAAGAATCAGTCCGGGAAGCGAGTAAAGTTTATATCTGACTTTCAGACCGAAGCTACGTCATCTACGTAGTAGTTATATACAACTGAAGCAGAATGATAACATGAGAGATTTTTCTATCCTTCCACGAACAATGAATGGCTTCCCCTCCGCCCTTTCATAAGAGAGGTATGGTTAGGGTTCCCAGACTGAGCATAGTGGAAAAAGCAAGCCTATTCAGACTGAGGCAAGAGACTTGTAATATTTTTGATTAACAGAAAAATTTGGTTACTCACGATCCAAAATTCTATACATATATCTTATGACCCTTAGACACGGTGTAAGGTACACAGTCCCTGGTGATATATGATACTTAAACCCGATTCGCTATTTGTACTAGTTTCCCCGACTCTTTGATATACCAGTGAATGTGACTGATTTACTATTATATTTCCAGAATATCCATTTTTTTCTAATTTAATCAAAAAAGAAATCTTCCCACCCACCTCCGCTCTACGGATCACCATACATAACCAGCCATAGATTAAAGTAAATGGTACCACAGTGTAGCTCCCAACACAGAGTCAGAGAAGTACATTTACAATACAACGTGAAAGCTATGAATGTTGATGTCCCAGGGGAGGTACGACGAAGGGAGCGCACTTTATAAAGATGGACCGAGGCCTGTTGCAGGGACACATTTTGTGGCGCGGGAAGGTGTATTTTGTGGCCCAGGAGGGTGTACTTTGATGCCTAGGAGGGTGTATTTTGTGGCCCAGGAGAGTGCATATTTTGGCCTGGGAGGGTGTATTTTGTGACCCAAGAGGGTGTGTTTTGTGGCCTAGGAGGGTGTATTTTGAGGTAGGAGCCGGCCACCATGAGTGTCGTGCTGGATGCTGGTGTTAAGGGGAAGCAAGAGACCCTCAACCCTCAGCACATCCACCAGGACAAGAGGAACCAATTGTCTGTCATCCGTGGAGTTGGAGTAACGAAATACCAAGAACTTTATCACCTCAGCCCAGGATGATGACAAAGTGAACACCATATAGTTAAGGAAGTCTTGTGACAGGGAGGAAGAAGTCCAATACAGAGGGAACTTGTAGGAAACAGGACAACAGTAGAAGATGGTAGTGTTTTAAGAAGAATGATGCACAAACAAATGATAATATAGTTTATACATCTCGAGTCTAGAGCAATCGTAAGTGAGTAGTTAACTACAGTAGACGTACATAAGGTACATGATACATATCCTTCTTGTGAAACTCTAATAACCTGAATATCGACTATGTGAAGCGGAACATTCTAACAATAACAGGATATGGGTAAGTTTAGAAAAAATTTGCAATGGGATCTCACATCAAAATGGATCAGAGGAGAATTTAAGACCATCCAAACTAAGGTACACCTGAGGACAGTTATAAAGTTCCTGCCTCCTTATGTGATACGATGAACCCCAACCCCTGACCAACCGTACACTGACACAAGCACATGAAGACACGTATATATAATCGCACAAATGATGGCAACAAAGCTGGTGCCAAAATCAAGGAAACTGGGTTATAAGGAACGGTTTGAGGCCTTAAATTTGCCCTCCTCGTGGAAAAGAGAAGAGTAAGGGGTAACCTGATCATAACCTTTATGTCTTCTAATCAATATGATGATGTCACCGATGAACGAATCTTCGAAAGATAAAATGATAGAACAAACAGAGGCCTTAACGTGAAATTAAGCAAGAAACTTGTTGGAAAAGAAGTACATCTACATCATTAGAGTAGTGGATGAATGGAATTAACTGAGAAATGAAATTCTGAACGCAGGCAACATACAGAAAGTTTAAACAATTGTTTAATAATTAAGAGAAAAGTCCAAAAGCTGGGGCACCACGAGAGTAGAACTCTTCACGTACAGTACTAATTGGTAACTATGAATAAATGATTATACAAACATACAAAAGCGCGCGCACACACACACACACACACACACACACACACACACACACACACACACATCAACAGAATACTAAACAGAATACTATAAGGTCTTGACCAATGCAAAGCTCATGGGCCTCACTAAATTTCACCATGTGTGCTGAAGGTGTGTGTAGATATACTTGACAAAATTTTGAGATGCTGTTAGAGATGTCGCAGGAGAAAGACAGAGTATCAAGGGAGTGAAGAGGAACAAACAGTGGTGTCTGCCTCAATGTTTTGGTCTGTCTGTGCTCCTATACCTGTCTAACTGCCTGTCAACCTGATCTAGCTATCCCTACGATCTATGCGTCTGTCTGTTTGTCCATCTGTCTATGATAAAGGAGACCGAAAAGTGGCTCTGAGCTACGGACAGGCCTCCCTAACGTAGAGGGAAAGCTTGGTAGCTTGTTTCTATCTGGACGACACGAAAGCATTTGACACTGTGGCGCATGGGAAAGTGATTAAGAAGCTCGCTCACCTGGCACGAACAAGCGGGAGATTTCTGTAATGAATGAAAGGTTATCATCAAAGTAGAAAGGAGTAAAGGACGATAATCTGAGAAGCCTTCTAGAAATGGGTTGAAGTTACCACTGGAGTGCCTCTGGGTTCTGTTCTCTGGGACTATTACTCATCTTGATCTATGTGAATGACTTACCAGAAGGTAAAGACTCCCACCCAAATATGTTTGCAGATCAGGCGAAGCCCATGAGGGAAGTAACAAGTGAGGAGGATTGTATCAAATTACAGGGGGAACCTAGACACACTCCAATGTTGGTCTGATGCATATGTGATGAAATTCAACCTGCATAACTGTAATGAGGATGAGTCGCAGTGAAGCAAAGCCTCAATATGAATATTATCTAACAGAAAATTAGATGCAGGAATCTGTGCCTTAGAGAGGCATGGAATTCGACATCGTCCTTCATTCTTATTATGGAGACAAACTGTCTGTTGGCAAATATCAGAAGTGTAGTCAGGTACGTGGATAAGGAAATATTCAGTAAACCGTTCATATTCTATGATAGGTTGAAACTACAATATGATTCTCAAGTTGGGTCACGGCAGTTAAAGAGGTACGAAGAGCCAACAGAGAAGGTCCGAATGAAGGCAGCAAATACGTCACAAGAATTGATAAAAATGATTCAAAGTTAAAGGTTAGAAGCCATAAAGCTTTTCACCATAGAAAAGAAAGAGTATGGAGTGATTTCGTCACGGTCGTGTAGTTTTAATCCTTTGGACAATATCGATACTGAATATCTTTTCTAAAGACGCTGGGAAAGAACAACCAGAGGCCATAACATGAAGATAAGGAAGAGTTGTTAGAAACGATCAATGAAGTACTTTTATAGTATTAGAGTTATGAACGGTGGGAATAGATTATGAGGTGAAGCTGTGAACTTGAGGCAGCACATAGAAATTTATAGATTTCCTGTAAAGAAAGTTATAAGAGATATGGCCCCCCCACGAGTGTAGGAACTCTCTCTCAGAGTCGCAGGGTTAGGTAAATACAAACACGTCGCTTACATACACAGCCCCGGGTCATGTGATTAACCCCACAATACACCGTGGCTGCGGTCTGTATACATTGTCATTTATGGTCTATTGTCCTCTGAAAGAGCGACTGTCCTGCCCGTGGGGGCAGAACTCATCAGAACATCTGACAAATCAATACAATGTAGCTTTTTCAGTGTTTTAAGGGCAACTTCATTGTATAACATTTCTTAACGAGGAAACTAAATGGACATCCTCATTCCTGTTAAGACACGTAAGGGAAGAAGAATTGACACAAACTAGACGTTAAAGAGACTGGCAGCTGTAGTGTGCTGTGGGCTGTGGCGGCCCTCATACCTGACCAGTAGCCAGAGGCAGTGGCAGGAAGACCAGGGAAATGTCTCCAGGTGTACCCCAGCACCATCTGACACGCCAGGCAACCGCTCGACCAAACTATTGGTCCAGGGACGACCAGTCATGGCTGCCATACCTCATACCTACTAAACTATGGCATTGGGCCAAGAGTAACCAGTCATAGATGTCCTACGAAACACCATTGCAACCAAAGTATCTGTCATAACCTAACCAACAATAGCTGCCACCATACACCAGTTAAACCAAACCACAATTCTAGGCGCAACTAAGCATAGCTACTGCCATGCACCAAATAAACTAAACTATCACAGCCACAACCAAAATACTACCACGCCAAACACCAGTTCAATCAAACCATCAACTAAGACACAACCAACTACCAAAGCTACACCATGCGTCGAGTTAGCCAGTCAGTTTATAGTTCAAGCTGCAACTAATTACAGCTGTCAAACCACACGCATTTTTCGTCCTAGCCAACCCCCCAAATTCAGTCAACCAAATAAGCCATGCAAGCCAGCGCGATCAGTTCTTACGTCCTTGGTGGGAGAGGAGTGGACGAAGGCACGAGGCTGAACTGATGCGAGAGAGAGGGGAGAGCTGTGGGTGAAGCCCTGGGAGGAAGGTGGGGAGGAGGGTTGGGATATATATGAACCTTGGAGAGAGATGGAGTGAACTGCTTTACTAACAGGTGTATTATATATATATATATGTATATATATATATATATATATATATATATATATATATATATATATATATATATATATATATATATATATATATATATATATATACAAACCGATGAGATAAAGAGAACTGAATGATGAAAGATGGGTGTAATGAACTTCTGAGGAATATAATGCAGGAGAATAACGCCAGGAGTTGCAATGGGAAGAAGAGGTGCCAAAGAGCATTCGAAAAGGTCTAGGTCTTGTCCAAGAATTCCCTGGATTACTAATCTTCAAACTGTAACAATGGTAGAGTTTACATACGACCGTAATTGTGTGTGTGTTGCTGGAGGAGGATACTGTGGCTGTGGGAAGGGAAGGTGGCTGTGTCTCATCTGCTGCAGTGGTGGAACTGTGGTCCTCTGCCGTAGTGAAGGGTCAGTGGCTCTCCCACTGTGGGGGAGAGACTGATTTTGCGAGTGTAAAGGACACTGTGGTTGAGCTGGTGTAGTAGAAGGAGTGTGTTTGTGATGGTATAGTGGAGAGCTTGTGGTTGTGTTGGTGAAGCGAAAGGACTATAGTTTTCATGGTGTAAGGGGGATAATGAGGGAACAATGGCTGTACTCTTGTAAGGACAATTCAAGTCTTCTAAACACAATTACTCTGCGAAAACGATGGTAGACGTTCCTTCCACCCAACAAGACAAAATACCACAGGTGAAAAATCGAACCCACTATAAATACATCTCGTGGGTGAACCTATTAATAGAATATCATCAGATACGGACTCTCGTCTGCTCTCTGCTGCGGAGGACCATCACACTGCCCTTCACTACCACCACGTTCTCCCACCCTCGCCACCACGTCTTTCCACCCTCGCCACCATGTCTTCTCATCCTCGCCACCATGTCTTCCCACCCTCGCCACCACGTCCTTCCACCGTCCCTACGTATATATATATATATATATATATATATTCTTCTTTTTTTCTTTCAAACTATTCGCCATTTCCCGCATCAGCGAGGTAGCGTTAAGAACAGAGGACTAGGCCTTTGAGGGAATACCCTCACCTGGCCCAATTCTCTGTTCCTTCTTTTGGAAAATTAAAAAAAAAAAAAAACGAGAGGGGAGGATTTCCAGCCCCCCGCTCCCTCCCCTTTTAGTCGCCTTCTACGACACGCAGGGAATACGTGGGAAGTATTCTTTCTTCCCTATTCCCAGGGATGACACTGTGGTGGAAGAGACGTCAATGGTGGATGGAGAGGACCCTTTCATGGAGGAAAGTGAAGTGGTAGGTGGAGACACTGTGGTGAAGGAGAGTGGAGTGGTAGGTGGAAACGGACAGCGGAGAGCGGAGTGGTGGGTGCAGGTAGATACTGGTGGAGGTGAGTGGAGTGGTGGGTTCAGGTAGACACTGTGGTGGAGGAGAGTGGAGTGGTGGGCCTGTGAGAGCCTGGCGTCCTCAGAACAAAAGACGGCAGGAAAGGTCAAGACACTTACACAAGGGAGGATAAGGGTCACAGGGCCTGGAGGTGAGGATCAATGGCCTCAGTGATGAGGTTAGTTAGCTGGGTCACAGTAGACACTGGGGAAACCTTGTACGTGGTCATTATGGCTGTTCAATGTGATGGATCCCCGTATTGGACACACGGTCCCCTCAACCATTAATTTTGGTGTTGATTATATCATTTCAGGAAAAGGATTTTTTCCTATAATCCTACTGTACAGCGTATCCAATGAAAACAGACTGCTAGACTGAACTACATATCTCTCCAGTATGTACATGTACCCTACTGCTTACTCTTTGTAAGTAAAATGTTAATTTTTCTTTGCAAAACAGTAACTGATAATTAAAGTCATTCCGCTCATTTCTCAAGGTTTCATTTATTTCATTTGGTTACCTTATACACGATATCATTTAGTATGCTTCTCTTTCTCTGTGGGTTACAGAAGGTGTGACTGTAACTAGTGTTACCAAAGGGTTACCCCTACAGTGTAGGTCCTTGTAGTCGCACAAAGGCTTACACAAATAAGATAGCATCTACAGTAAGAAATGACACTATTACTCAATCAGCGTTACGTGAGTAATTCTAAATTCAATTCCAAGGTTACAATGACCTACCAGAGGCATACATGAGAGTAGCCTCTGGTAGGTCATTTCGTGTACTTTTCTAAACATTCGACTGTCACGCGAGACGTGGTTTAAAGTCTATGGCGAAAGTATTCGTTAGACGTATAGACACCTTTAAAAGAGAAGAAAAAGGAGTTCCCCAATGGTAATAGACTGAGTGTCTCCACTACTGATATACACATATCTAATCCTTCATTTACATCACCAATACGTGTTACTGTAGTAATGTTGCTTGACAATAAACACATAAAGAAGAGCCAATTAGATTCTGCTGACGTGCTAGTAAATCGACTTTCTGATCCCATCATTAGGCTAAATCACATGTTTGTTATTATTGTAGTTTACAAGTGATATTGTCATATCCTTGGGTTATGAAGCCAGGCTGGGATTATGAAGACCCACACGACTTGGTACATTAACGCTCGTGGTCAGCTTATGCAGACATAAGCTTCAATGTTGTCTCTCCCAAATGATGTCCTTACTTTCTCCCAGAGGTTATTGGTTAAATCACCGATAGAAATCCTCGCGGTAATATTGTTAAATTGATTAGAATATATGTAGATCATTCAATGTTCACTTTAAATGGTAAATACTTAGCTTAGAGGTATAGGCAACCCCTTATTTCCCGTTCATGCAAACCTGTACATGGAATATTTCGAAAGTGAACTGTTAAGTACTGTAATGTAAACCCAGATAATGTTGTATGGTTTAGATATGTTGATGCCATCTTATGTTTTCAGCCAAACATTCAGATACTGATTTGTTCCCAACAAGATTGAATAACTTGCCTCTATCTATGAGTTCATAGGGCAAATGAGAATCAAAATAGCTTACTCTTTTGGAGATTGAGGAAAATAGAAGCCAAGATCGTGTTAAAATCTAGAGTGCAGCGAAAACCCTTAAACATCGTATCCTCTTCATCTCTTCGTCTCTAAAAGCCTTTATAAGACACTAAGGTTTTGGACAGTGAAATCAAACATATATCTTATATAAGCTACAAGCTTCAATACCTTTTCTGTAAAGATGATAAACCAAAGTCATGGCATAATCAAAACGTTATCTTGTCACACAATACAAGGGAAACAATAGGATCAAGTCGCTTATTTTACCATTACATGCATTATTTCGTTGATCCTCTTCCCGCATTCAGAGAACTTGATATCCAGGTAGCTCTCACATTCAACATTACAATAACAGATGACCTCATCAAACAAAGCTCGAGGGATGTCACTTGTGTGATAACTGTACTGGGCAACATAATGGAATACATTACAAATGAATTATATTCACTATCCCCTCCCCACCATTTTTTCCACGGAAATGCTTCATTATACATCATAAATTATATACTTGAATAATATGATAAAGTCCGCACTTAGTGCAATGTTTGGTTATTTATTGGCCATTATATGAAAATAATATCCAAATGAATATCCATAATGGTGTGTTGGCTTGGGAATAATGTCAACATTTACCGAGGGTCTGGCAAACAAAGTTCAAACCGGTCCTCCACAAGGCTCCAGCCAGAACCATATCAGCTTTAATGAAAGGTTAGACGCAGTCTGGGAGGCCCGGAATTATATTCCCTTGAACAGGAGGCCTGTTTACGAATTTATACTATGCATAAACTCACGAAGTTTATGAAATGACTTTCCTGCCAAACTGCTGACACCTTTGCATCAGAGACAGATTTACTCTCTAGCATGTTAACCAGATATACTGTTCCTGGTATGAACCACATCGTAAGTTTCGCCGTCCTGCTAATACTTTTGTCACCCTGCCAGCTACCTTGGGAGGAGGAGGGAACACAAGAAGGAAGTTAGACGTCTTTCACAATACAACTTACTGACCAGCCATATATCTAGGTAGGGAGACAACCTACTGACCAGCCATATATCTAGGTAGGGACACAACCTACTGACCAGCCATATATCTAGGTAGGGACACAACCTACTGACCAGCCATATATCTAGGTAGGGAGACAACCTACTGGCCAGCCATATATCTAGGTAGGGAGACAACCTACTGACCAGCCATATATCTAGGTAGAGAGAACCTACTAACCAGCCATATATCTAGGTAGGGACACAACCTACTGACCAGCCATATATCTAGGTAGGGACACAACCTACTGACCAGCCATATATCTAGGTAGAGACAACCTACTAACCAGCCATATATCTAGGTAGGCACACAACCTACTGGCCAGCCATATATCTGGGTAGGGAGACAAGAGGTAATAGCAGCACCACAGAACCTGCCACACACATATAGATCGTCTTGCCAGAACTAGTGCGTCCAGGAACACCAGACTAAGGCGGACCGACCGCCATGTTTACTGCACCAGCTCCCGACTGCATCTCTAGGCAATGAGGCAGCGGCATCCACGACCACCTACCTCAGTAAACCATGTGCTGGGTTGTCCTCCTCACTACATCTCCAGAACTATCTTCTGGTCGTAGTGGTGTTGGCCTAGCAAGACAATATCCTTCATTCTAGAATCTTACTTCAGCTACTTACTTGCAATAACTAAATGCGGAAATATAACTCCAATAGAGCAATAAGGATTTTGTTATAGCTATAGCTACATCATTACCTATTTCCTCTATAATTAGGCAAACAGTTTACTTACCTCTTCCCTCCTACACGATAAGTAATAGCATTATCGCGTTAGTGTTACAGACAAGAGGATATAGTGGCGCGTAGTACTCTCTCAAGTAACTTATGTGACAAGTTTTGGGAACACAATAAGTCATTAAACATTTCCCATACAGTACCAATACATAGTCTGATCATAAACCTGGATTACACCTCACCTTTACAGAACTTTCATCTCGCCTGGAACACAGAAATATATCTTATCCATATTAAACTTTGTTCACACAGGTAGGAGGCCTGACTGTAGAATACGCCAGATCATTCGCCATAAAAATATTCTCAAATGATATTGTTAACCATAACGTGCTCAGAAACATGTGAAATCCAAAATATCCAGAGTATCTATACAATGAATATATTTCGGATATGAATATTCACATACATATGCCTTATCATAATAGACGTAGGGTGTTCATATGTAAGAATCTGTCTGCCTATCTAACTTTTTATCTATCTATCTATCTATCTATCTATCTGTCTATCTATCTATATATTTATATATATATATATATATATATATATATATATATATATATATATATATATATATATATATATATATATATATATATATATATATTGGAAAGAATCACAATTTTGCTTGTGATCAAGATATTCCTATGAATCCACGGGGAAAATGAAACACGATAAGTTCCCAAGTGCGCTTTCCTGTAATAATCATATCATGAGGGGACACACAAGAAAGAAATATAAGTCAGTTGATATACATCGAAGAGACGAAGCTAGGACGCCATTTGGTAAACAAGTGATTGTTTACCAAACGGCGTCCTAGCTTCGTATCTTTGATGTATATCAACTGACATATTTCTCTCTTGTGTCTCCCCTGATGGTGTTTATATTACACGAAAGTGCATTTGGGAACTTATCGTGTTTCATTTTCCCCATGGACTCATAGGAATATACATATATATATATATATATATATATATATATATATATATATATTATCCCTGGGAATAGGGTAGAAAATACTTCCCACGTATTCCCTGCGTGTCGTAAAAGGCGACTAAAAGGGGAGGGAGCGGGGGACTGGAAATCCTCCCCTCCCTTTTTTTTAATTTTCCAAAAGAAGGAACAGAGAAGGGGGCCAAGTGAGAAAATTCCATTAAATATATAAGTACTCTGTTCTTAACGCTACTTCGCTAACACGGAAAATGGCGAATAGTGTGAAAGAAAAAAAGAAAGAAAGAAAAAAGAAAAAGAAAAAAAAAAAAATATATATATATATATATATATATATATATATATATATATATATATATATATATATATATATATATATATATATCGAGGAATGTAAGGCATGTGTACGAGTAGGAAGAGAGGAATGTGATTGGTTCTCAGTGAATGTAGGTTTGCGGCAGGGGTGCGTGATGTCTCCATGGTTGTTTAATTTGTTTATGGATGGGGTTGTTAAGGAAGTGAATGCAAGACTTTTGGAGAGAGGGGCAAGTATGCAGTCTGTTGTAGATGAGAGGGCTTGGGAAGTGAGTCAGTTGTTGTTCGCTGATGATACAGCGCTGGTGGCTGATTCGGGTGAGAAACTGCAGATGCTGGTGACTGAGTTTGGTAAAGTGTGTGCAAGAAGAAAGCTGAGAGTAAATGTGAATAAGAACAAGATTATTAGGTACAGTAGGGTTGAGGGACAAGTCAATTGGGAGGTAAGTTTGAATGGACAAAAACTGGAGGAAGTGATGTGGTTTAGATATCTGTTAGTGGATTTGGCAGCGGATGGAACCATGGAAGCGGAAGTGAGTCACAGGGTGGGGCAGGAGGCAAAAGTTCTTGGAGCGTTGAAAAATCTGTGGAAGGCGAGAGCATTGTCTCGCAAAGCAAAAATAGGTATAATGAAGGAACAGTGGTCCCAACAATGTTATGTGACTCCGATATAGATAGGGTTGTGCGGAGGAGGGTGGATGTGTTGGAAATGAGATGTTTGAGGACAATATGTGGTGTGAGGTGGTTTGATCGAGTAAGTAATGAAAGGGTTAGAGAGATGTATGGTAATAAAAAGAGTGTGGTTGAGAGAGCAGAAGAGTGTGTATTGAAATGGTTTGGTCACATGGAGAGAATGAGTATGGAAAGATTGATAAAGAGGATATATATGCCAAAGGTGGAGGGTACGAGAAGTGGCGGACTAAATTGGAGGCGGAAGGATGGAGTGAAAAAGATTTTGGGCGATCGGGGCCTGAACATGCAGGAGGGAGAAAGGCGTACAAGAAATAGAGTGCTTTGGAACGATGTGGTATACCGGGGTCGATGTGCTGTCAATGGATTGAAACAAAGCATGTTAGCGTTGAGGTAAACCATGGAAAGGTTTGTGGGGCCTAGATGTGGAAAGGGAGCTGTGGTTTTGGTACATTATACATGCCAGCTAGAGACTGAGCGTGAACGAATGTGGCCTTTGTTGTGTTTTCCTAGCGCTACCTCGCGCGCGTGCAGGGGGAGCGGGTTGTCATTTCGTGTGTGGTGGGGTGGCGACGTAAATTAATAAAGGCAGCAAGTTTGAATTATGTACATGCGTACATATGCATATGTCTGTATATATAAATATATATATATATATATATATATATATATATATATATATATATATATATATATATATATATATATATATATATTTATATATATATATATTTTCTTTTCTTTCAAACTATTCGCCATTTCCCGCGTTAGCGAGGTAGCGTTAAGAACAGAGAACTGGGCCTTTGAGGGAATATCCTCACCTGGCCCCCTTCTCTGTTCCTTCTTTTGGAAAATTAAAAAAAAAAAAAAAAACGAGAGGGGAGGATTCCCAGCCCCCCGCTCCCTTCCCTTTTAGTGGCCTTCTACGACACGTAGGGAATACGTGGGAAGTATTCTTTCTCCCCTATCCCCAGATATATATATATATATATATATATATATATATATATATATATATATATATATATATATATATATATATATATATATATATATATATATATATATATTTTTTTTCTTTTTTTTTTGCTTTGTCGCTGTCTCCCGTGTTTGCGAGGTAGCGCAAGGAAACACACGAAAGAAATGGCCCAACCCACCCCCATACACATGTATATACATACGTCCACACACGCAAATATACATACCTACACAGCTTTCCATGGTTTACCCCAGACGCTTCACATGCCTTGATTCAATCCACTGACAGCACGTCAACCCCGGTATACCACATCGCTCCAATTCACTCTATTCCTTGCCCTCCTTTCACCCTCCTGCATGTTCAGGCCCCGATCACACAAAATCTTTTTCACTCCATCTTTCCACCTCCAATTTGGTCTCCCTCTTCTCCTCGTTCCCTTCACCTCCGACACATATATTCTCTTGGTCAATCTTTCCTCACTCATTCTCTCCATGTGCCCGAACCATTTCAAAACACCCTCTTCTGCTCTCTCAACCACGCTCTTTTTATTTCCACACATCTCTCTTACCCTTACGTTACTTACTCGATCAAACCACCTCACACCACACATTGTCCTCAAACATCTCATTTCCAGCACATCCATCCTCCTGCGCACAACTCTATCCATAGCCCACGCCTCGCAACCATACAACATTGTTGGAACCACTATTCCTTCAAACATACCCATTTTTGCTTTCCGAGATAATGTTCTCGACTTCCACACATTCTTCAAGGCCCCCAGAATTTTCGCCCCCTCCCCCACCCTATGATCCACTTCCGCTTCCATGGTTCCATCCGCTGCCAGATCCACTCCCAGATATCTAAAACACTTCACTTCCTCCAGTTTTTCTCCATTCAAACTCACCTCCCAATTGACTTGACCCTCAACCCTACTGTACCTAATAACCTTGCTCTTATTCACATTTACTCTTAACTTTCTTCTTTCACACACTTTGCCAAACTCAGTCACCAGCTTCTGCAGTTTCTCACATGAATCAGCCACCAGCGCTGTATCATCAGCGAACAACAACTGACTCACTTCCCAAGCTCTCTCATCCACAACAGACTTCATACTTGCCCCTCTTTCCAAAACTCTTGCATTCACCTCCCTAACAACCCCATCCATAAACAAATTAAACAACCATGGAGACATCACACACCCCTGCCGCAAACCTACATTCACTGAGAACCAATCACTTTCCTCTCTTCCTACACGTACACATGCCTTACATCCTCGATAAAAACTTTTCACTGCTTCTAACAACTTGCCTCCCACACCATATATTGGTGTGTGTGTGTGTGTGCGTGTGTGTGTGTGTGTGTGCGTGTGTGTGTGTGTGTGTGTGTGTGTGTGTGTGTGTGTGTGTGTGAGTAACCGAAACTCAATAGAAGTTGGAAACCATATTTCATGGATACCCTTGGGTCCTTGGCCACACCCATGGGTTCTGGGCCACTCTTGGATTCTGGAACGCTCCCCTGGATTCTGGGCCATCCACCTGGGTTCTTGACCGTGCCACTTCTCTCGAGGCCGGCCTCTCGGGTTCATGACCGCTTCCTAGGGGTAAAGGCCATGTTTTGGTGTCTGAGCCACGTCTTGGATTAGGGAGACTCACACGTGGGCTCAGTGACACCCTGTGGGTTTTGAGCGACTCCATTGATTTCGAGGCCAGAAGCAGTAGAGTAACCGGGGACCATACACCAGCATACCGGGCGTCAGAAGCAGTAGAGTAACCGAGGACCATACACCAGTATACCGTCCGGTGCCAGAAGCAGTACAGTAGACCGGGGACCATACACCAGTATACCGTCCGGTGCCAGAAGCAGTACAGTAGACCGGGGACCATACACCAGTATACCGGGCGTCAGAAGCAGTACAGTAGACCGGTACACCAGTATACCGGGCGTCGGAGGCAGCACACACAGCTAACAGGTCACGCACCATTACTCACAATAAACGGGCCGGGGCTAAGCTCTAGTACTTACAGTAATCACTCCAGGGAACCAGCCATCACGGCTCGCAATGATCACTCCAGAGTGACCCACCAGTACTCACAATAATTACTCTACAGCAACTTACTATTACCCACAATTATTACTCCAGGGTAACTCACCGGTACCGACAGTCATTACTCCAGGAAAACTCACCGGTACCACAATTATTACTACAGCGTAACTTACCAGTACCACAACTATTACTCCAGGATAACACATCAGTACCACAATTATTACTACAGCGTAACTTACTAGTGCCCATAATTATTACTTTAGGGTAACTCATCAGTGCTCACATCAGTCACTCCAGGGTGATTCATCAATAATCACATTAATTCCTCCAGGAAGACCCACCAATACCCATAACGATTACTCCAGGGTAATTCATCAGTACTCACAATGATTACTCCTGGGTGACTCACCAGAAATCATTATAATAACTCCAGGGTTATTAACCATTTACAATAATAGGTGTCTCACCAGCATCCATGATGAGTACTCTAGGGTGACTACCCATTCATGATAATTACCCCAGGGTGATTAACCATTGACAATGATTACTCCTGGGTGACTCACCAGAATTCATGATGATTACTCCAGGGTGAGTCACCAGTCTTTACACTCATTACTCTAGGGTGACTCACCAGCATTATACACATTTGGACCAAGATATAAAGACCAACATGAGTAAGCAGAGAGGAGCAGTATACAGATCATGGCCATGCGTCTGACAGTACATAGGACACGGCTGTAGAGCAATACTTACACACACTCTGGAACCAGACTCCAGCATGTACAGTACTCAGTGTGGGGGTTGGAACCGCATCCCGGCATCTACAATATTCAGCTCGGGCAGTAACAATGGAAGAATGGGAAAAGAAAATTCTTTAACCATAGAACAGAACTGTAGAGGCTGGAGCAGTGCGTCTCAAGGGAGCCAGAGAACGTTTTACTGCTGATTGTTGGTGTGTGGACCCGGGTCAGTGGTCCCCAGCCACTGGCGGCTGTGGTACAGATGGTGAGAGTGAAGCAGGACCCTGGTAAGTGGCCCCCAGCCACTGGTGGCTGTGGTACAGATGGTGAGAGGGAAGCAGGACCCGGGTCAGTGGTCCGCAGCCACTGGTGGCTGTGGTACAGATGGTGAGAGGGAAGCAGGACCCGGGTCAGTGGTCCGCAGCCACTGGTGGCTGTGGTACAGATGGTGAGAGCGAAGCAGGACCCTGGTAAGTGGCCCCCAGCCACTGGTGGCTGTGGTACAGACGGTGAGAGGGAAGCAGGACCCGGGTCAGTGGTCCGCAGCCACTGGTGGCTGTGGTACAGACGGTGAGAGGGAAGCAGGATCCGGGTCAGTGGCCCCCAGCAACTGGTGGCTGTAGTACAGACGGTGAGAGGGAAGCAGGAAACCGTAACGATCCACAGGGAAGTGGACTCGGACCGCTGACGGAGAAGGAATATTACTAGTTTACTTCCATAGTAGACTATGATCATTTGCGACGGCGCAACCCTGAGGCTCCTGTATCTACGTGGCTGCACTCCACTTGGGAGCAGTATGAGGTTGGTTCATTCGAGGGAGGAAGATCCTCGACGTCGGTACTATCCTTTAGACGTCCACTGACGATGACACAGTCTCGTCAGTGGTGATTTCACGTCCTCCATGTTACCACCTACAAGACGAAGTGCGGGAACACAACACACGTATACTTTTTAAGTTACTTTTTCCGTTCTAAGAACCAGCTTCTTACTCTTATTAAGAAGAAAATATATAAATGTTGTTCCATCTTTTTTTTTTTTTTTTTTTTTTTTTATACTTTGTCGCTGTCTCCCGCGTTTGCGAGGTAGCGCAAGGAAACAGACGAAAGAAATGGCCCAACCCCCCCCCCCCCATACACATGTACATACACAGGTCCACACACGCAAATATACATACCTACACAGCTTTCCATGGTTTACCCCAGACGCTTCACATGCCTTGATTCAATCCACTGACAGCACGTCAAACCCTGTATACCACATCGCTCCAATTCACTCTATTCCTTGCCCTCCTTTCACCCTCCTGCATGTTCAGGCCCCGATCACACAAAATCTTTTTCACTCCATCTTTCCACCTCCAATTTGGTCTCCCTCTTCTCCTCGTTCCCTCCACCTCCGACACATATATTCTCTTGGTCAATCTTTCCTCACTCATTCTCTCCATGTGCCCAAACCATTTCAAAACACCCTCTTCTGCTCTCTCAACCACGCTCTTTTTATTTCCACACATCTCTCTTACCCTTACGTTACTTACTCGATCAAACCACCTCACACCACACATTGTCCTCAAACATCTCATTTCCAGCACATCCATCCTCCTGCGCACAACTCTATCCATAGCCCACGCCTCGCAACCATACAACATTGTTGGAACCACTAATCCTTCAAACATACCCATTTTTGCTTTCCGAGATAATGTTCTCGACTTCCACACATTTTTCAAGGCTCCCAAAATTTTCGCCCCCTCCCCCACCCTATGATCCACTTCCGCTTCCATGGTTCCATCCGCTGACAGATCCACTCCCAGATATCTAAAACACCTCACTTCCTCCAGTTTTTCTCCATTCAAACTCACCTCCCAATTGACTTGACCCTCAACCCTACTGTACCTAATAACCTTGCTCTTATTCACATTTACTCTTAACTTTCTTCTTCCACACACTTTACCAAACTCAGTCACCAGCTTCTTCCATCTTATGTTAACGAAAGAAACTTTTAACGGCAGTAGAGAAGGGAAAAGAATTATTTACTTACATTGATACGATAGTAGCAATACAACAAATGTACGTTAGAGTAATTGATTTATTACGACTACTTAAGGCATGATTTTGACAATAGGCAGGGTTTTGCGCGTAGTGTTCACCGCAGGAAAATATGGACTAAGGAAAATATGAATTTAAGTGTAGTAACATTTTTCTACGTAAGGTGAAGAGATTGTATATTTGTGAACTGAAAGCCAGCAGTCGCGTGTGAGTGATGAGAGAGAGAGAGAGAGAGAGAGAGAGAGAGAGAGAGAGAGAGAGAGAGAGAGAGACATACTGTCGCACAAGCACACTCAGCATTCGTAGTGTTGATCCTACGACATATCAACTCAAACAATAACATTCTCTGTTAAATACACAACATAAGCCAGTGTTACCCCTTTTTTTGATAACCAGTGCTGAGAGGTGGCGTCCAAGTTTCCACTCTATTGTCAACGTGAATGAAGATTCCTGTGTGTAGAGGTAATACTAACATTAATTTTCCGCATGTGTTCTCGCTGCAGAACAGCAGTTACAGACAGACGACACACGTCAGTAATTATGTATTAATGGTTCTCATCATCGGGTGGCGGCTATTAGTTTGTTTCCAGATGTGTGTGTGTGTGTGTGTGTGTGTGTGTGTGTGTGTGTGTGTGTGTGTGTGTGTGTAGGGGGTCTTTCTCTCAAACATGTTTGGGTAAATATGACATCTGATTCAAAATTCATCTGTTTCCTGCTGACGTACTCAACTTGTCGAACGAATCTCTCTTTTTTCTACTCAGGTTAATAACCAATAAGCTGACCAAACATCATTGCGGGGCTGGAACGAAGCTCAAGTAGAAACCAGTAGTTTCACTCTTCCAAGGTATGCAGTCATCACAACACAACACAATATTCCGTTACTCCTGTCACATTCTCAAGCATACAGTACGGTATGGCCTAGGTTTATGTACAGAGATCAAAGGAAATTACTGACCAGTGAGAGATGAAGACGTTAGGTAACTACTCCGTCTCATGTCAGCCGGGAGTGCTGTTGCGTGACGTCACCAGTTCTCATCCCGCTCTCACTGGGACAAGTCAGACGTTGAGCAATAGGTATTACCAAAAGGCCGCCAGTCTTAAAGTTCATACTCAGGGATCTCTCTTTGATGTAAAGGGCCTTCATATAGACGGCGGCATCGCCCTGGATCTCCCACTGGGACATCACTCTCTACCTCCACGGGAGGTAGAGGTTATTTTGTGTACGGTAGAGAGTAATTGTAGCGTTCAAGCTTGTCCCGTACAATGATGATTTATGGAGGGATTATATACTCGTACACTGCTTCTGTTACCAGAAGTCGTGTGGGGTTGTGGCAGTGTTTCAGTATTATCGTGTGTTCAGTAAGATGCTGACAAGTGAGACTTGTGTTATGTTGCTGTTCCGTAAGTTGTTTTGAAGATGATGTGTTAAGCGTCGACTGAGCGATGTAGCAGTCATACTGATGTTGTTCACGTTGCTTTGAAGCTGACTCCTTCAACTGGGCGAGAGTACCTGTAAACTATATTGGTTGACTGTAGTCGGTTACTGCTCTGTGTTAGGTTGTTTCTCATGATGTAGTCACTAGTTACCCTGTTCTTGGAGTAACTGATGATGCTGAGACGATCTTCAAGGTAATGTTCCTATATATCATCTTCAAGGTACGTTCGTAGGTAGGAGACCTCTGGTTTCTGTAGAAAATTCGATGAACAGTTTCAGGTTGTCATTGGGTGTGATTAACTAGACGAGACTAATGGAACACACTCGTGTTGTCATCAATGGTTTTCTTTTTTCTTTTTTTCAGAAAAAAAAGAAAAACATTTCTAACTAGAATTTGCTTGACTTTGGTGATTGCTTGGTGGAGGAGGTCCCATGATGAACAGTTCTTGTAAGCACAACTTAGGCAGGCTCTATTAATGCTTAATTTGTACTTCTCGAGGCATCCACTCACACCGCTTAGACTTCTAGGCTGCCTAGATCCCAGTTCGGCAGACTTATAGTGAACACCGATATGTTATTCCTCATTATGAGCTCGCATGTCTACATTAAGAAAGGGGATCTTGTTGTCCACACCTAACTCATGAGTGCTTTATTATTGACTCACAAGGCACTATGGTAATGTGCATATACATCAAACACGAATTGCAAAAATATCTGATGTAAACTATTTACCATTATACCCCGTTAGGCTACCAAATAGTTTAAGTCAGATATGTGTAAATGATGATTGAGATATACGCACATTACCGTAATAATGACCAAACTTCATTGCAGGGGTAGAATGAAACTCAAGCAGAAACTAGTAGTTTAATTTCTCTTAGGTATACAGTAACACAACACAACATAAAGCAATACAACACAACATTCCGTTACTTGTGTCACATTCTCAAGTGTACGGTACAATATGCTCTAGGTTTATGTACAAAGATCAAAGATCAGAGGAAATTATATAATTACTATAAACAGGAAAAAGATAATTGACTGTCGATTGTTATAAATTTGTGATACTTGAGCACTCGATCGTGAGCATGAAGGGCTTCGTGCTATGTTGAAAGGGTGTTTTTAATGATGTATTGATGGTTGGTTTCCTAAACGTGTGTGTGTATATATATATATATATATATATATATATATATATATATATATATATATATATTTTTTTTTTTTTTTTTTTTTTTTTTTTACTTTGTCGCTGTCTCCCGCGTTTGCGAGGTAGCGCAAGGAAACAGACGAAAGAAATGGCCCAACCCCCCCCCCCCCATACACATGTACATACACACGTCCACACACGCAAATATACATACCTACACAGCTTTCCATGGTTTACCCCAGACGCTTCACATGCCTTGATTCAATCCACTGACAGCACGTCAACCCCTGTATACCACATGGCTCCAATTCACTCTATTCCTTGCCCTCCTTTCACCCTCCTGCATGTTCAGGCCCCGATCACACAAAATCTTTTTCACTCCATCTTTCCACCTCCAATTTGGTCTCCCTCTTCTCCTCGTTCCCTCCACCTCCGACACATATATCCTCTTGGTCAATCTTTCCTCACTCATTCTCTCCATGTGCCCAAACCATTTCAAAACACCCTCTTCTGCTCTCTCAACCACGCTCTTTTTATTTCCACACATCTCTCTTACCCTTACGTTACTTACTCGATCAAACCACCTCACACCACACATTGTCCTCAAACATCTCATTTCCAGCACATCCATCCTCCTGCGCACATCTCTATCCATAGCCCACGCCTCGCAACCATACAACATTGTTGGAACCACTATTCCTTCAAACATACCCATTTTTGCTTTCCGAGATAATATATATATATATATATATATATATATATATATATATATTTTTTTTTTTTTTTTTTTCTTTTTTAATGTATATCTATTATACTTTGATGCAGTCTCCCAAGTTAGCGAGGTAGCGCAAGGAAACAGACGAAAGAATGGCTCAACCCACCCACATACACATGTATGTACATACACGTCCACACACGCATATATACATACCTATACATTTCAACGTGTACATATACACAGACATACACATATACAGACATATACATACACAGACACATACATATATACACATGTACATAATTCGTACTTGCTGCCTTTATTCATTCCCGTCGCCACACATGAAATGACAACTCTCTCCCCCCACATGTGCTCGAGGTAGCACTAGGAAAATACAACAAAGGCCACATTCGTTCACACTCAGTCTCTAGCTGTTATGTATAATGCACCGAAACCACAGCTCCCTTTCCACATCCAGGCCCACAAAACTTTCCAGGCCCACAAAACTATAACGCGGGAAATGGCGAATAGTTTGAAAGAAGAAAGATATATATATATATATATATATATATATATATATATATATATATATATATATATATATATATATATATATATGTGTGTGTGTGTGTGTGTGTGTGTGTGTATGATAATGCTAATGCGAGTGACGGTCAGAATGATATATTTTTCATATTCAAGACAGACAAAAGTAACACAAATTTACACAACCCACAGGTCACCTGGATGTGACCTGTGGCACCCCAGGAGTTACCAGACCAGTCCTCCTCATATGACCTCTGGCACCCTACGGGTCACCAGGCGAACCTCCCTGATGTGACCTCTGGTTTTGGCCTTTTTTTTTACTCATAAAACCTTTACCTTTTTCTTAACAAAGTTTGATTATCAGCATGAGAGAGAGAGCCGTATCCTCCCTTGTGAGTTTTGTGACGCTATTTCAAATATTGTAAGATACTTAACAGCAACTAATATCCGGTATATGAGTAAAAAGTTGACCATAGAGGCTGTAACACAACGCTCCACCAAAATTTTGTTTCAAAAAGCAGCATATTGTCATAAACACTGAACGTAGCCTGCTGTTCCTCGTTGCACAAAAGACAAGTAGACACTTTCTTTTTAAGCCGCTCAGCCTCAAGGTGCTTCATGGCTCTGATGGCGTCTTCCAGTGGATTATAGACCTATCATAATCATTCAGGAACAAAGCCAAGGTCCTCCACAGAAGGGTGATGATGTACAAAACGTCTTTGCTATTCATTAAATGTCTTTTGTGCGGAGACAAAACCAAAATATCCTCAAAGCTTTTATAGAGATTTTATTGAATGTTATGTTTGGCGAGAGAAAGGCTAGTTTATAAGCTTTTGCTCATATTTTGCGTAAATTTCTTTATACTAAAACAAATATTTGAGAGAACTACAATTATGATTGTTATGAGGATGTCTCATCCCATACAATTACCACTATTATATGACAGTTTATTCCAGTGCTTGTATAACGTCATATACCTAGGCGGTAGGATATTACCATCCTACATTTGACTACAAGCTGAAAGTTGTACCATTAGGAGCCCCACACACACCAGGAAGCCTCACTGCTAACCCGTCAGCTCAGTCATCAGTCAACAGTCTATATTCCACTACCGTATTGTGGACCACAGTCTTAATCACACGGGTCATTCCGCTCTTGTCTTAATAAGACAACGGCAGATAGTGTGTCTCAAGAGAGGTAGAGATACATATGTAAAATCCTCAGGTCATGTAAATGTTGTCGGTGCTCATTGCGCAGTTTGATCGTGTGTAATCTTTCTCTGTTAACGTTATCTGTGATGGTTATAATTCCCTCACCCTAACATGAGGACTCCAGCACCACCACGTGCAAATGTTATTTAACAGTGCGCTGCAGAGTGATAAGATTAACTAAATACCTAAATCAGGGACCAGACATTGCAAGCGTTTCCACTCAAGCTCTGGAACGTGATGTAATTTCACTCTGCTGAACCGTAGAGGAAATTTCCAACCTTCGCTCGAGATTATGTTGAGTCTCACATCTAAGTAAACTTCAGTGGCCACATATTGCAACTCGAAACCCAGCGACTGATGTATAGTCAGTCACCGGCGTGCTGAAGTTCCGCTCTACCTCTGGCTAACTCTCGTAAAGGTGGCATCGTCGAAGTCCCTCTTTCCACCCTCATCCCTCGCTCCCTGGGGATATTAGGGGGGAGAGGGGGAAACGTGGACGCCATTCGTTCAGAGCGACAGTTAGGTGGATATAGTGTGTGTGTGTGTGTGTGTGTGTGTGTGTGTGTGTGTGTGTGTGCGCGCGTGCGCATAAATATTCCCACATGTATATTTGAAACATTGTTATAACTATCGCTATCACCTATGCATTGAATCAGTTTCTAATGCGGCATATGAAAATAGAAAAAAAAATAATTGACTGTCGACTGTCATACAACATCTGTGATACTTGTTATTCATTGAGATAAGTAAAGGAACATCTCACACAGTAGTAAAACAAGAACAATCACGATTATCTCTCTGATCATTGTATACCTAAGATCGAGATATGGTTAATGTACAATATCTGGGAAATGATATACTGCTCGTATGTTAGTGACGTAAACTAAACGGCCCAATCCGAGGCGTTGGGAGTTACCTTAATACTAATGACGTTATCATTATCGCATATTTTTGCAATTTGCATTTAATTCCACATATCAGTATAGCATATACGTATTCCTGGATATTGTCTGTCATTGAGTCTCCTTGTATTTAACATTTTCATGAGCTCTTTTCTACTCCCGTCCCAGCATTTCCTCTTCTCTTCCTCATTCATCTAGCAACCTTTCTGTAGCTGCTGCTGTCGCATTAACCAAGAGACAATACGTCTTTTCCTTAACAGATAAAGGGAAATGATATAGGCAACCTGAAGCAGAGATGGAAGTGTTTGGGTGGAGCTAAAAGGATATGATATCTTTTATAGGGTACTGGTAGGACTGCTAAAGTAAACAGGAATATGTTTACATCAAAACTATACATTATCATATGAAGAAACAATACTTTATCCACATTAATATCAGTAACTTTTTGTAGCGTGTCTGGAACAGATGCCGCGTAATGGGTTCCGAAAGAAGCGAACCCATTCTCCTATGCTGTGTTCCAGCAGTGCCAAGATGTGCGTTCCTGCCCCAGCTGCCAAGATTTAATCATATTTGACCACACATTTTCAGTAGGGTTTGGGTCATTCCCTTTATTGGACCATTTCAGCAGCTCGATATCTCATTGTTCCTGGAATCACCGTCTGATAACCCTGACACTATGGTCACAGGAGTTACCAAGGGAAAAAGTAAGTAGAAAAATCTGAAAGGTTAGAAATCTATACTTTTATAAGGTTTCCTGAAGAGGAATAAAAAACGTAGATATATAAAGAAATAAAAGAGACGAGCAATTATTCAAAAAAAACTTTAAAAACATATGAATGAAATTTATTACTATTCTCAGGAGTTAAACATATAAGCTAGCAATATACACCGCTTGGCCGTGATTAAGTCATGCCCATGAAAGTATGCTCTGTTTAATGAATATGATTTACATGTATGACACACTACCATAAGTATCATCCACTCAGGATGAGGCACAGCGTATGTCCTTGCAGATGGCAGCATCACCTCCCCCAGGATCTCTAGAATACTGGTCGACTGTAAACATTCCAGTAATTTCTGCCAGTTCTCTAGCTCCGTAAAGGTGCGCCCCTCCCCACACGTTGTGGGTCATGTGTTCACCTCCTGCCACTTCATATTTGTGTTCGGCGGACATGTTTCATCCTGTCTGGTCGCCAATAACGAACACGTCCTCTTGTGGTGGTGGAGAAAGATTTTTCATCTGAGGAGATGACCTGCCCCAGTGTGCCAAGTCTTCATTAACACACCGCTGGGTATACTGTGTCGCTGGACGAGTCTCTCTTTCACGGCTGGTGTCCTGTGTTGATCACCTGACTCATGTAACCTCTCTCTAACTGTGTCATCTGACACGTCCAGATGAAATTGGTCTCGAAGATTAACTGCATTTGTGATGGGAAATCCCTGGATCTCTACCAGCATCCTCCTGTCTTCTTCCGGGGTCACTGTCCTTTGGTCTCACACAGATAGGACGGTCTAGGGACTTCCCCGTTACCTCCCACCTCAGCAACCAACGGTTAACTGTAGTTCGAGCTCATTACCTCTCGCTCGTTACTGCCGAGTCCAAGGGAACCACATTTCTCAGCCCGATGATCCGCCATCGATGTGCAACTTTTTCCCTGAAAGGAATTCATCTCCAGAGCTGAGGTCAACAAGACGGAGCGCTGGTGTTGTCTGAACTTTGCCATATGGAATCGGTTTCCATGTCAACACCCCGGGGTGGGCTGTTCAGGTTACGTCACTACCATACGAGTGTCAATTGTTTCCCTCTTACCCTACATTACCCATACCTTATATTCAGGTATACAATAATAACAGAAATAATTGTGCTGGGTGATAATATTGCAAGAGGTATTCCATTACCTGTCTGAATTAATCATAGTCATTACAATAAAACACTACATGTGTGATACGCTATGGAGAACAGTGTTTCAAACATAATGTGTGTGTGGAAGTATTAAAACACACGCACACACACACACACACACCACACACACACGCACACACACACACACACACACACCACACACACACACACACACACACACACACACACACATGCACACACACATACACACACACACACACACACACACACACACACACACACACACACAACACACACACACACACACACACACACACACACCACACACACACACACACACACACGCACACACACACACCACATACACACACACACACACACACACATACACACACACACACACCATATTCACCTGACTGTCGCCCTGATCGAATGGCGTTCCCCGTCCCCCTCTCCCCAGGGAACGAGGAACGGGGATAGACAGGGGGACTGCCACGGTGCCACACAGACAGGAGGACTGCCACGGTGCCACATTTTACGAGACTCTTATCCAGAAATGGAACGAAACTTCTCCAGGCGACTGTGCCATAAAGCACAACTCAGATTAATAGATGGCACACAATAACTTACATCTTTCCAAACAAGTTTCATGCTAAATTACATGTTATGGCCTCTGGTCTTTCTATCTTTGCTTCTATCGAAGAACTGTTCACTATCCTCGTTATCATACTGGCATAAGAACTTAAAAGATTGCGACCAAGTAACCCCTCACTCTTATCTTTTCGATCGTGAGCAAATATTGATTTCTTATCTGACCTGGCAAATCATCTTTATTAATTCTGGTACCATCTTTGGTGGCTTCCTTTGTACCTTCTCTAGCAGATCTCTGTAAATCACTAAATGCAGTGACTTTTCGCTTTATTATTTTATTATTATTTTACTTAATCGCTGTTTCTCGCGTCAGTGAGGTAGCGTCAGGAAACAGAGGAAGAATGGCCCATCCACACATATATACTCATATTCATACTTATACGTCAATACACGCATATGCATATATATATGCGCGAAAGAGAGACTTTTGGATGTTAATGTGCTGAGAGGTGCAACTGGAGGGATGTCTGATCATTATCTTGTGGAGGCTAAGGTGAAGATTTGTATGGGTTTTCAGAAAAGAAGAGTGAATGTTGGGGTGAAGAGGGTGGTGAGAGTAAGTGAGCTTGGGAAGGAGACTTGTGTGAGAAAGTACCAGGAGAGACTGAGTACAGAATGGAAAAAGGTGAGAACAATGGAAGTAAGAGGAGTGGGGGAGGAATGGGATGTATTTAGGGAATCAGTGATGGATTGCGCAAAAGACGCTTGTGGCATGAGAAGAGTGGGAGGTGGGTTGATTAGAAAGGGTAGTGAGTGGTGGGATGAAGAAGTAAGAGTATTAGTGAAAGAGAAGAGAGAGGCATTTGGACGATTTTTTGCAGGGAAAAAAAGAAATTGAGTGGGAGACGTATAAAAGAAAGAGGCAGGAGGTCAAGAGAAAGGTGCAAGAGGTGAAAAAAGGGCAAATGAGAGTTGGGGTGAGAGAGTATCATTAAATTTTAAGGAGAATAAAAAGATGTTCTGGAAGGAGGTAAATAAAGTGCGTAAGACAAGGGAGCAAATGGGAACTTCAGTGAAGGGCGCAAATGGGGAGGTGATAACAAGTAGTGGTGATGTGAGAAGGAGATGGAGTGAGTATTTTGAAGGTTTGTTGAATGTGTTTGATGATAGAGTGGCAGATATAGGGTGTTTTGGTCGAGGTGGTGTGCAAAGTGCGAGGGTTAGGGAAAATGAGTTGGTAAACAGAGAAGAGGTAGTAAAAGCTTTGCGGAAGATGAAAGCCGGCAAGGCAGCAGGTTTGGATGGTATTGCAGTGGAATTTATTAAAAAAGGGGGTGACTGTATTGTTGACTGGTTGGTAAGGTTATTTAATGTATGTATGACTCATGGTGAGGTGCCTGAGGATTGGCGGAATGCGTGCATAGTGCCATTATATAAAGGCAAAGGGGATAAGAGTGAGTGCTCAGATTACAGAGGTATAAGTTTGTTGAGTATTCCTGGCAAATTATATGGGAGGGTATTGATTGAGAGGGTGAAGGCATGTACAGAGCATCAGATTGGGGAAGAGCAGTGTGGTTTCAGAAGTGGTAGAGGATGTGTGGATCAGGTGTTTGCTTTGAAGAATGTATGTGAGAAATACTTAGAAAAGCAAATGGATTTGTATGTAGCATTTATGGATCTGGAGAAGGAATATGATAGAGTTGATAGAGATGCTCTGTGGAAGGTATTAAGAATATATGGTGTGGGAGGCAAGTTGTTAGAAGCAGTGAAAAGTTTTTCTCGAGGATGTAAGGCATGTGTACGTGTAGGAAGAGAGGAAAGTGATTGGTTCTCAGTGAATGTAGGTTTGCGGCCGGGGTGTGTGATGTCTCCATGGTTGTTTAATTTGTTTATGGATGGGGTTGTTAGGGAGGTGAATGCAAGAGTTTTGGAAAGAGGGGCAAGTATGAAGTCTGTTGGGGATGAGAGAGCTTGGGAAGTGAGTCAGTTGTTGTTCGCTGATGATACAGCGCTGGTGGCTGATTCATGTGAGAAACTGCAGAAGCTGGTGACTGAGTTTGGTAAAGTGTGTGAAAGAAGAAAGTTAAGAGTAAATGTGAATAAGAGCAAGGTTATTAGGTACAGTAGGGTTGAGGGTCAACTCAATTGGGAGGTGAGTTTGAATGGAGAAAAACTGGAGGAAGTGAAGTGTTTTAGATATCTGGGAGTGGATCTGGCAGCGGATGGAACCATGGAAGCGGAAGTGGATCATAGGGTGGGGGAGGGGGCGAAAATTCTGGGAGCCTTGAAGAATGCGTGGAAGTCGAGAACATTATCTCGGAAAGCAAAAATGGGTATGTTTGAAGGAATAGTGGTTCCAACAATGTTGTATGGTTGCGAGGCGTGGACTATGGATAGAGTTGTGCGCAGGAGGATGGATGTGCTGGAAATGAGATGTTTGAGGACAATGTGTGGTGTGAGGTGGTTTGATCGAGTAAGTAACGTAAGGGTAAGAGAGATGTGTGGAAATAAAAAGAGCGTGGTTGAGACAGCAGAAGAGGGTGTTTTGAAATGGTTTGGTCACATGGAGAGAATGAGTGAGGAAAGATTGACCAAGAGGATATATGTGTCGGAGGTGGAGGGAACGAGGAGAAGAGGGAGACCAAATTGGAGGTGGAAAGATGGAGTGAAAAAGATTTTGTGTGATCGGGGCCTGAACATGCAGGAGGGTGAAAGGAGGGCAAAGAATAGAGTGAATTGGATCGATGTGGTATACCGGGGTTGACGTGCTGTCAGTGGATTGAATCAAGGCATGTGTATGGGGGTGGGTTGGGCCATTTCTTTCGTCTGTTTCCTTGCGCTACCTCGCAAACGCGGGAGACAGCGACAAAGCAAAAAAGAAAAAAAAAAAAAAAAAAAAAAAAAATATATATATATATATATATATATATATATATATATATATATATATATATATATATATATATATATATATATTTATTTATTTATTTATTTATTCATTTTGCTTTGTCGCTGTCTCCCGCGTTAGCGAGGTAGCGCAAGGAAACAGACGAAAGAATGGCCCAACCCGCCCACATACACATGTATATACATACATGTCCACACACGCACAATATACATACCTATACATCTCAATGTACACATATATATACACACAGAGACATATACATATATACACATGTACATAATTCATACTGTCTGCCTCTATTTGTTCCCATCGCCACCTCGCCACACATGTAATAACAACCCCCTCCCCTTCATGTGTGCGAGGTAGCGCTAGGAAAAACACCAAAGGCCCCATTCGTTCACACTCAGTCTCTAGCTGTCATGTAATAATGCACCGAAACCACAGCTACCTTTCCACATTCAGACCCCACACACTTTGCATGGTTTACCCCAGACTCTTCACATGCCCTGGTTCAATCCACTGACAGCACGTCGACCCCAGGTATACCACATCGTTCCAGTTCACTCTTTCCTTGCACGCCTTTCACCCTCCTGCATCTTCAGGCCCCGATCACTCAAAATCTTTTTCACTCCATCTTTCCACCTCCAATTTGGTCTCCCAATTCTCCTCGTTCCCTCCACCTCTGACACATATATCCTCTTGGTCAATCTTTCCCCACTCATTCTCTCCATGTGCCCAAACCATTTCAAAACACCCTCTTCTGCTCTCTCAACCACGCTCTTTTTATTTCCACACATCTCTCTTACCCTTCCATTACTTACTCGATCAAACCACCTCACACCACACATTGTAATCAAACATCTCATTTCCAGCACATCCACCCTCCTGCGCACAACTCTATCCATAGCCCACGCCTCGCAACCATACAACATTGTTGGAACCACTATTCCTTCAAACATACCCATTTTTGCTTTCCGAGATAATGTTCTCGACTTCCACACATTCTTCAAGGCTCCCAGGATTTTCACCCCCTCCCCCACCCTATGATTCACTTCCGCTTCCATGGTTCCATCCGCTGCCAGATCCACTCCCAGATATCTAAAACACTTTACTTCCTCCAGTTTTTCTACATTCAAACTTACCTCCCAATTGACTTGGCCCTCAACCTTACTGTACCTAATAACCTTGCTCTTATTCACATTTACTCTTAACATTCTTCTTTCACACACTTTACCAAACTCAGTCACCAGCTTCTGCAGTTTCTCACATGAATCAGCCACCAGCGCTGTATCATCAGCGAACAGCAACTGACTCACTTCCCAAGCTCTCTCATCCACAACAGACTTCATACTTGCCCCTCTTTCCAAAACTCCTGCATTCACCTCCCTAACAACCCCATCCATAAACAAAGTAAACAACCATGGAGACATCACACACCCCTGCCGCAAACCTACATTCACTGAGAACCAATCACTTTCCTCTCTTCCTACACGTACACATGCCTTACATCCTCGAGAAAAACTTTTCACTGCTTCTATCAACTTGCCTCCCACACCATATATTCTTAATACCTTCCACAGAGCATCTCTATCAACTCTATCATAAGCCTTCTTCAGATCCATAAATGCTACATACAAATCCATTTGCTTTTCTAAGTATTTCTCACATACATTCTTCAAAGCAAACACCTGATCCACACATCCTCTACCTCTTCTGAAACCACACTGCTCTTCCCCAATCTGATGCTCTGTACATGCCTTCACCCTCTCAATCAATACCCTCCCATATAATTTGCCAGGAATACTCAACAAACTTATACCTCTGTAATTTGAGCACTCACTCTTATCCACTTTGCCTTTATATAATGGCACTATGCACGCATTCCGCCAATCCTCAGGCACCTCACCATGAGTCATACATACATTAAATAACCTTACCAACCAGTCAACAATACAGTCACCCCCTTTTTTAATAAATTCCACTGCAATACCATCCAAACCTGCTGCCTTGCCGGCTTTCATCTTCCGCAAAGCTTTTACTACCTCTTCTCTGTTTACCAACTCATTTTCCCTAACCCTCGCACTTTGCACACCACCTCGACCAAAACACACTATATCTGCCACTCTATCATCAAACACATTCAACAAACCTTCAAAATACTCACTCCATCTCCTTCTCACATCACCACTACTTGTTATCACCTCCCCATTTGCGCCCTTCACTGAAGTTCCCATTTGCTCCCTTGTCTTACGCACTTTAATTACCTCCTTCCAGAACATCTTTTTATTCTCCCTAAAATTTAATGATACTCTCTCACCCCAACTCTCATTTACCCTCTTTTTCACCTCTTGCACCTTTCTCTTGACCTCCTGTCTCTTTCTTTTATACATTTCCCACTCAATTGCATTTTTTCCCTGCAAAAATCGTCCAAATGCCTCTCTCTTCTCTTTCACTAATAATCTTACTTCTTCATCCCACCACTCACTACCCTATCTAATCAACCCACCTCCCACTCTTCTCATGCCACAAGCATCTTTTGCGCAATCCATCACTGATTCCCTAAATACATCCCATTCCTCCCCCACTCCCCTTACTTCCATTGTTCTCACCTTTTTCCATTCTGTACTCAGTCTCTCCTGGTACTTCCTCACACAAGTCTCCTTCCCAAGCTCACTTACTCTCATCACTCTCTTCACCCCAACATTCACTCTTCTTTTCTGAAAACCCATACAAATCTTCACCTTAGCCTCCACAAGATAATGAGCAGACATCCCTCCAGTTGCACCTCTCATAACATTAACATCCAAAAGTCTCTCTTTCGCGCGCCTGTCAATTAACACGTAATCCAATAACGCTCTCTGGCCATCTCTCCTACTTACATACGTATACTTATGTATATCTCGCTTTTTAAACCAGGTATTCCCAAACACCGTTCCTTTTTCAGCACAAAAATGTACAAGCTATTCACCATTTCCATTTACAACAATGAACACCCAATGTATACCAATTATTCCCTCAACTGCCACATTACTCACCTTTGCGTTCAAATCCCCCATCACTATAACCCGGTCTCGTGCATCAAAACCACTAACACATTCATTTATATATATATATATATATATATATATATATATATATATATATATATATATGATTTGGTAAACAGAGAAGAGGTAGTAAAAGCTTTGCGGAAGATGAAAGCCGGCAAGGGAACGGGTTTGGATGGTAATGTGGTGGAATTTATTAAAGAAAGGGGTGACTGTATTGTTGACTTATTAGTAAGATTATTTAATGTATGTATGAGTCATGGTGAGGTGCATGTGGATTGGCGAAATGCTTGCATAGTGCCATTGTACAAAGGCAAAGGGGATAAGAGTGAGTGCTGAAATTACAGAGGTATAAGTTTGTTGAGTATTCCTGGTAAATTATATGGGAGGGTATTGATTGAGAGGGAGAAGGCATGTACAGAGCATCAGATTGGGGAAGAGCAGTGTGATTTTACAAGTGGTAGAGGATGTGTGGATCAGGTGTTTGCTTTGAAGAATGTATGTGAGAAATACTTAGAAAAGCAAATGGATTTGTATGTAGCATTTATGGATCCGGAGAAGGCATATGATAGAGTTGATAGAGATGCTCTGTGGAAGGTAGTAAGATAATATGGTGTAGGAGGGAAGTTGTTAGAAGCAGTGAAAAATTTTTATCGAGGATGTAAGGCATGTGTACGTGTAGAAAGAGAGGAAAGTGATTGGTTCTCAGTGAATGTAGGTTTGCGGCAGGGGTGTGCGATGTCTCAATGGTTGTTTAATTTGTTTATGGATGGGGTTGTTAGGGAGGTGAATGCAAGAGTTTTGGAAAGAGGGGCAAGTATGCAGTCTGTTGTGGATGAGAGAGCTTGGGAAGTGAGTCAGTTGTGTTCGCTGACGATACAGCGCTGGTGGCTGATTCATGTGAGAAACTGCAGAAGCTGGTGACTGAGTTGGTAAGGTGTGTGAGAGAATAAAGTTGAGAGTATATGTTACTAAGTGCAAGGCTATTAGGTATTGTAGGGTTGAGGGTCAAGTCTATTGGGAGGTAAATTTAAATGGAGAAAAACTGGTGGAAGTGAAGTGTTTTAGATATCTGAGAGTGGATTTGGCAGCGGATGGAACCATGGAAGCGGAAGTGAATCATAGGATGGGGAGGGGGCGAAAATTCTGGGAGCCTTGAAGAATGTGTGGAAGTCGAGAACATTATTTCGGAAAGCAAAAAGGGGTATGTTTGAAGGAATAGTGTTTCCAACAATGTTGTATGGTTGCGAGGCGTGGGCTATGGATAGAGTTGTGCGGAGGAGGGTGGATGTGCTGGAAATGAGCTGTTTGAGGACAATATGTGGTGTGAGATGGTTTGATCGAGTAAGATATGTAAGGGTAAGAGAGATGTGTGGTAATAAAAAGAGTGGTTGAAAGAGCAGAAGAGGGTGTTTTGAAATGGTATGGTCACATGGTGAGAATGAGTGAGGATAGATTGACCAAGAGGATATATATGTCAGAGGTGGAGGGAACGAGGAGAAGTGGGAGACCAATTTGGAGGTGAAAAGATGGAGTGAAAAAGATTTTGAGTGATCGGGGCCTGAACATGCAGGAGGGTGAAAGGCGTGCAAGGAATAGAGTGAATTGAAACGATGTGGTATACCGGGGTCGACGTGCTGTCAATGGATTGAACCAGGGCATGTGTAGCGTCTGGGGTAAACCATGGAAAGTTCTGTGGGGCCTGGATATGGAAAGAGAGCTGTGGTTTCGGTGCATTATTACATGACAGCTAGCGACTGAGTGTGAACGAATGGAGCCTTTGTTGTCTTTTCCTAGCGCTATCTCGCACACATGAGGGGGGAGGGGGTTGTTATTCCATGTGTGGCGAGGTGGCCATGGGAATGAATAAAGGCAGACAGTATGAATTATGTACATGTGTATAATTGTATATGTCTGTGTGTGTATACATATATGTGTATACGTTGAGATGTATAGGTATTTATATTTGCGTGTGTGGACGTGTATGTATATAAATGTGTATGTGAGTGGCTTGGGCCATTTCTTTCGTCTGTTTCCTTGCGCTACCTCGCAAACACGGGAGACAGCGACAAAGCAAAAAAAGAAAAAAAAAAAAAAAAAAAAAATATATATATATATATATATATATATATATATATATATATATATATATATATATATATATCAACATATACAGCCATATAGATATATAAACATGTACATGTTCATACTTGCTTGCCTTCATCCATTCTTGTGTGTGTGTGTGTGTGTGTGTGTGTGTGTGTGTGTGTGTGTGTGTGTGTGTGTGTGTGTGTGTATGCGTGTGTGTGTGTGTGTGTGTGTGTGTGTGTGTGTGTGTGTGTGTGTGTATGCGTGTGTGTGTGTGTGTGTGTGTGTGTGTGTGTGTGTATGTGTGTGTTTGATGATATCTAAGACATCTTATTCTGGCTTACAAGGGAGAAAGAATACTGTCCTTGTAATTCCAGCATATAGCGGAAAGCGGGGAAGAGAGGCGGGAGCTTGGGCCTGGAAATCTTCCCTTCCTGAAACATCACTTTCTAAGTATATGAAGAATGTTAGGATCTCAAGACGATTTTTCCTTAATGGCTCAGTTATCAGCTGATGCTACTTGGTCAAGATGGTAAACAACGAAAACGTTTTAAGACAGAAAAGAATCTTAAACATGCATGTTAGGATTTCAATCAAGAACTCGTGAATGCGGTAGCAAAGGTTTAAGTCCAAATGCAATTCAATGCTTAGAGAGAATACCTAAATGAGAGGGTAATGTGGTGAAGACATGATAGAAAACGTTATCACAGTACCTGAGGATCTTGTTATCTTCACGAGTTATCAGGTGGACGAAGTCCCATGAGCGTAACTTTGAAAAAAGAATTTCTTACAATGTGAAGGAAAACCGTAAAGAATAAAGTATTAAATCAAAAGCAAGAGAAGTTAATTTCAAGGATTCTATGAGCCTATTATGATATGAAAATAATGACAGCAAAATTTTGACAGGCAAAAATAAATGGGTGCCCATTCAATATTGTTTTCGCTTGTGATATACCACACGCACGAAATGTATTTCAGAGAACCAAGAATAAAAACCGATCATAAATTACATTGAATACCATAAAATACTTAAGAATCACGGATTCTAGTCCAGACGATTTCTTCCAAAGACTGCTAAATGAAGTTAGCCGACAAATATCTTTTCCGATCACCAACAATTTCAACAATTCTCTTCGGGAAGGGAAAGTGCCAAATGACCGGAAAGTAAACAATGTAACACTGATGTCAAAAAAGAGATAGAAAATGTGCTTCGACCAAGCGTCACATCTGCCCTACCTCGGCCCCACGAACAATGAGACACAATAACTAGAGGGAAAGTTACTCCATTCTAAGTAGACAATAGACGTATCACCACCCCTCAACACAGCTTTAGAAATAGATAATGTTATTTAATGAGCCTGTATGAATTATTTCCTCATATCTACAGTAACTGGGGCTCCAGGACACCCTCTGCTCTCATACGCCTGGATTTTTGCAAAACCTTTGATAAAATACCACGTCATGAAATGCTAAACGAAATCAAAGCTCACGGTGTCTGAGATTGAATGCGCACATAGATGGTGGTGGTCTGGCTCTCGGGAAGAAAACAGAGAGTGGAAGAAACGGGATTGCATCCGACTGGCTTAACGTGACGAGTTGGGGTTCCACAAGGCTCAGCCGTAGGACCAATAATTTTCATCTACATCAATGATCCACAGACAGAACTCACCGGTAGACTCTCTAAATTTGCTTATGACACAAAGTTAGGAACTGCAGCCCAGTCAAAGGAAGATTGCCTAATGATTAAAAGGGACTTCGATCAATTGATATAGTGATCACGGACATGGTAAATGAGTTTTAATGTAGTCCTATGCAAAGTAATGCACCATGGCTAAAAATGAAGTATAGACCACAAATATAAAACGCATGGTAAAACAATGTTAGAAGTTAAGGAGGAAAGGGACATTGATAGTGATTACCAGTTATAACCTAAAATATGGTCACCATTGTTAATTGGACACAATACAGTAAATAGGACGTTGAAATTCACAGATAAATGTATAAACTATAAAACAAAGGATACTTAGAATACTTTGCTCGATATCGGTCATCAAACCTGATGAAAGATAAAAAAGAAAAAAAATATGAAAAAAAAGCATCAAAGATCTAAGATCATGTTAACATGAACAGAGTCAGAACAAATCTAGAGATAGTTTTTGAAACATTAAACAAGTCTGACAAAACATTATACGAAACTTTCTTCACTTTAGGTCCAGTTACCAGAAGAGAATGGTAAGGTGAAAAAACAGACATGTGATAGTAACGTGAGCAATTTTCTTTTTTAAATGTGTAGTGGTTGATCAACGTATTAAACTACCTTCATATATTGTTAACGCAAAAACCATTCGTACCTTTAATACATTAATAAACACAACCTCATTGATATCTGTTACCAGTAAATTATCATTTTGATAAGTTTTCCTTAAGCTTTTAATCTCAACTTTTACGTTTATGTTCTAACCGTCTTTCTTCTTTAGAATCCAGCCCTGTGCCGTGATCTGGTATGAAATTTTCTCTGTACGTCCTTACTTTCCTACAAATTTTCTATGGTTTCCCACCTCCATGCTCGATGGTGTTATTCTTTTTTCTCTCTAATCTTTTTCTTTCCGATAGTTGAGCCGGATGGAGAGGTGGGTGGAGAGGTGCCTTCTGCTTTACTATCCTGTTTCTACGACTTTGTTAGGCCTAGTTCTTAGATGATAGCCTCATCATGGACCATAAGGTCTCTTGTTACCTGTCCATCCCATGTACCTCATGAGAAGTGTGATGTCCGTGACCCAAACCTCACCACTGATTCTACACCAACTTGGGCGCCAAAAAAGATGGTGCAACGAATGTGCTGTGAACACTGCTTGATAAGAGAATGGTACGACCTTTTATCATTCTCTGGAGACTCCTTGAGTAGGGTAACGTGTCCCTGGTGACCCGAGTCAATTACAGATAAGTAATCTCTAGGGGTTTATCGTATAGAATAATGAGTAACCCTAACCTGACCCCTATAGGGAGCAATAAACTGGCTCAAGTATCCTCTGGCGGGCTATATAAACCCCATCTGGGTTTGTCCACCGCCTGGACCATAGTCAGTGCATGTGAGTATAGGATATCAGGACAGCTTCTAAGGGCCTGGCTCTCTGTCTGTATTTGTTACCCAAAGGACGAAGTAAAACTCATCTGCCTGATGAGTATCATGCTTCACTGTGCGCCCTGAACCCTTACTTCATCAAGCACCTCTCTCACTGTCTCTCTTGCCTCTAATGGTTAGGTAAGGCCCTTTATATCACCTCTACATGCAAATCTTTGATGGTTAGGAAGACTGTATATCCTCTTTTACATTAAAGTCTTAGGATTAGTTAAATTGTCCATTTCATTTAGCCCTCACTGGCACATCAATGATCATAAAACTCCTTAATCTTAAACACACGACCTTCGTATTGTGACTTCCCCTGTGGCCATAGGAACATATCAACGCTCAGTGATATAAGCACATGTTAAGAACGCGGGGAGCAATAACATGACCGTAGGAGAATTATGCAACAGACTAAACACAGTGAAAAATGATATCAAAGAACATGAAATTCCAGTATTGATGAGGGAGACCTTAGTGCAAAGGTGGACTGTGAACATCAACTGTGAACAGGATAGCTTAGGAAGCTTTGGTATGGGAAATATGTATGATAATAGTTAGCATCTCATAACATTAAGGCACCTGGATATCACCAGACGAAATATCAGTAGATCATACTGACTGTATCATTTGAAACAGAAAGTGGAGACCCTCTCTTCTGGACACAATAATATATAGATGATGCAGAATACCAACTAACCTTAGATTCGCAATATCAATAATCAAGATCAAGCTAAAAGCTATCAGAAAAGTTGTGAAGAACGCAAAATTCGATATAAAGAGGATATACAAGGCACAACACAGAAATGAATTCCAGATACAACTAGAAGGAAGATCCCAGCCACCAAAATCAAGCACTATAATGAAAAAAGATGTATTCAAAGAAGCAGTAAATGAGAATGACAAAGATGTGACTGGCCTTAAAGAAAACTAAGAAGTGAATAAGTAAAGTCTTATAACTGAAGGAAAAAGAAGGAAATAAGTTGAAGGTGCTGAGAATCACACAGGATAAGAACTAAAAAGACGTAGAAATTCAAACTTCAACCAAAAAATACTTTAAGGGAAAGAAAAATATAAAATTCTGGGAAAATAGAAATAAGGTTATGGAGAAGGTTCGAAGGGAGACCGATAGCAAAAAAATGATATTAAAGGAACCAAAACTTTTTATGAAATTTTTCAAAAGGCTGCGGCAATAGCCACAAAATAATAGATGAAAAGAGAACTTAAGAAAGAGTGAGGAAGAATACAGGAAATATTTATAAATTAACATAAAACCATGTTTAATTCTAGTATAGTTCTAACCCTCAGTCGCATATGAATAGAGTTAGCTGAGTAATAGAAAGGCAGCTGGGTAGGGTATGTAACATACTACCTAGTTATATCAAAGACGAAGTATAACCTGTGTTTATGGTTTTATCACGATGGAATAAGGTTGTCATCTAAACTAGTTGAAGAATTTCGAAAAATGATGATTACTGATATAAACCAAATGACTACAGGCGTAATGATGTTACAACAAACTGGCTTTAGAAGAGGAAGATCAACTATTGATGAAGTTATTACAATCAGGCAGATGATGTGAAAGGCCGAAATGCTTACGCAGACCTACAGAGACTGTTATTTCAAGTACCAGAACATTTTGGAATCCCACTAAATACACCAAGAGTGTTGAATGTACTGTGTGAGAGAGTGACAAGCACGAGAAGGAAATGAAAACGAGAGTAAGATAAGGATGTGTTATCTCACAGATGTTGTTATATTGTATTCCTGGAGCAGATAACATGCAAAGTAATGATAGGGAGTGACAATGAGTGAGGAAGAAGTGTAAGATCTGAATTAGGCCGATGGAAAGGCTTTGACTGCTGACACTTTTGAACCAGTTGCGACACAACAAAACAAAAATGAATGAATGAACATAAATGATTTCAAAACTAGTAATCAAAAGAGAAGAGAAATGATGGCGACAGACATCAAACACCTGCTCGACATAAGAAAAAAAAGTCACAGTCAAAAGTGACCTTATTCGTAATATCTGGAGGTCATAAGATATGATGGAAATAGTGTACAATAAAGGATATATGGAGAAGGATAGCAAGAGCAGCAACAACTTATAGCGTTTCAAAACATCTTCAGAAAAGGAGGGAATAATCAAAGCGTATAAAGAGACGGACATATGTACATTGTACGTAGAAAAAAGTTTTGGTATACGGAGCCTCGACATGGGCACCAATAATAATTGATGATAAAAATTTATGCCCTCAGAATAATCTAACGAGGAATGCATTCAACAAAAGCCTGAATGAGTATATGAAAATAATGGAAATAAGGAGATAGGTCAACTCTATATAATCATAGAAAAATTAGATAACCACCATTAACTTCGTTTGGTTATCAGCAAAACAATTAAAGAAGGTAAATAGATTAAAACAGAGTGTCGGAGTCCGCAACTCGCCTGGATCTTCGAAGTCCCAATATACGCCTGGTCAAAGCTGAACAGAGCCGTCTGTCTCTGCCTGACGAAACAGAGAGCTCTGTAAGGGTTCCTTCAGACACGTCATGAGACATGACTGCCGCTGTACCTACTAACTTTCTGTTTCTAGCGTCACTTGCCAGCACTTCACTCCCAACTATGGGACCAAAGAAACATGTTGCTTACGGTACGCGAGTGACGAGAACCCTTTTGGCCATGTTAGCTTATGCCTGAACTGGATTAGTCTCTAATTCTGGTGTACGTGGACCTAATATATGATATAACAGACTTATGATGAGGATCATTTTCAACACTTCAGCTACCACCTCGAATCATGAATATTTCTGACTTCTTACAAATACCGATTGCTGTCTCATTTTTGATATCTTGGTAGTAGAGAGCATAGTATCAAGGAATATGCGTCTTAATACAGATGGCTGCAACGCTCTTCAAGATATCCATCGAAGCGACAATTGTCATTGTCGGTTAGCCCTGTCATCTCCACGAACCCAACGGACATTGAGGCCTCGATCTTATGCTGTGAGAATCATTCTCTCTTCAGATCACCGATGTTCCTCTCAGTATCATACCTTTGGTGTCCTCAACATTCAATATCGTTTTTTTATACTTAGAATCATATTAATGTTTGTGGTGTTTGCTTTCTGTCCGTGTTCATTATTCTGGTCGCTTGGACTAACGGATTGATAAATGTCTCCTGATAATGTTAAAGGAATGTGTTGCAGTTTGATATACTCCAGTGTTATATACTAATATTTACCAGTCGGTGTTGTGAGGTAGTGGTTCCGTCTGATGACTGTAAATCAGTACTTTTGAATACCATAAAAAAGTCTTATATTTCCTTCAACTCTAAGAATATGTCTTATGTTTCCTCCAACTCTAAGAATAAGTCTTACGTTTCCTACAACTCTAAGAGAGTACAAACCTTATGGCGACATTTCCATAAGGTAAAACATGAGCTTTTTTAATGATCGTCTCAAAATACAAGTATGATTAATCTATTTTCAGAGTCAATGGACTATGTCACACGTACATAACAAAACTGAAATTGTTAGTGGATTTACAGCAATGTCGAATTCTGCTGTGAAGTTCATCTTTATAATTCGTCGGTGTCAACTGCGGATTTATTCATTATTACTCCGGTCTGTGTGGGAATATCTAGTGCCAGTTGTCTGTAAGTTTCTTATTGCTTTACATCACTTACGTCCATAGTTAAGCTGAGGGAAGCGTTGTGTCTCGACTGACCTGCATACTCACTTCAACAAAGACCCAGACTACTACACACATCGCTGGAGCGATGTCATACCAGCTGAAGTTTAGCTTTCATCTCTTCATATAACTGTAATCTGCCCTTATAAAGTAAACAGGTGACTTTTGTACTCTACTAATGAACCGTCTGTAATCACGATCCTTTTGGATCCAGTGGTCCAGTGATATGCAAAGAGAGAGTAAAGAAATCAAATTTGTAGCAGAAAAAAGAAACGAAAAAGGGCAAAGGAAATGTCTGAGTGATAACAGTTCCATTTTCATGATGGATCATGAAGATGGTGTTCCAGTTAGTCACTGAGGAGGTTATGAATACTAGCAGAACTGTGTCGACCTCAAACACTCTAAAGAAACCTGCGACTGAGGTGTGAGAGAGGCTGCCAATTTCTTGTGTGTGTGTGTGTGTGTGTGTGTGTGTGTGTGTGTGTGTGTGTGTGTGTGTGTGTGTGTGTGTTTTGTGTCATCCACGTATTAACGAGCTGATGGAATTTCTTCCGAAGTTGTTTAATATGGAGTGATTGGTTCGTTATCGCACGACAATCTTTTAGATTCCTGATTTTCCTTCCTGAGAGACACAGCCACTGCCTTTAGTTCTGCTGCTCACCTGTATCTGGCGAGGGTCCTTCTGCCTTCGTCTTGAATATATGGAAGGAGTTGTCCCTCCCCGTCACCAAGGTCCTAAGGCTGCCAGTTACTTGGTGACAGGAGAAACTATACTTTTCCATAGCATATGTAGTTCATACCTTCGCCCTTATACCACTACAGAAGTAGGGGTCTTCACTTGTGGCACAGAGGCAGTTTTCCTTTCTCTGCGCCATTCCGGTATCGCAAATGTGGTTGACGCTTCCCATCCAGTGAAGTTGGAGCGCCTGGCATCTCACTAAGGATAGGGATTCTACTGCTGGAGGAACTTGCTGATTTGGCAGCTCTTGCAGAAGATTGTGCTTATTCACACCTCTGTGTCTTGAGGAAACTCCAGGACCTGGCAATGCCTCTTCGTTGTGCTGTATGGAGTACTGCAGGCCTTATGGAATGTGTCAACATGATTTCTTTATGGCTCAGTTATAACATCTGTCCACTGTTGAGTGAGCGACCTGAATGTATGACAGGTTTCAATGATGGGCTATGTTTTGGATCCTGTTTCTGTGACCTCCGTAGATGTTCGTATGTGCCTACATCACCTTCAACTGAACTTCATCTTTGAAGTCATTAGTTTCCAGAGTAACATCGGAATCTTTATATGATCCAGTCTAACTGTATCTTTCTTTTTCATTCTTATCACCAACTTCCTCCAACTCTATTTTCTACTCGTTGCGATGTCGTATATTAGCTCTCCATCATCAAGCATTATTTTTTTTCCTCTGTTGATCTGGTATAATTATTTTCTTGGGAAACATTGTGCATATATTTGTATGGTTTTAATCATTCCATGATGATGGAAACACAGGCAATCATAGGTTCAAAGGCTGTCATTCATAGGTTCGGTCAGGATCACCTCATCCTTAAATATGTTATGATATTCTAGTAAAGGCCTCTTTGTGTTGAAGTGAGACGTCTTTGTATGGATGCCCAACTTTGGTCGCCTCAGGCAGGTTCTGTAAGGTCCTGCTTTAAATATGATTTAAGTTCAGCAAGTGGTCGAGGAGGCCAAGACGGCAGTGACTCCTTCCTCAGCTGAAATGAAGTCATCGTCCACAGGAACTTCAGAAACTCTGATGGCTGCCTCTCTCTCAGGCACAAGATACTGACTGAGGTGTCTTTCTCAGAAATCTTTTTTCCTTTTCTCTCATTTCTGCTGTGGTTGTTGGTTTTGGACCATTCTACAATATATGTTGGATCTCACAATGTCAACCGTCATGTCACTATCCCATTGTCTGTATATTCTTTAACACAACACCAGTCATTATATACCAGCGTCAGGAACCATGTGTCACAAGAGTCAGCGGTAATGTAACATCATCAGCAGTTACATAACACTGTCTGCTTACAGATATTATTGTGTCGGATGTTGTCTGCATGCTAATGTTCTTACACTTGGATATAAAGACAGTTAACGCAAACGGTGACAACAATTGTGTGTCAGGTTTTGGGATGGCATTTATTATTGTCAACAATCAAGAAACATGATAATTTAGTGTCAGTCATGAGACAACACTAACATCAGCCGTCTTACACCACAGTGTCAGCCATAAGACCACACTTGCATCAGCTGTCAGACGCCACAGTGTCAGCCGTAACACAGTACGGAAACACTCGTCGTACAACATGATGAAAACCATCGTAACAGACCACAGCGTCACCTGTCACGTACCATACTGTAAACAGTTAGTTACCACAATTCCAGGTGTCATGTGTCAGGTGTCATGTGCCAGATTCTTCGCCGTCAGGCAACACACTATGAACCATCGAGTAAGACCATGTCAGGCGTCAGGCAGACACAAACCTGTCTAATACCATGATGTCAGCCGTCAGTTACCACAAGTAAACTCCTGTGTATTTACTGAGGCCGTTCCACCTGGGGCTCGGTCCAATATCGTTTTCCGTTGACAATTTTGCGAAAATTAGAAACAATGTGTCTTTTGGAAAGGAATTTTCCTTTTCAAATATTTTCGTTTCTGTGGCTGTCCCAATATCTTTAGATGTTGATACACTCCTGTTTTACTCTCCTTATAGCCTATTTACAATCTTGATATCATAGACTTAATTTCTATGGTTAATACAGCTCTGGTCGGTTGTAAACCAAAAAGTTACCGAATTCAGAATACAGTTGAAGATCATTGTGTGCAGATAACATATCACTCAGCGCCTTAAATAATGAATCCCATTCCAATGAACATAGTGCAATGAAGACACATATGAACACAGTGTACTAATGGAATGAACTGTGTGATGTAAGTGAACTTTGGGAGAAGCTCGTGAGAATTGGCGGTTTTTATGAGAGAAGGTCCGTACACATACATGCATAGGGATGTGCAAAAACACAAATATCCATGTTCCAGTATTATCATTTCTGTTTTACATTATCATCATATAAGGAAGCATGTCCAAGCAGTTACTTTCTGCTTCTGTTATTACCATAGTTCCTTATTTACCGTGAATGAACATCAAAGATGTATTGCTAAGATGGCCAACCCATATTAGGGGTGACGGAACAAAGATCAGAGTGTATTCTGAATACACCAACGTCAGAGATCCCTGATGGCACACAGTACACGTCCCAAATACTATTGTCATTAAAGCATTAAGCAAAAAACTTCAGATCTCATTAGAGAGTTTCCTGTTTCAACTGGTTCAAGGATGTGAATCATCGGCAAAGCGTACATGGATCATTCTTATCTACCTTACATTTCCTTCCTTACGTCTGTACTACAGACCAGAAGAATAAGTGAGGTGCAAAAGGGGAATCATTTGGAATCAGTATTCAGTTCCATGGTCACTGTAAATTCATCGAGGACTCTGAATAAAAATGGAGCTTAATATCAGCACTTTTTCTGTTTACATTTTTCATCGCTGTGATACACTCAGCTCAGGCTGCTGCCTTAGGGGCGGTTAGTGATATACTCAGCTCAGGCAGCTGCCTAAGGGTCAGTTAGTGATAACCCGCAGCCCAGGCAGTTGTCTGAGCGTAATGCTGGACATGACCACTGCTTGGATTAGGTCTCCCCAGCAACCGATGACAGAAACTTGTGCCAGTGTATCACAAGATCGTGTATGCGCGAGCGGTCGCACTTGTTGATACATATTCTTAACCCTTCACATGACGGTATATATCTGTGTACATACATAGGATTGTATAAGTACGGTTCTTACACACAATGGTACACGTACACGAGTTCAAATGTCTTTTTAAGCAACGGACTTGGCATGGGTCACTTAATCTGCAACTGATCACCGCAAAATATATAATGTTATGCCAACTACACTATTACCGTAACTGGATCAACGTGTAGCTCTTCATCACTTAATGTTTAAGTAATTATCACTATATGCATAATGTATAGACGAATGAATTTACTGCAAACTTCCTGAATATGCTTTAGCTCCACAGAAGTATCTGGTATTATCAAATCTTAAGCACTTTTATGTTAATTAACCAATCATCATTATGACTCTCCAAGACTGTAATATCTAAAATGTGTATTTTCAGTCGAATAGTAAACTAAATTCAGTGAAGCGATCATTATTATCATCATTATCATTATTATTATTATTATCATTATTACTATTATCATTATTATCAAAATAATTATTGATATGCCTCAAGTGTGGCCATTTCAAATGAAAGAAAAAACATGAGAGAAAGAACACAGAAGAAATAATTGCATTACTCAGGTGTCTGTAAACCTAATTCATAACTGAAGGAAAGGACAGAGTTTCACAGCTTTGCTGCTAAAGTAGATATGGAGGTATTATAACGGTCAACCTTCATATGGCTGGTCGTCACACAGAGACTATGAGAAGCAACAGCCAGTTACATGTCGCCGGTTAAGGTCTTAGATCTAAGACTGAGAGACATACAATACGTTCACAAGAACAGTGTTTACATAATAATGAACAAAATGTTCTAGATAACAAAGTTTTGTATCGTAAAATGCTAGATACTGGCGGCTTCTGTATCAGGACTGTGTATTGAATGGTTTACAGAGTCTATGTCTACCATTATGAATTCTATGTCCACTTCAAGTGGCCTTTGGAGACAGAATGAAAAAGTGAAGACTTCAAATTATATTGTCTTTTGTACAGATGTAAATGTTTGCAAAGATATATGTTGAATGATTCTGTAGAACACGTCTTTGTTTTCCATATGATAAGTTTGTCTGGGATTATCAGTGAGTTAAATCTGAATATTTCTTTTCACATTTTCAGCACTCAATAGATATTCAGTGTTGAATTGTATATCGTGTACACGTACATTACTGTAGTTCGTCAAGATATGTTTTACATAGATATTTTCTTTATCAGCTGTGGTATGCGTTGAACTTATTTCTCTTTATTACTAAATGTTGCTCATCAAGGTAGAAATATTCCTGTACATAGCTTTTTCCTTCTAATATTCATAAAGAGAAAGGGATTGCTGGAATTCCTGCTGTTATAATTATGACTTTCAGGAATAACAAATTGATTAATCTAATACGTCATAAGGTACAGTTGGGCCACCCAGATTATAAAGCTATTTCGATCTGTTCGTTTAAAAGATCATCAGACAGCTTGTGTACATACAGTATATACAGAATACACCCCATCCTGTTATATCATTTACAATAATCACATCCCTCTCCATGCGATCACTAACACCTGGTAACCAATACAGAATGTCCGTAAAGCTAGGCAGTTGCATTGCGTGTGTGAGAGTTATGCTACTACTACTACTACTACTACTACTATTACTACCACTACTACTACCACTACTACTACTACTACCACTACTACTTCTACTACTACAACTAATACTGCTGCTACTAAAACTACTACTACTACAACTACAACTAATACTGCTGCTACTAAAACTACTACTACTACAACTACTACTACTACTGCTGCTGCTGCTGTTACTACTACTGCTACCGCTACTGCTACTACTTCTACTACTGCTAATACTACTACTGCTATTGCTATTGCTACTACTACTACTACTACTACTACTACTACTATCACTAATAATAATGATAACAGTAAAAATAAAGATAATGATAATAATAATGATAATGATAATAATAATAATAAGAATGATAATAATAATGATAATAATAATAATAATAATAATAATAATAATAATAATAATAATAACAATAATAATAATAATAATAATAATAATAATAATAATAATAGTAATAATAATAACAATAATAATAATAATAATGATTATAATGAGAATGATAATAATGATAATTTACTGGTCACGTCAATTACATGAAATTTGCTTTGTGCATTTTGACAGATGGACAATAATAAAACCTTCATCCAGAGATATCACATTTATATAATTATCATGAGCATTATCACATACCTAAATGTATAAAGATATCACAAACAGAGTAGCGGATGTGATCATCAATTTAGACGTATGAGAAAGAATCTGTATATTCCTTCTTACCATAGCAGTAGGGTACCGGAGGTATCTATGATCTAAAGAGAGAAACAGAACACATCTGCCAGCAGAATCACTGTTGTTGTTAGTAGACCCACAGGTGTTGTAGGCAGAGAGAGAGAGAGATGTTGCAGATGGACCTACAGGTGCTGTGGGGGGAGTAGATTTCTTGCACATAGACCCGCAGGTGTTACGGGCAGAGCTGGTTGTTGCAGCGAGACCGACAAGTGCAGAGAGACCCACAAGAAGAATAAGAAAATATTTGTTGTAAGACAAGACCAGAATTTCTCCCTCCCGAGCCGTAATTGTCTGAGGCAGAGTGACAAGTGCTGCCCCAAGCACCACAGTTGGCGAGCCAGAGTGGGTTACAGGCAGGAGTGATGGCTGCTACGACCAGGCTTCAGCGATTCCAGAGATTTTCTTTCCTCCAGTAATGACGTCTGTCTACAGCTGCGAGGTGAGCCCACACTCCCTGGCCAGTCCTCGGCCAGGGACTAGTATATACTGGCCAGTTCTCGGCCAAGGACCAGTTTATACTGGCCAGTCCTTAGCCAGGGAGGAGTTTGTACTGGCCAGTCCTCGGCCAAGCATCAGTTTATACAAGCCAGTCCTCGGCCAGGGACCAATTCATACTGGCCAGTCCTCGGCCAGGGTCCAGTTTATACCAGCCAGTCCTTCGCCAGGGACCGGTTTACACCGGACAGCCCTTGGCTAGGGACCAGTCTATACTAGCCAGTTCCCAGCCAGGGACTAGTTTATATTGGTCAATCTTCGGAGAGGGACAAGTCTGTACAGGACATTTCTTGTCCAGGGACGAATCTATACTTCCAAGTCTTAGGCCAAACAAAAATAACTGGACAGTCCTCCCCCAAGAGAAGGGTTTACACTGGCCAGTCCCCAGCCAGGGAATACTTAGCACTGGCCAGCCCTCAGATAAAAACGAGTTATGTTGGCCAGTCCGCGGCCATCAACGAGCTTGCACTGGCCAGTCTTTTATAGGGGAAGGAGCGCAGGCATCATAAATTCCTTTTTTGGGTAAGGTTCAGATGATGTGGTCAGTCCTTTATCTGTGAGGAGCTCAGACCCACTAGCCGACCCATATTTATTGAGCTTAGAAAAACTCACAGGTCGTGGCAAGCTCCTGGCCAGGGAGAACCATACCTACAGTGGCCAACCCTTGGCCTGAGAGGACAGTAACAAAAGTGGCCAGCCTTTGGCCAGGAAGGACCACAGTAACCACAGTGGTCAAGCCTAGGCCAATGAGGATCATACCCATGCTGACCAGCCTTTTGTCAGGAGACACACGACCAAGGAGAAATGTAACCACTGTGGCCAACCCTTAGCCAGGGAAGAACGTAACCACAGTGACTATTTCTTGGTCAGGGAGAACTGTACCCAGAATGGACAACCTGAACCACATGAAGACTTCGCAGTGTAACCAAGCCTGGTTTGCGAAGAAGCCCTCACACTATAATAAGTTGCAGAGTCCTTGTTATGACACATATTGTTCTCTATATCTGTTTTCTGCTCAACTGATTCCTTACAAAATAATGACATGCTTCATTCCTTTCCTTAAAAAAAGAAATATGAAATAATGGAAAAAGTAAGTGTTTTAAAGTCGTATTGTGTAGTTGATGACAACTTTGACCCGGGTCTGGTGATAACTGGTCACAAGTATACACATGTAAGGGATCACCTTCGTCGAGCATGTGATCGTGGACCAACTAACAAAATGCTGCACCCAGAAAGTTCCAGTGTCAAAACTATAAGATAGATATTCGTCATGATTTCACAGTTCTGGTCAAGAAAAAATATACCCCAGGCTTCACAAGTGGCTTAATATCGTCCAGTCTCAGTGGAGTTTACAGTAGAGTTCAATGCAATTGTTTTCCTTGATTTTTAAAGTAAGGTGGGGGATGGGATATTCCCTTGTGTTTGAACGTTTGTGGTTTAATTGCTCGTACAGCTGCCATATCCCCGTAGGACTGAGGTCGAGGTTAAAAATGTAGTAAACTATTAACTGTAAGGGTCCATTGTTTACAAAACAAACTTCAGAGATGGAGAGGTTGGGACAGAGTTCTGGGGAATTTAATGACACGCAGAGCGAACGTTTGGAGACTATTGTTTGATATCAGTTGTATTTACTGTGGTTATTGTTGCCTGACTGGAGGAAGAGCAGCCAGAAGTTACCTTTACTGAGGGCTTGGCTGACAGGACTAAGTTTGGAATGTGTGGTTTATGTACAGTCGTGAACGGTTATTGGGCCTCCGGCGAGATTTTCATCTTCAAGTCTCTCCACTACACGTCTTCCTTCATTAAAAGATCCTCTGCCAACTTTATGACCCAAACTTGCTGGGAAACTTACCCCCCAACCTCCTACCATGTCACATAATGCCACATATTTTTATCTGCCAACACCCAGACCCTTCCAGCATCTTGCTGTGGCCGAGGAGGTGAAGCTTTTTCATCCTGTAATATGTAGCAATATATGGCATCATGTACGACGACACCTCGCTGTTGTATATACGTCTATATATTTCTCCTTGCAATACTGGGACTGCTGCAGTGTCTTGCTGGTCTGTACGATATATTTCTCCTTGCAGAACTAAAACTTGCCAGTACCTTGTTACTGTATATAATACCCTATATTTCGTCTAGCAACACAGAGACTTTCAGCATCTTGTTGCAATAGACGTTGCCATATGTTGCCTTAGTAACACAAGAACTTGAAATAGTAAAAATGACCGTCATTAAAACCTCAAGTGATAAAGGGTTTAATATATTTTCTATGCCGCCTTGTCTTCGGTAAGAACGGTATCCATGAGGGATGTCTCTGTGTAGCAATGTATTGACGGTGTTAAAGATAATAAATCAATCAATCTTTGATCGTATTGGGCTACAATATCATGAGTTAGACTAAATCACACAGCAAAATAGAAAAAAATTACGGACTCACAATTATTCTGTTAGATAGCTCTGTTGTGGCAATACCATCAGAAAACGATATGAAGAGGTATATACCGGTAAATTTTTTGCTTATGACAAAAATGTACCTCTTGTGGGCTGTGTTATCAAAGCTATGAAAACTTAAGAAAATCTAAGTCAGACTATTGACTAGCGACGCTGTGTTGGGTCTCCTCCCCAGTCGCAGGGGGACGGTAATATGGCTGACACCAGCGTGTGTGTATTTACCTATTTGTACTGTACGGGGAGGGAGTCTTACACTCGTAGGGGATCATCTCTTGAACATTCTCTACAGTCATACAACTTGTTGAACTTATGTATACTATATGTGTATGTGTGTGTGTGTGTGTGTGTGTGTGTGTGTGTAAGCGTTACCACTTCACATACATGAGGTTAGACCGCAAATGAAAAATCACCTTCGACGAAGTTGTATCATTATCAATGGACGAAAAAGAGTAGATTGTCACTGAGTTGCCTCTTAGTGTGTGTGTGTGTGTGTGTGTGTGTGTGTGTGTGTGTGTGTGTGTGTGTGTGTGTGTGTGTGGGTGATGAGCAATTCGACCATGTGATTCACCGGGCACTTTGGTACATAACCTGCCATGATTCAATGCACCATTAGCTCCATCAAGGCTTATAATTGGTTCATGATGCGTTTTGGTTTATTCGAAACGTTGGTTCAATGTCGCTTTTGGTTAGCTATGATCTTTGCTCCATCATACCTTCTGGCTCACCATAACTTTTGGACCATCATACATCCTGGTTCACCATAACCTTTGGTCCATCATACGTCCTGGTTCACCATAACCTTTGGCTATTCATCATACTTCCTGGTTCAGTATGGCTTTTGGTCCATCGCATTATTTGGGTCACCATAACAATTGGTCTATCATTCCCTCTAGCTCACCACACAAGTTCACCATAGCCTTTGGTCTATCATTCCCTCAAGTTCACCAGACTAGTTCACCATAGCCTTTGGTCTATAATTCCCTCTAGTTCACCACACAAGTTCACCATAGCCTTTGGTCTAACATTCCCTCAAGTTCACCCTACTAGTTCGCCATAATCTTTGGTCTATCATACCTTCTGATTCACCATAATCTTCAATCCATCATAACCTTTCGTTCATGATACCTTCTGGTACATCTGAACATTTGGTCTATCTTACCTCTGGTTCATCATAAACCTTGGTCTATCGTACCTCAGATTCATCATAACTTTTGGTCTATCGTACCTCTGGTTCATCATATCCTTTGATCTATCATCCCCTCAAATCTACCATAACCATTGGTCCATCATACCCTATGGATCAACCAACACTCTGGTTTATCATACTAACAAAACCATTTGGTTTTCATACCCTAACATATTTCCATCATATCTCCTGCATAGCATACTGCTTAGTCTATCATTCTTCCTTATCCCTCATACCTTCTGGTCCAGTTGGCTATATACACTGGTTCATCCTGCCCGTGGGTCTGTATTACTTTCTGATCCATTATATACACTGGTTCATCCTGTCCGTAGGTCTATATTACTTTCTGATTCATTATATACATTGCTCCTTTAGTCCAAAACACTGATATATAACAGTCTGCTTCAGTTTCAGCTGATAAGTATTCTCTATAGTGTGTTTTACGAATGAAGATATTGAAGGAAAAAAAGGGTATTTTGATATCGTAGGATTTCGAATCAGTCTTGTATGTTGTTGGAAAAAGGTAAAGACTAGTCATTATCCTTGAGCAGCATCTGTATATTGTCTCGTTCCTTTAATCAAAAGAACCAGATAACAGATGAAAAATTCGGAGCAGAAAGTTACTAATAAGACACAGAAAATGGAAAAAGAGAGATAATTTGCAAGTCTAATGATTCTCAATAACTCGTGTTTCATTTTTCATCTGGCACAACACCAGGCAAAGATACAGATGAGAAAAACAAAGATTCCCCCAATAGTGATTTATTCGTGAGAAGAGAAGATGCAGAGGACAGTGGATAAGAGACGAACATGAGTGTGAGGGAACGTAGAGAGAGAGAGAGAGAGAGAGAGAGAGAGAGAGAGAGAGAGAGAGAGAGAGAGAGAGAGAGAGAGAGAGAGAGAGAGAGAGAGAGAGAAACTGCTTTCCTGTTAGGTAATGTGCTTGCAACGGAATGATGTTAACACAATTTCAAAGGATATGAAGTAGAAAGGAAGATACTAGGATGGATAATTTTCTTTTCCCCATACATAGCCACCATTTCCTGGTTAAGCGATGTAGCGTCAGGAACGGATCAAGAAATGTCCTCATCTTCTCGCCGA